>NC_045449.1:70922371-71008076 GCF_002776525.5 Piliocolobus tephrosceles | reverse complement strand
TGGAGATGGAGTCTCACTCCGTCACCCAGGCTGGAGTGCAGTGGCACGATCTCAGCTCACTGTAACCTCTGCCTCCCGGGTTCTAGCGATTCTCCTGCCTCAGCCTCCCGAGTAGCTGGGACTACAGGCACCCGCCACCACACCCGGCTAGTTTTTGTATTTTTAGTAGAGACAGGGTCTCACCTCGTTGACCAGGCTGGTCTCGAACTCCTGACCTCAGGTGATCCACCCGCCTTGGCCTCCCAATGTGCTGGGATTCCAGGCGTGCGCCGCCATGCCTGGCCACTGCATTCGGATTCAGCCAACTGCTCCTTGTTCCTTGCAGCGGCCTAAGCGTCAGGAGGTCCACCCAGCTCACACCTCAGCCTCTCCGAAGCTGTCCTGTGGCAGGAGACCTGCAGTCAGGCCCGTCCTTCGTCCTGCCCCTGGCTGTGACTGATTGTCCCTGATTGTCTGAGTCCGTCAGATTCCCCAGCCTGGAACTTTGAAATTGGGACAGAGAAAGCATGGGAGGTAGCGCAGGCCCACCACAGCCTTTGCTCTAAGCTGGGACGCTCTAATCATTGCTACTCTGTGTGGGGCTGGAACAGCAGAAGTTGGCCCGGCTGCAAGGAGAGAGAAGAACCATGCCAAGATGCATCAGGGAGCAGGCCTCTGAAATGGAGCCGCAGTGCAGGCAGCTTTCTGGCTCTCCATTCTAGGTCCTTCTGGAAGCCTGACTTATTCCCACCCCTGGGCCCCAAGATCTCATCAATCACCATATAATAAATATCCCCAGTCCCGCTGACATCGCCTTTTCTTTTTTCCTCAAGTGAGTGCATTAGTTTCTCATTGCTACTGAAGCAAATTACCACAAACTTAGTGGCTTAATACAAGACCAGTGATCTGTTGTATTTCTAGAGGCCCGAAGTCCAAAACCAGCCTCACTGGGCTGAAGTCTAGGTTTGGGCAGGGCTGGCTCTCTCTGCGAAATCCGAGGGGAGACTTCTTTCCGTGCCTCTTCGGCCTCCAGTGGCCACCAGCAACGCCCACCACAAACATGCGCCTGAACACAGAGCTCACTAGCTCGGGCGGTGAGTGTGAACCGGGTTTCTCAACACAGTGCAATTGAGATTTGGACCCAATCATTCTTTGTCACAAGGGCCTGTGCTGTGCATTATAGTGTATTTAGGAGCCTTCCTGGCCCCCACCCATACGATGCCATTAGAAACACTCCCCTCACACACACACACACGTGCACACACTCCATGTACACACGCAGACTCACACATACACACACACACACATGTTCACACACTCCCCCATGTACACACGCAGACACACACAGACACACACACACACTCCCCCATATACACACGAACGCATACACCCACCTAGACACACACACAGGCACATCACACAAACACAGACACACACATGTGCACACACTCCCCCATATACACATGCAGACACACAGACACACACACAAACACACACACTTGCACACACACTCCCCCATATACACACAAACACACACCTAGACACAGACACAGGCACATCACACACACATAGACACACACACAGCCACATACATGTACACACAGCCACACTCCTCTGCATTTAGACACACATACACACCCTTAGACACAGGCACACACAGTCCCACAAGTTGTGACAACTAAACACGTCTCCAAGGTGAAGAGCCGCTGATGGTAAAGAACGGCCCCTGCCCTCCGCAGCTTCAGTAAAGAGGGAAGCGGAAGGTGTGGCAGGACACGGGGCTGAGTTCCTGGGAGCACAGAGGTGGGGAGAGAGGACGCCACATACTGAAGCCCCCGAGGCTCCCGCAGGTCGGCCTGTGTGCTCAGCCCTGCTAGGTCTGGTGGTCAGCGTGGGATGTGGAGAGAGGAAGCAGGCAGGTGGGGCGGGGGGACCGCCCGGCTGTTGGGGTGGCCAGGCCCAGGGCGCTTCCCTCAGAATGAGGTGGGGTGGGGCCTGGCCCCCCTCGAGGCTGCCTCAACCCCTTAGCTGGAGGAGGCCCCTCAGCTGGCCTGGAGGGTCCACGTGGCTGCAGGCAGCGGGCCCTGGGTCACTTTCCCTTCCCCGGCCCGTCCTGGACACAAAGCCTCCTGTGTCCCGGCCCCAGGCCGGTTGGCGCCAGGATAACCAGCGGGGCCGAAAACCTCATCTCATTTTCTGCTCCTCCACCCACCTCATTCCTCTAAGACCAAATGGGCTTCCTGCTGGCTGTGAAAAGCCAGAGCGAGAGGAACAGCCCCGCAGACAGCCTGTGACAGCGCCAGCACACACACACACACACACACACACACACACAGCCGGCTGTGGGAGGGACTCGGGGGTCCCAGCTGCAGCTGAGCCTGTGGAAGATCCAGATCCGTGGTTCCCCTCTGGTAAGGGACTGAACCCTGAGCGTGGGATGGGAAGGGCGTCGAGCGTCAGGCCTGAATCGTCATCCTCCTCCTGTCACAGCAGCTGATGTTCACAGAACACCCATTGCCCGGCCGGAAGTGAGGCACACTGCGCGTGTGAGTGTGTGAGCTGGCTTTCACCAGCGAATACCCTCTGGAGGTTTAAGGAGGTCTGGAGCTGGAGGGTTGTGCCTCTGGCTGATGGCAGAGCTGCGGACTGGAGCCACACTGCCCTGCAACCACTCCCAGCAGGAAAAACGCCCACACCGGGGCTGCCCTGTCTTGGTCCAGCCCTGCGCAGCAATCTACAGTCAGGAGGCAGGACTCGGCACTGACCCAGCACTCTAGGAGGAGCTGGGGGAAGCTAAGAAACACCCGGCCGGGCGCGGTGGCTCACGCCTGTAATCCCAGCACTTTGGGAGGCCGAGGCGGGTAGATCACGAGGTCAGGAGATCGAGACCAGCCTGGCCAACATGGTGAAACCCCGTCTCTACTAAAATTAGAGCCTGGAGGACAGAGCGAGACTCCGTCTCAAAAAAAAAAAGGACATTTCGACCGGGCGCAATGGCTCACGCCTATAATCCCAGCACTTTGGGAGGCCAAGGTGGGCAGATCAGTTGAAGTCAGGAGTTCAAGACCAGCCTGGCCAACATGGTGAAACCCCGTCTCTACAAAAATACAAAAATTAGCCTGGCGTGGTGTCACATGCCTGTAATTCCAGCTGAGGGAGGCTGGAATCGGGAGGCTGAGGCAGGAGAACCGCTTTAACTCAGGAGGCGGAGGTTGCAGTGAGCTGAGATCGCGCCACTGCACTCCAGGCTGGACGACAGAGCTAGACTCCAGCTCAAAAAATAAAAAAAAAAGAAACTCCCATGGGCTCTGTTGCATGCCCGCCGGGGAGGCTGGTGAGCCCAGCCTGGGAGTAGAACCTCCGCTGCTCCGTGCTCTCTAATCTCCATGTTTGGTGCCAGAGTCACTAACAATAGGATTCTAAAATCGAATGCATGCGTGAATTCATGGATCCTGTCCTAGTACAGACTCAATTCTTAGGGTATGTCTGATCCCCCAGTGCACACACACCCTCTCTCTCCAGAACTCTTAAATAAATGTGTGCGTTTAGAAAATTCCATACCATGTGTAATTTCACGTATTAAACAGAAAACCAGGAAGCGATCACAAGAGAAGTCTGGCATTACAGAAGGATTCTTACTGGGGGTTCTTTCAACAGCCTTTTCCCAGAACACATTTTAAAACATGAGTTCACGCACTGGAAAGGTGTTTATTGAACAGACTGCGGTCTGCCTGCCTCACGAGAGCAACATGGTATGCACCCGCATGGGGTTGAAGTGCTTTTTTTTTTTTGCGCTCTGTCACCCAGGCTGGAGTGCAATGGCGCAATCTCAGCTCGCCGTAGCCTCCCAGGTTCAACTGATTCTACTGCCTCAGCCTCCAGAGTAGCTGGGACTACAGGCGCATACCACCACGTCTGGCTAATTTTTGTATTTTTAGTAGAGACGGGGTTTCACCATATTGGCCAGGCTGGCCTCGAGCTCCTGACATTGCGATCCGCCCACCTTGGCCTCCCAAAGTGCTGGGATTACAGGCGTGAGCCACCGTGCCCAGCCTGAAGTGCTTTTTTATAATGACGAAGACACCACCATGAAGCTAAGCGAGAGAAATAGGAAGAACCCTGGCATTATTCAGAAGTGAACCCTTTGCCATGTGTCCCCAGCGTCCCAGTTCCTGATCTGGAAGGCTATGTTCTCTGCCCCGTCGGGACACGGGCCTTCCATCTTAGGAGAAGCTGCTCAGATCGTGCCAACAAGGACAGGACCTGGTGGGAGAGTGTCTACCATCTGCCAAGCCCTTGGAAAAAGCTTCCGAGGGGGCCTGGAATTGAATCATGCTTGGCTGTTTGTATGACCACGGAGATGAATGTCTGTCCTGTCTGAGCATTGTGACCTCAGGTCGTCTATGGGAGACTTCGACCTTCGTGGATTCTAGTCTCATGTTTCATCAAAATCATGCACACCACACCTGCTGCCTCATTTCCAGAGATGGAGCCCCAATCTGTGAGCCTGCTTTAGAGGCCCAGCCCCAGCTCCATCCCCAGGGCTCACTGTGTGACTTCGGGCAAGTGTCTTAACCTTCCTGGGCCTCAGTTTCTTCCTCTCAGTGCTATAAAAGTGCTAGCTTAGATCAATGATTCCTAACTAGGGGCAGTTTTGCTCACACAGGGAACATTAAACAGTGTCTGGCTGGGCGTGGTGGCTCATGCCTGCAATCCCAGTACTTTGGGAGGCCGAGGCAGCCGGATCGCTTGAGGTCAGGAGTTCAAGACCAGCCCAGCCAACACAGCAAAACTGTCTCTACTGAAAATACAAAAATTAGCCAGACATCATGGCGGGCACCTGTAATCCCAGCTACTCGGGAGACTGAGGCAGGAGAATCCCTTGAACCCAACCCAGGAGGCAGAGGTCGCTGTAGAGCCGAGATCACATCACTGCACTCCAACCTGGGTAACAGAGTGAGACTCCGTCTCAAAAAAAAGAAGAAGAAAAAAAAAGCAGTGGAGACATTGATGGGTGGGTGCTAGTGGCATCTGGTCGGTAGAAGCCAGAGATGCCGCTAAACATCCTACAATGCACAGGACAGCTCCTCCCACAGATAATGACCCTGTGTAACACATCAGCAGTGCCTGTGTAGCACATCAGCAGTGCCTGCTGAGAAATGTGCCATGAACAGACCCAGCCCATTGCCGGCTGCCACCGTGGTGAGGACAGCCCAATAGCACCAAGACCGTCCCTAACTCTCAATGGGCAGGACTTGAACCAGGGAGGTGGAGAAGGCTCACTGCCAAGCTCACCACTGTCCCTGATGCCTTCCAGGGAACTCTGGTGATATTCCAGTAGGATTCCCTTGGAAACATCCTTCTGCTCTGCAAACACTGGAGAATGCATGAGGAGCAGTTGGCTGAGCCCTGAGCCAGCGCTGGGAACTCAGTGGGACAAAATGTCACACTGGGGCATCAAGGTGACCAAGTCCTGGACCTGCTGTCTTTCCTCCATTCTGCCTTCTTTTGGGTTTCTGTATGAGTCCATTCTCACACTGCTCTAAAGAAATAACTGACACTGGGTAATTTATAAAGGAAGGAGGTTTAATTGACTCACAGTTCCACATGGCTGGGGAGGCCTCAGGAAACTTACAATCATGGCAGAAAGCAAGAGAGAAGTGAAGGCACGTCTTACATGGTAGCAGGCAAGAGAGAGTGAATGAGCGAAGGGGGAAGAGGCCTTTATGACACCATCAGATCACCTGAGAACTCACTCACTATCTCAGGAACAGTATAGGGGAAACGCCACCATGACGCAATCACTTCCCACCAAGTCCCCCCTTCAACACATGGGAACTATGGGGATTACAACTGGAGATGAGATTTGGGTGGGGACACAGAGCCAAACTAATTCAGTGTCTTTCTTTCCTTTCCTTTTATTTATTTATTTATTATTATTATTATTTTTTTTTTTTTGAGACAGAGTCTTGCTCTGTCACCCAGGCTGGAATGCAGTGGTGTGATCTCAGTTCACTGCAAACTCTGCCTCCTGGGTTTAAGCAATTCTGCCTCAGCCTCCCTAGTAGCTGGGATTACAGGCGCCTGTCACCATGCCTAGCTAATTTTTGTATTTTTAGTAAAGATGGGGCTTCGCATGTTGGCCAGGCTGGTCTTGAACTCCTGACCTCAGGTGATCTGCCCGCATCAGTCTCCCAAAGTGTTGGGATTACAGGTGTGAACCACTGTACCCAGCTTCTTTTCTTTTCTCTTTTCTTTCTCTCTCTTTTCTTTCTGTCTCATTTCCTTCTTTCCTCCCTTCCCTTCCTTCTCTCCCTCTCTCCCTCCCTCCCTTCCTTCCTTCCTTCCTTTTCCTTCCTTCCTTCTTTCTCTCTCTCTTTTTTGATACAGGGTCTCTCTCTGGAGTGCAGTGGTGCCATCACAGCTCCCTGCAGCCTTGACCTCCCATGCTCAAGCAATCCTCCCACCTCAGCCTTCCAAATAGCTGGGACTACAGGTGTATGCCACTATGCCCGGCTAAATTTTTTGTAGTTTTTTTGTAGAGACCAAGTCTCCCTATGTTGTCCAGTCTGGTCTTGAACTCCTGGGCTCAAAGGATCCTCCCACCTTGGCCTTCCAAAGTGCTGTGATTACAGGCGTGAGCTGCCGCACCTGGCCTTGTTGATTCTTTAAGAGTCCCAGCCAGGACACTTGAAGATGGATGGGTCTCGTCTTTTTATCTCAGCTGGCTAACACTACAATGCCCCTTAGATTGAGAAATGTTCAGTACGTATTTTGAGAGAGACAGAGAAACCAATATTCTTCAGTTTTTTTTTTTTGTTTTTTGTTTTTTGTTTTTTTTGAGACACCATTTCGCTCTTGTCACCCAGGCTGGAGTGCAGTGGGTGCAGTGGCATGATCTGAGCTCACTGCAACCTCTGCCTCCCAGATTCAAGCGATTTCTCCTGCCTCAGCCTCCTGAGTAGCTAGGATTACAGGCACCTGCCACTACGCCCAGCTAATTTTTGTATTTTTAGTAGAGACGGAGTTTTGCCATGTTGGCCAGGCTGGTCTAGAATTCCTGACCTCAGGTGATGCACTCACCTCAGCCTCCCAAAGTGCTGGGATTACAGGCATGAGCCACCACGCCCAACATGTTTGTTTTTTGAGACAGGGTCTCTTGTTCTGTCACCTAGGCTGGAGTGCAGTGCTGCAATCTTGGCTCACTGCAACCTCCACGTCCTGGGCTCAAGCGATTCTCCCAGCTCAGCCTCACAAGTACCTGAGACTGCAGGCTCGCGCCACCATATCTGGCTACCATGTTCTATTTAGTTTTTTTACAATAAAAATCTGGGCTGGGAGCGGTGGCTTACGCCTGTAATCCCAGCACTTTGGGAGGCGGACAGGGGTGAATCATGAGGTCAGGAGATCGAGACCATCCTGGCTAACATGGTGAAACCCCGTCTCTACTAAAAATACAAAGAATTAGCCGGGCGCGGTGGCAGGCGTCTGTAGTCCCAGCTACACGGCAGGCTGAGGCAGGAGAATGGCATGAACCCGGGAGGCGGAGCTTGCAGTGAGTGGACATCGTGCCACTGCACTCCAGCCTGGGCAACACAGCAAGACCCCGTCCAAAAAAAAAAAAAAAAATCTGCATGCCTCTTTCAAATCTGTAGTGGGAATCAGGCCCTGCACAGGAAATGTCCATCACCTCTGCGGGCCCAGAAATGACGCTGGCCAAAAACACGTGCCTGGCAGAGCCGAGCTGGTTTCCGGAAGAATGTCCCAGCAAAGCATCCCCACTTTTCTCCAGCTTGCATTTTCTCTTCAGCTTTCTCTTACGCTTTTCCAAACCACACAGCTTCTTGGGAGGCATGTTGAAGTGTTTAAAAATGAAGCAATAAAAATAAATCACTTGTTCTCGGAAGACAGCCGGTTGGTTATTTAGCTGCATGTTTCAACGGACTAAATGCTGACTCGGGTGTTACCTGGGCACCCAAGCAGCTGTGCCTGCAGATAAGGCGCCTCAGAAAAGACCATTGTCACGTCCACCAAAGGACATTCTGCTCCCTGTGGTGGCCAGAAACCCCTTCACGTTGGGGCTGTGCAATGTGATGTTAGCACTGTGTTTTATTCCTGGGATATCACCACACTCCTTTTTTTTTTTCTTTTGGAGATGAGTTTCACTCTTGTTGCCCAGGCTTGAGTGCAATGGTGCGATCTCGGCTCACTGCAGCCTCTGCCTCCCAGGTTCAAGTGATTCTCCTGTCTCAGCCTCCCAAGTAACTGAGATTACAGGTGCCCATCACCACACCCAGCTAATTTTTTGTAGAGATGAGGTTTCACCATGTTGGCCAGGCTGGCCTCGAACTCCTAACCTCAGGTGATACACCCACTTCAGTCTCCCAAAGTGCTGAGATTACAGGCATGAGCCACCACACCCGACCACCACACTCCTTATAATTGTCTAATTGTCCCAGGCAGCCACCAGCCGGCCCTGGCCCTCCCTGGTGATTTGCTGGGGCTCCTCTCACCACCTCTGATGCCCTTCCCACCCCAGACCCAGCATCAGTTCCCTAAAGGGTTTCTCCAGAGGGTTTCAAAGAGCTGGCCATAACCTTTGTCACGCAGGCACTGAATCTAGAGGACCATTTAGGACTCATTAAAAGCTCGACCTCACTCCTTACACAAAACCCACCAGATGCATCAGAGATTTCAATGTAAAAAAATAAAGCCATGAAGGCCAGTTGCGGTGGCTCATGCCTGTAATCCCAGCACTCTGGGAGGCCAAAGCAGGAGGATCACTTGAGTTTGAGACTAGCCTGGCCAACGTGGTGAAACCCCATCTCTACTAAGGATACAAAAATTAGCTGGGCATCATGGCACGTGCCTGTAATCCCAGCTACTTGGGAGGCTGAGGCAGGAGAATCGCTTGAACTAGGAGGGGAAGGTTGCAGTGAGCCGAGATAGCACCACTGCACTCCAGAATGGAGTGAGACTCTGCCTCTTAAAAAAATAAAAATAAAATTTTAAAAAGCCATGAAAGTACCAGAAGAAAAGGTAGGAAAATTAAACATGCAAAAGTCCTTTCCAAGCTGATACAAAACCCACAGGCTACTGAGTAAGAATACATTTGACCTCATAAAAATTACAACTTTCACTGCAGGGGGTGGGGGTGAGGGGATGAAGTCAAAGTCAAATGACAAAAGGCAGCTGTTTCCCATCTCACTCAGAACTCAAGCCAAAAAGCTGGTGTCCTTACCGAGACCCATAAGGCCTTGCAGGACCTAACCGGCCCCCTACACCCGCCACGTTCCTCTGACCTCATCCCTGTATTTGTCAGAATGAACTCATTTTTGCTGACCTCGTCCCTGTATTTGTCAGAATGAACTCATTTTTGCAGTGGTGACAAATAAGCCCTGATGTCTCCAAGACATGATGTGCTACAGATGTACTTCTCGCTGATGCTAAGTCCCGAGTGAGCCAGGCAGCTCCCCAGAGCAGCAGCGGCTCCACATGGTGACTCACCCCTCCAGGCTGCCACAATCTTATGCTTCAACAAACTCAACGCGTGGCCTCCAGCGATCATCAAGACGCAGAAGGAATGCCAGGCATCGCTCACCTGTTCCTCAGTGCCTCTGCCCAGGAGTGGCCCATGTTCCTTCCCCTCGTGGGGGCCTGGGCCATCTGTGCAGTGCCGCCTGTGTGTAGGGGGGCTGGTTATGGGGATGGGCATGAATTATTTGGTGAATGTGCCTTTCTCTCCCGCAGCTCACTCGGCTGGCTACGGCGACTCTGGTGCTTTATCTTGAACACATGCAACTCCTGTCCCATGGCCTTTGAATTAGCTCTTCTCTCTTTCTGGAATGTTCTTCTCCAGGGAATCTATTTGGCTGGTTCCCTTACCTCCCTCAGTGTAATTCAACAGAAAAGCACCAAAGAATCGAATTAGAACATGGGCAAAAGACATGAACAAATATTTTACCAAAAACGATATACGGATAGCAAATAAGCACATGAAAAGATGTTCAATATCGTGAGCCATTAGGGAAATTCACATTACAGCTACAGTGAGGTATCGCTGCGTAACTATCAGAAGGGCTAAAACAAAAAATGGTGGCAACACCAAACGCTAATGAGGATGCAGAGAAATGAGATCACGCACACACTGCTGGCGGGAATGGTACAGTTACTCTGGAAAACAGTCTGGCAGTTTCTTTTCTTTTTTTCTTTTTTTGAGACAGGATCCCACTTTGTTACCCATGCTGGAGTACAGTCATGTGATGTCGGCTCATTGCAGCCTTGACCTCCTGGGCTCAAGTGATCCTCCCACCTCAGCCTCCTAAGTAGCTGGGACCAGAGGCACATGTCACCATGCCTGGCTAATTTTTTGTATTTTTAGTAGAGACAGGATTTCACCATGTTGCCCAGGCTGGTCTCAAACTCCTGAGCTCAAGTGAGCCTCCTGCCTTGGCCTCCTAAAGTGCTGGGATTACAGCATGAGCCACTGCGTCAGGACAGCAGTTTCTTATCAAACAAAACACGCAACTAACTACCACCTGACATGGTGACTGTTGCACTACCTGGAGAAACGGAAGTTTACGTTCACATACAAATCAGTACACCTGCCTCAGAAGAAGAAGCCATTAAAAAAAAAATTGGGACTGAGTGCAGTGGTTCATGCCTGTAATCCCAGCACTTTGGGAGGCCGAGGTGGGTGGATCACTTGAGGCCAGGAGTTTGAGGCCAGCCTGGCCAACATGGTGAAATTCGTTCTCTACTAAAAATACAAAAATTGGCCAGGCGTGGTGGTGCACACCTGTAATCCCAGCTACTCAGGAGGCTGAGGCAGGAGAATCGCTTGAATCTGGGAGGTGGAGATTGTAGTGAGCTGAGATCGTGCCATTGCACTCCAGCCTGGGTGGCAGAGCGAGGGAGACTCCGTTACATGAAAAATAAAAATAGGTAGACAAATGCTCCGAGCAGGTTTATTTGTAATAAACAAAAACTGGAAACTGCTTCAGTGACTGTCCTTCATGAAGAACAGTTAAACTGTGGTGCATCCACGCTGTGGGGCACCGCTCAGCAATGACAACAGTGAACCCTCGGTACACACAACATGCTGGATGAATCTCCAGAGAACTCTGCTGAGTAAAAACAGCCACCTTCAAAAGGTTACAAGCTGCATTAGCCAGGGTTCTCCAGAGAAACAGAACCAGCAGGACATAGATAAAGAGATTTGTTAGGAAGATTTGCCCATGTGGTTACGGAGGCTGAAAGCTCCCATGATCTGCCGTCTGCAGGCTGGCGGCTCCGGAAAGCTAGTGGTGTAGTTTCAGCCCCGAAAGCCAGGGGAGCCAACCGTGTCACTCCCACGCTGAGTCTACAGGCCTGAGAACTGGGAGGCTGACAGTGTAAGTCCTGGTCTGAGTCCAAAGGCTCAGGGAGCACTGATGTTCAAGGGCTGGAGAAGATGCACGTCCCAGCTCAAGCATAGAGAGCAAATTCCCCTTTCCTCCGCCTTTTGTTCTGTTCAATATAGATGACACCCATCTATATTGGTGGGGCCTGTCTTCTTTACTCACTCTACAGATTCAAATGCTAATCTCTTCTGGAAACAGCCAGAAATCATGCTTTCCCAGCTCTCTGGGCACATACAATTAACCATCATGAATACTGTGTGATTCCATTTCCAGAACATTTTTTGAAATGACAAAATGCTAGAAGTGGAGAACAGTGGTTGCCAGGGGTTCGGGATGATGAGGGGGCCGGAGGGAGGAGGGTGCAGCTATAAAAGGGTAACAATGAGGGACCCCCACGGTACTGAAAACATTCTGTGATTTGACTGTGGTGGCAGTGGATAAAATTTTATAGAACCAAATACACACCCACACGAATGAGTACAAGTAAACTGGGGAAATCGGAATAAGACTGGTGGGCCGGGTGCTGTGGCTCACGCCTATGATCCCAGCACTTAGGGAGGCCGAGGCGGGTGGATCACTTGAGGTCAGGAGTTTAAGACCAGTTTGGCCAACATGGCGAAACCCAGGCTCTACCAAAAATACAAAAATTAGCCAGGCGTGGTGCTGCACACCTATAATCCCAGCTACTCAGGTGGCTGAGGCAGGAGAATCACTTGAACCTGGGAAGCAGAGGTTGCAGTGAGCTGAGATCACGTCACTGCACTCTAGCCTGGATGACAGAGCAAGACTCCGTCTCAATAAATAAATAAATAATAAGACTGGTGGATTGTCCCAACGTTGACAGCCTGGTTGTGGCAGTGAATTATAATTGTGCAAGATGTTGCCATTGGCGGAAAATGAGTAAAGGGTCAAAGGAATTTATCAGTATGATTTCTTGCAATGGCATGTGGATCTACAATTATCTCAATCAAAATTTTAATTAAAAAATAGACACAAAGCTTTTCCTTCATTATTGTGAAACTCGATTCAATTGCTTCATTTTGTTTTTGCTGTTTTAAAAACATAAAATAAAATAAAATAAAAAACAGGGTGGCATTATTAGCAAACTTGTAATCACACAGAACCTACTTTGGCTGGAAGACCTGGCTTCTGTGCCAAGACTCTGGAGTCCCCGTCTTCACTGACTCTGGGTCTTGTGGCAAGAGAAGGTGCACAACACCATCACCATCTGAGCGCAGGGAAACGCGGCGCATCTCCTCAGCTAAGTCCTAATTAGCTTAGTCCTATGGTAGCAAAACCAAATTCCACAGGAGTGGAGAGTATCAAGAGGGTGCCGTGCACAGAATTACAGTATGTCCCTGTCCTTGCTTTTCTTGCAGAGCTCAGATGTTCTCCATTTTGCTTTCAAAAGCAAAGGGCCTTCCACGCCTTCCATCCACTGAACTCTCCATAGAGTCAGCAGAGATCAGTAGTTCCTAAACCAGGAGCACAGTAGCATGTGGGTCCTTCACTCATCTACACCCTGAAAATGTTCTTGAAAATATCTCAAGCAAGAAGCCAACGGCTCCTCTTCCTGTGGCCCCAGCAAATCTCAGCAGTGCCCCAAAGGCTGGAACCAGCTTTGGAACCAGACAAGCGGTCTATGCACCCCCACGTCCTAGAGCAGGAACCTGGGCCACTGCTGCAGGAATCCCTGAGGATCAGGAAATTGGTTCACCAGCGTGGCTCATCATCCACCCCCCTACAGGCGGGTTTCAGCTGAATGACATTCCCAGAAGCATTTCCTCTCCATTCCCAGGTCACCGGCTGTATTAGCCCATTTCCACACTGCTATAAAGACACTACCCGAGACTAGGTAATTTATCAACACGGGAGGTTTAACTGACTCACAGTTCTACGTGGCTGGGGAGACCTCAGGAAACTTACACTCATGGCAGAAGGGGAAGCAGGAGCCTTCTTCGCAAAGCAGCAGGAGCGAGAGAAGGAAAAGGAAGAGAGAAGAGCCCCTTATAAAACCATCAGACCTTGTGAGAACTCACTCGCTATCGCGAGAACAGCAGTAGGGAAGCTGCCTCCGTGATCCAATCACCTCCCTCCCTCCACACGTGGGGATTACGATTCAAGATGAGATTTGGGTGGGGACAGAGTCAAACCAGATCACCTGGCTCACCCAGACCTGGGACCTGGATGCCCCCTGACTTCTCAGTGTCAGGCTACTCCTCCATACACAGGCATCCAAGGACCCTCAAGGACCGTCGGTGGCTCCCTCCTTCTTTCCATCAAGCCTTCACATGGTGGTTGGCCCCACGACCCCCATGCATGGCCCCTGCCTGCTGCTGTCTTCTGGGTTCCCTGTGCTCGCCTTCACAGAGCTCCCAGCCTTCTGGCTATGTGCCTCAGAGGCCGGGGCTGTCTCCTCCCTCGGGGTCCTGGAAGTACCTTTCTTGCACCTGCCCCCTCCCAGGCAGGCACCTCTGAAGTCCCCCGAGTTGGGGTCCCTTGTGCTCCTAGGGCTCCTTTCCAATCCACTGCCTGCTGGGGGAGGGATGCATCCTCAGGGGCCCCACCTGTACCTGGTGGGGCCAGACCACCATGAAGGCCCATCTCACCTGGCAGAGGGCTGGTGAACACCGGCTGGCCGCAGCACCGCTGAGCCTTCCAGAGGCGGGGTGCCGTCCCCACAGGCCGGCCCGGGCAGCATCTGCTGTTTCCGCTCTGGCCAGCACGAAAGAATCCCTCCCCGAGTCCCAGGAAGGGAGGGAAAGTGCAGACTAGCATTGAGACACTGAGGGCTTTGGGGCGGGCAGGGGCATGCAGGGGAGAGGCCGACGCCAATTCCCCGACTCCCCTGCACGGCTCACCGCTTCCCTACTGTGTCTCCCAGGAGCAGCCGTCACTGTCTGCTCCAGAACGTTCCTGTCCATCTTACTCCATGAGGCCAAGGAAATTGGACGGTCTATTTGCTGTCATGTCCCCGTACCCGCAGTGGGAGAAGCTGAGAGAAGCCGGGGCCTCGCCTGGCTGGGATGGGCCTGCCAGGAAGGCTGCCGGCTGGTTCCCTGTCCCAGCTGTGGGCACATTCCCAGTCCTCCGGTCGGGCTCTGTGGCGGGCCCTGAGGAGCGCCCCATCCTCTGGGCCGCGGGTGGGAAGATAAAATAGAGGTCAGCAGAGCAGGGCGTGGGGCCAGACTGGATCCTGTTCTCCATTTTGTTGGCTGAAACTGTGGGTAAATTTCCCCAACCCCTCTGAGCCTCAGTTTTCCCATCTGTGCAGTGGGGACAGTAGGACTGACTCTGCAGGGATGGGTGGGGACTAAAATGGTGGGGGTGAGGCACTGAGCTCAGCATATGGCCAGAGGGAGGGCTCCGGGGCACTCCTGGGTTGGGTTGTTCATTCGGAGAGGGCCGGGTGCGGTAGCTCACGCCTGTAATCCCAGCACTTTGGGAGGCCAAGGCGAGTGGATCACCTGAGGTCAGGAGTTCGAGACCAGCCTGGCCAACATGGTGAAACCCCGTCTCTACTAAAAATACAAAACTAGCCAGGCGTGGTGGCGCACACCTGTAATCCCAGCTACTCAGGAAGGAGATAGGAGAATTGCTTGAACCCAGGAGGCGGAGGCTGCAGTGAGCCAAGATCTCACCATTGCACTCTAGCCTGGGCGAGACAGGTAGAGACTCTTTCTTAAAAAAAAAAAGAAAAGAAAAGAAAAGAAATGCTCTGGCCTGCGAATGCAGACTGAGAAGCTGAGAAGCCTGGACTAGAAGCAGTTCAGCTTCCTTCCACATCCCAGGTGCCCACCCATGCTGTGGCGGGACCTGTCCTTCTCACTGGGGAAGGGAGGCCCTTCTGACCTCCACCCTCCATGCACCAGCACCTGCTCTGTGTCCAGCGCACCTTGAGGACCCAGTCACACAGAGATAGGAAGCAGAAGGAGACAGACCTGGGACAAGTCAGTTCCGTGAACATCACAGGACCGGGCACTGTGGCTTGTGCCTGTGCCTTTTAGGAGGCCGAGGTGGGAGGATCGCTTGAGCCTAGGAATTTGAGACCAGCCTGGGCAACATGGTGAGACCCTTTCACTATAAAAGATAAAAAATAAATCATCACAGCATTACACAAAAGTCTGTGCAAGGGACAAGGGGGACACAAAGGGAGGCTGGCCAAGCCCCCACAAATGTCTTCAGAGAAGAGCTTTTTGAGTTCTCCTTCTTGAGGGGCGGGAGTGTTCCAGGCAGAGGAAACAGCAGGAGCACAGCGCTGGCGGCCTGGGTGGGGAGGGGAGGGGAGGAGAGCGGCATGGTCAGCCAGGGACCTGCATGGAGCTCCCACGGCCAGGTGACACTCAGCAAGCTCAGATCCTTTTACAAATAACCAGCTGCTTCTAGGAGAGAGATTAGTCCAGATTCCCTGGGAGCTTTAGACTTTCAGAGTCAACAAAGGATAAATGAATGCATCACTGTCTACTCTTTGGGAGAACACATGTCTAACCGTTCGCACCGGCCGCACCTTTGAGGCTGAGATCAGATGGAGCAGCTGAGGACCCAGAGTGATCCCGAATGAGCGACTCCGGGAGCTGGGTGAGACGGGGCAGCAGGGAGGATGGTCACCATCCATCGTGACCCTCTGGCCTGCCCGTCCAGCCTCTTCCAGCACTGTGTGCCCCCGAGCCCTCCTTACTCTGCGGACGGCAGGAAGGCTGAAGCCAGGAGGCTCTCAGGTATGTCATGAGTCAACCCGGACAGAAACGGAAAACGAAGGAGAAAGGAGCAGGTGGGAGGGAGGGAAGACCTGGAGGGCCATGGGGAGGCTCAGGACAGGGGTGGCCCCAGCCCATCACTGGGCACCTCACTGAGACATCACATGAGGGCTTCGCTAGCCGCCCCTGTCCCCCCAGGGCAGAGAATGTGGGCAGCCCAGGCAGAGCTGTCCTGATGCCTACACCCTCAGCGCCCAGTCCTTCCAGCTATGCCACAGGAGGCTCATCGAACGGTGCGGAGAGAAGCGGGGAACAGGCCACGACTCACTGAAGGTCTCCAGAGGCATCTCCCGACCAGCCACGGAGCCTTCTGGAAGCATTTGGTCCATGTGCTCCTCTGATGCCGCCAGAGCTAGGGCTGGCATCTCCCGCAGGAGAGCAATCAGACAGCATGCGGCCGGAGGAGCGGGTGCCAGGCCTAAGAAAGCGGCAGCCCTCCAGGAAGCTGAGCCCCATGACCAGCCTGGCCCATGCCCAACAGCCGGCTCACCTCTCCTCCTCTCCTCCAGAGCCTCCCCGGCACAGCTCACAGTGGCAATCTGGGCAGATTCTCCCGGGAACGCCACAGCTGCCAGATGCTGCCCCATCGGGGACGCAGAGGGTGAGCACAGACCCAGCACAGCCTCACACCGACGCCCGTGGCACGGGGTGAGAGGAGGCAGTGCCCTCCCTTCAAGGAAGAGCTTGTTCAGTCTTTCCCCAGATTCTAGGTTCTGGGAGTGCAGAGGGCAGGGCTGGCTGGGGCAGGACTCAGGGACTACCTGTCGTCCAGCTCGGCCACTGACCGTGACACTGGGTAGGTCCTCTTCCCTCCAGCTCCACAGAGCAGGGCTTGGGGGCTCTGGGCCACCTTCTCCACTGGGCCCATGATCCTTTAGGGGTCCACAAAAATGTTGTAATTTTCTTTTTTTTTTTTTGAGACAGAGCCTCGCTCTGTCCCCCAGGCTCAAGTGCAGCGGTGTGATCTCGGCTCACTGCAACCTCTGCCTCCCAGATTCAAGTGATTCTTGTGCCTCAGCCTCCCGAGTAGCTGGTATTACAGGCACCTGCTACCACACCCAGATAATTTTTGTGTTTTTAGTAGAGATGGGGTTTCACCATGTTGGCCAGGCTGGTCACAAACTCCTGGGCTCAAGCGATCTGCCTGCCTCAGTCTCCCACAGTGCTAGGATTACAGGAGTGAGCCACCACAACTGGTTGGGATAAGCCTATTGATGGGGAGAAAAACCCCATACACACACACACACACACACACACACACACACACGAACCAAGGAGAGATGATTCCAGATTAACCCATTTTTTTTGTAGAAGTCAAAGGTTTTGCAGTTCCAGGATTTTGGAACACACTTCCTATAGAAACAGAACAACAGGATGTATGTACATATGTGTAGAGAGAGACAGAGAATCACACACACACAGATGATAAGGATTCGGCTCATGTGATTGCAGAGGTTAAGTCCCAAGATCTGCTGCAGTCGGCAAGCTGGAGGCCCAGGAGGGTGGGCCACGGGGTTCGTCTGAGGCTTGAGACCCAAGAAGAGCCAGCGTTCAAGTTCAAAGGCAGGAAAAAGCCCACGTCCCAGTCTGAAGACAGGCGGGCCGGAGAATTCTCTTCCTCAGGGGAGGGTGAGCCTTTCTGTTCTATGCAGGCCTTCAACTGACTGGATGAGGCCCACACTAGGGGACACACTCTACTCTACTCCACTGGTTTAAATGTTAAACTCGCCCACAAACACCCAGAATAATGTCTGACCACACATCTGGGAAACCCGTGGCCCAGTCAAGTTGACACATAAAAGTACCCAGGTAAGGCTTGGCGCGGTGACTCACGCCTGTAATCCCAGCACTTTGGGAGGCCAAGGCGGATGGATCGCCTGAGGTCAGGAGTTTGAGACCAGCCTGGCCAACATGGTGAAACCCTGTCTCTACTAAAAATATAAAAAATTAGCTGGGAGTGGTGGCAGGTGACTGTAATCCCAAATACTAAAGAGGCTGAGGCAGGAGAATCACTTGAACCCGGAAGATAGAGGTTGCAGTGAGACAAGATCACACCATTTTACTCCAGCCTGGGTGCCAAGAGTGAAACTTCATATCAATAAAAAACAAACAAATTGGCCGGGCGCGGTGGCTCAAGCCTGTAATCCCAGCACTTTGGGAGGCCGAGACGGGTGGATCACGAGGTCAGGAGATCGAGACCATCCTGATCTACATGGTGAAACCCCGTCTCTACTAAAACATACAAAAAACTAGCCGGGCGAGATGGCGGGCGCCTGTAGTCCCAGCTACTCAGGAGGCTGAGGCAGGAGAATGGCATAAACCCGGGAGGCAGAGCTTGCAGTGAGCCGAGATCGCGCCACTGCACTCCAGCCTGGGCGACAGAGCTAGACTCCGTCTCAAAAAACAAAACAAAACAAAAAACAAACAAACAAAAAACCCACACACAAAAAAAGGGACCCAGGTAAGACTCCAGTGGACATGAGGGCTGGAGGACTCCCCCGCTGTGGCTCTGACTCCAAGAGCAGAGCTAAAAGGGCAAAGGCTGTCACTGCCCCCAGCTCTGAGAGCTTCAGCCAGGTTACAAGAGACACAGGATAGTGCCAGGGGAGGAGTGGCTCTTGGCAGAGCCAGGACCACCTCCAGAGGGCTCCACCTTAGGGGGCTGTTGCTTGACTTCACTCTTGGGTGTAAACGGACTGATATGGTTTGGATCCATGTCCCCACCCAAATCTCATTTTGAATTGTAATCCCCAGTGTTGAAGGCAGGGCCTAGTGGGAGGTGACTGGATTATGCAGGTGGTATTCTCGTGAATGGCTCAGCACCATCTAATATGGTTTGGCTGAGTCCCCACCCAAATCTCACAATCGCCACCCGTGGTGAGTGGGACCCAGCGGGAGGCCACGGGATCATGCGGGCAGTTCCTCCATGCTGTTCTCATGATATTGAGTTAGTTCTCATGAGATCTGACGGTTTTCTAAGGGGCTTTCCCCGCCTTCACGCTGTACTTCTTCCTGCTGCCATGTGGAGGGCCTGTGTTTGCTTCCCCTTCCGCCATGGTTGTAAGTTTCCTGAGGCCTCCCCAGCCATGCTGAACTGTGACTCAATTAAACCTTTTCTGTTTATAAGTTACCCAGTCTCGGGTATATCCTTAGCAGAACGAGGATAGACTAATACACCATTTCCCTTGGTACTGTATAGTGAGTGAGTTACCAAGAGATCTGGTTGTTAAAAAGTGTGTGGTGGGCTGGGCGTGGTGGCTCACACCTGTAATCCCAGCACTTTGGGAGGCCGAGGCGGGCAGATCATGAGGTCACGGGATCGAGACCATCATGGCTAATATGGTGAAATCCCATCTCTACTAAAAATAGAAAAAATTAGCCAGGGGTGGTGGCACCTGCTTGTAGTCCCAGCTACTCGGGAGGCTGAGGCAGGAGAATTGCTTAAACCCAGGAGGCGGAGGTTGCAGTGAGCCGAGATTACACCACTGCACTCCAGCCTGGGCAACAGAGCAAGACTCCATCTCCATAAAAACGAAGGAAAAAAAAAAGTGTGTGGCAGCCTCCCTCTGGCTCTCTCTTGCTCCTGCTCCTGCCATGTAAGACGCCTGCTACTGCTCTGTCTTCCACCATGAGTGAAAGCTCCCTGAGGCCTCCCCGGAAACAGATGCCGCCACCATGCTTCCAGTAGCCTGCAGAACCGTGAGCCAATGAAATCCGTTTTCCTTATAAATTACCCAGGCTCAGGTATTTCTTTATAGCAATGCGAGAGCAGACTAATATACCGGCCTGGCAAAGTGGAAAGGGCAGGGCTTGGCCTCCGCCTCCCAGGTTCAAGTGATTCTCCTGCCTCAGCCTCCCCAGTAGCTGGGATTACAGGCGTGCACCACCATGCCCGGTTAATTTTTGTATTTTTAGTAGAGATGGGGTTTCACCTGGCCGGGCTGGTCTCAAACTCCTGACCTCAGGTGATCCGCCCACCTTGGCCTCCCAGTGACAGACAAGGACTTAACTTTCAACTTGGGACTAAACACGCACTCAGCAGACATGAGATGGCTCTGCAGATGGAGCCGGAAGGGTCTCCCTTCTCTCTGAAGCCCCTGCTCTCTCCGTCAGGAGTTGCGCCAGGCCTCTTGCCCCTCACTGGTTCTCAGAGCTCAGAGAGGGCAGGCAGCAAGTTTTCCTCTCCCTTGTGTCTCTAATCAGACAGAAAGTGGCTGGGGCCAGTGCAGAGACTCGGTAAGGGCTCATGATGATTTGTCACTGTCAAAACTGGGGCCTGTCCTGGTGACAGTTTCTTAAGCCCAAAGGCAAGGTCGGAGTGGGAAATAGTCTGGTTGCTTCTACCTGACGGCAGGACAGGTCACAGACAGCACACCGCAGGGGACACAGCTTTAATTGGAACAACCTCAGATTCTCTTGTGGGGAACAGAAGTGACCACGAACATGGAAGCTGCCGCCCTCGGCAGAGCCAGCACGCACACCGGACCAGACATGAGCTAGTGCAGGGCACATTCCCGACGGCACCTGTGCCACAGGTCACAGCAGCCCCGTGATTTGGATAGAAGAAGAAAACCTGAGTTCCTAAGTAAATAACCAGTGTTACTTTTCTTCAAGACAAGCTAACCTGTCTAAAGCCGTTAACCAAAAACAAAAACAAAAAAACAAAGAATAAAAAATCTTTTTATTGTAAAATAAAACACAGAATATAAAACACAGAAATGCACAAGCTGCACAGAGGACCCCAGGAGCCCGGACTGCCCAGACCCCACACCACACACAGCCTCTGCCCAGGGAGGAGCCGCCTTCTGGCTGCTGTGATGATCACTTCCTCGCGTTTTAAAACTTACAATAGATCTGCTGTTAAGAAAAAGAAAGGAATTGGGTGGGACATTTCCTACAAATTAAAGACACAGCCTTCTGGCCGGGCAGGGTGGTTCACGCCTGTAATCCCAACACTTTGGGAAGCTGAGGCGGGTGGATCATCTCAGGGGTTCGAGACAAGCCTGGCCAATATGGTGAAGCGCCGTCTTTACTAAAAACACACAAAAAAATAGCTGGACGTGGTGGCATACGCCTGTAGTTCCAGTTACTCAGGAGGCTGAGGCAGGAGAATTGCTTGAACCCAGAAGGCGGAAGTTGCAGTGAGCCGAGATCACACCACTGCACTCCAGCCTGGGCAACGGAGTCAGATTTCATCTCAAAAAAAAAAAAAAAAAAAAAAAAAAGATAAAGATAAAAAGCCCAAGCCTTCTGACTTCAGTTTCCCACAGTGCAGTTCAATGGGTTCCTTGGTCTCTATTTCTTGCAAATTGGCAGCTGGATTCACAGTCTGGATCTACTCAAGGTTGGATAACAGAACTCTGGCAAGACTGTAGATCTCTAGGAGACACAGGACATCTGCTTGTCTTTTATGTGTGTGATCTTAGCAGCTGATGCTTAATACCTATATCTATTTATTCATCGGGATTACGGAATGATGTTATTCTATCATTTCTATAGTTAGTGAAAGTTGGAATACTTTCATAGATACTAATCTTCATCTATTGTGCATTTAGGAAAGGCTGGGATAGATGCTTGCTTCTTATTTACCAGTTTTCAAAATAATTGGTTCCCTATCATCCAGAATTACGTTATATATTAAAATTATGAACTCATGAATCTTAACATCCAATGGCATCCTGTAATTATTATTATAGGACAATAATAACCGGGACAAGTTGAACTCGTCTCGTTTCTCGCCAGTGAAAGCCTCTTGGAGTCTGCTGAGTCCTTTTGACATTAACCTATTTATTTTTTATTTTTTATTTTTTGAGATGGTCTCACTCTTTCACCCAGGCTGGAGTGCAGTGGCACAATCTCAGCTCACTGCAACCTCCACCTCCCAGGTTCAAGTGATTCTTCTGCCTCAGCCTCCCGTGTCGCTGGGATTACAGGTGCCCGCCACCATGCCTGGCTAATTTTGTATTTTTAGTAGAGACAGGGTTTCACTATGTTGGCCAGGCTGGTCTCGAACTTCTGGGCTCAAGCAATCTGCCACGTTTGCCTCCATAAGCCACTGTGCCCACCCCCTGATAGTCTTTGATCGCTTCTTTCCCAACTGATACATGACAAGACGTCCCAGGCTCATGTGGTACATTTCCTGTCCCAGACCTGGAATGAGCCATTTTAACAGGAACGCCTGGGTTCAATCTGGATGCTAGAGATTCTCTTTGTAATGGGCTGGTCATTGTTTCTAAGTAAATTCACTTAAATACACGCCCACACACATTTAAAGATAAAAATACCTCATGAGTTCATATTAACCTTCCAATTCAAATCTGAGACTACAGGGCTTCTTTTTATTTATTTATTTTTTTGAGACGGAGTCTTGCTTTGTTGCCCAGGCTGAAGTGCAATGGCACAATCTCAGCTTACAGAAACCTCCGCCTCCTAGGTTCAAGTGATTCTCCTGCCTCAGCCTCCCCAGTAGCTGGGATTACAGGCGTGCACCACCATGCCCGGTTAATTTTTGTATTTTTAGTAGAGATGGGGTTTCACCTGGCCAGGCTGGTCTCAAACTCCTGACCTCAGGTGATCCGCCCACCTTGGCCTCCCAGTGATGGGGTTACAGGCGTGAGCCACTGAGCAGGCAACTACAGGGCTTCTACTTAACTGCTTCCTGCTGTATCTTCCACACACAGAACCTTCAACATAGGACCCCGGGGAAAGCTGGCTGAGGACAGCCCCTAATTACTCACTTGTTACCATACAAAAACTCAACATAACAATGTTAATGTTGCCGCTAATATAACCACTAAAACAACAGATGTTTGCAAATGTTCCCCCATTCTCCTCCCCTTTTAAAACACAATTTTGCGGGCCAAGTGTGGTGGCTCAAATCTGTAATCCCAGCACTTTGGGAGGCCAACGTGGCAGGATTGCTTAAGGCCAGGAGTTCGAGACCAACCTAGGCAACACAGCAAGACCTCATCTCTACAAAAATAAAAATAAATTAGCTGAGTGTAGTTGCACATGCCTGCAGTCCTACTTGGGCAGCTGAGGCAGAAGGATCACGGGAGCCCAGGAGGTCGAGTTGGAAGCTGTAGAGAGCCGTGATTGTGTGCACAGTCTGGGTGACAGAGCAAGACCGTCTCAAAAACAACAACAACAACAACAACAAAGGCCAGGCATTGTGGCTCACCTGTAATCCTAACACTTTGGGAGGCCAAGGCAGGTGGATTGCTTGAGCCAGGAGTTTGAGATCAACTTGGGCAACATGGTGAAATCCCATCTCTACCAAAAATACAATAATCAGCTGAGTGCAGTGGTGCATGCCTGTAGTCCCAGTTACTCAGGAGGCTAAGGCTGGAGGATTGCTGGAGCTTAGGATGTCGAGATCATAGTGAGCCATGATCGGGCTACGGCACTCCAGCTTGGGCGAGAGCAAGACCCTGTCTCAAAACAAACAAAAACTTTTGTGTGATCAATACATTGTTGGAGCCACTACACACTGTCCCCTTGCCCTTATTAGTGTTGGCTGCACAGATGAGCAGGACCCTGAGCCCGCCGCCAGATCTCATCATGGCTCTCCCCGACACTACCTGAAGCCCCGTTGCTGGATAGCTCGGGAAGGAAAGGTGGCAGGTCCAAGCTGCTGCACACTGATAGCTTTATCAGTGCCCCCTTTTTTTTTTTTTGAGACGGAGTCTTGCTCTGTCTCCCAGGCTGGAGTGCAATGGCCGGATCTCAGCTCACTGCAAGCTCCGCCTCCCGGGTTCAAGCAATTCTCCTGCCTCAGCCTCCCGAGTAGCTGGGATTACAGGCCAGCTACCCACCACCACGCTGGGCTAATTTTTGTATTTTTAGTAGAGATGTGGTTTCACCACATTGGCCAGGCTGGTCTCAAACTCCTGACCTCAGGTGATCCGCCCGCCTCGGGCTCCCAAAGCGCTGGGATTAAAGGCGTGAGTCAACGTGCCTGACCTATATCAGTGCCCTTTATACCTGGAAGTCAGTTTTGCTGGATATAAAATTTTTGGCTTACTCTTTCCTTGAAAAGTCTTCATCCATTTTCTTCTGGCAGAAAGCTCAGTCCTCAAAAAACTTGATTCCCGAGATGCCCCAAGGATTTCTTTTTTTTTGAAGTCCAGCACTTTTCCTAAAATATTCTTGCTGTTGGTCCTTCTCAGGCCCTCGCTCTTTCAATGGCACCTATGTGTTTGCTTATTTTCAACAGCATCCCTTTTGAAGGCTTTCCATCCTTTTCTTTTGATTTATAAAACCATCCTCATTCTTCACTTGGCATCGTTTTTTCACTTTGTGTTCCCTCTAATTTGTCTCAATTTCTGAAAGGATTCCTGCATTTCTAATCTTTCTTGAGTTCTGTCACTTCATTTCTTGAGTTTTTCTGACTCTGATTATGCTTTTTACATTTCATATCATTTTCTTTATGCTTTTTAGTTCATTTTAAAAATTATTTTTGGGCTGGGTGTGTTGGATCACGCCTTTAATCTCAGCACACTGGGAGGCCATGGCAAGAGGATTGCTTGAGCCGAGTTTGAGACCAGTCTGGGCAACACAGCAAGCCTTGTGTTTAAAACAAAATAAAAAATGGGCCAGCACAGTGGCTCACGCCTGTAATCCCAGCACTTTGGGAGGCTGAGGTGGGTGATTACGTGAGGCCAGGAGTTCGACGCAAGCCTGGCCAACACGGTGAAACCCCATCTGTACTAAAAATACAGAAATTAGCCAGGAGTGGTGGTGCATGCCTGTAGTCCCAGCTACTAGGGAGGCTGAGGCAGGAGAACTGCTTGAACCCAGGAGGTGGTGGTTGTAGCGAGTGGAGATCACACCACTGCATCCAGCCTGGGCGACACAGCAAGACTCCGTCTCAAAAAATAAAAAATAAAATAAGATACAAAATAAAAATAAAAAACAAAAATAGTTTTTAAATGTGTTTTCTTTGGTCTGTTTTGCAGGCATGCCTTTCTGGCTGGCTTTCATTGTTGGTGGGAGTATTACTCTGCTCCCCACTCGGAGCCTTCTATAGGTTTGACTGCTACTTTCCTGATGCTCCTTTTGATGGAAAAGCATTTCATAAACATTCAGAATGAAGTATGCTTCAAGAAAGCTGCTCTAATTTTGCAGTGCTCCCTCTCTGTTGTTTTGTGAAACGTTTAAAACACCGCGTCCCATCTGCTTTCATGGCTGCCCTCATGACCCTCCCAGGTACTTGCACAGACTTGGTCCCCATCCTGCTTGACTTGATTCACTCCAAGTGGTGGAATATGCTTTATTTCCTCACTGTGAGGTTCCTTCCAGAAGTGAGACCCGGCACGTCAGTCCAGGGAGTCCAGAGGCAGGGCCTGGTCTGCTCTCCTCAACCCTATCCTCTCCCCAACGGCCTCCATGTCCCCAGGCTCCAGGTGCAGCCCAGTTGGTCCGTGTCACCTGCGGAGCACACACTGGCCTTCCCCTGGGGTTCATGTGCCTCCCACTGGGGTTCATGGGGCCTCGTGGCTTCTGCTCTCCCATCCATCAGACATTGTGCGTGTATCCTCTGCGTTCTCCTCCAGACACAGATAACCGATGGGTCTGGTAGGTCTGGCAACTATCGGTGGTTTACCCCAACACGCCTCCAGTTTGGGGTTTATGGGGATACTTTATCACCTAGTTTTGCTGTAAATGATGTCCATAGGTTTCTCTATTATTGGTTACAAAATATGTAACAAACGCTGCCATTTCAACCATTTTAAAGTGACAATTCACTTGTCTACAGGTTTTGGGTTTTGCAGTCTAGTTGTACTACCATCTTCCCAGAATCCCTGGCTTTCCAAGGCCTTCACTTTTCAAGCAAAACTGATTCCAACTGGTTTGTTTCATGATGACATTAATAAGAACGCCTCCACCACAACTTAAGAACTGGAAGACAACCTACGGTTTGGGCTCTGCCAAAGTTCTGCAGACATGGAGTATTAAAGGAAACATGATATATTTAAGAATCATCACATTGGCCGGGTGCAGTGGCTGACGCTTGAAATCCCAGCACTTTAGGAGGCCGAGGCGGGTGGATCATTTGAGGTCAGGAGTTCGAGACCAGCCCGGCCAACATGGCAAAAATCCATCTCTACTAAAAATACAAAAATTAGCCAGGCATGATGGTGGATGCCTGTAGCCCCAGCTACTCAGGAGGCTGAGGCAGGAGAATCACTTGAACCTGAGAGATGGAGGTTACAGTGAGCCGAGACTGTACCACTGCACTCCATCCTGGGTGACAGCAAGACTCTGTTTCAAAAAAAAAAAACAACACAACAACAAAAAAGAACAAACGTATTACTAATGGTTTGGTGGCCCAATATAAACACACTGCTGTTCAAGATGCTCCACTTCAGCGTGGCCCTTTCTGAAGGTGGTCAGGAGACGGGATGCAGGCTATCATCCTACGACCCTCGCTGACTTTCCAAGCTGCCTCTGGCTTCCACCCTGAGAACTGGATGGCCAAGCCAAAAGCTTGGTAACAGCAGGTCCAACTTGACAACAGACACAGAAATATGAGGACATAAAGGGAATCCAGGTAAAAAGCCTCTTCCTTCCTTCCATCGCAGGTTGGCTAAGTCATCAAATTTCAGCACAGCTAAGGTCCTGACTGCCTGTGGACACACTCACAGCCCAGACCCAGGATGGGCGTGCAGGGCACCCTCGGTCTCCCCCGCTTCCCACCCAGGTGCCAGCCAGACCCCTTGGCTGTGTCCTACCAAGGACAGACTGACTACTAGGAAAGTCAGTGATCCTGCGGTTCCCAGTTGGAGAGGAACTGGCTTCTGCACCCTGGCACACTGCCCCGACCTGCCTTCTGGTCTGCCCTGCGCTTCACCAAGCCAGCAGCCTGCTCTGCCCACTGAGTTATGACCGGAAGACCCACTGACTGGCAGGGGAGTGGAAATAAGGTAACGGGCTTCTAAAGGTCCACACCTGCCTATTTTATTTTCTTGGAGGTGCCTGATGAAAGCAATCCTTTTTATCACGACAGAAACATCACAGCAGGGATCGCCCCATCACAGTGATGTCTGATCCGGCTGTGTTTAAGAAAAACCACGTCATGTCTTCTTAGAGAAGTGAGGATTACAAACACTGGGTTCGCTTCTGACGGCTGTGACCTGAGGACGGACCACTCACCTGTGAAACAATCCCACACAAGCTCTGGCTTCAGAAGCTCTCTTCTTTCTTCAATCTCTAAAATTCTCCTAAGAATTTCAAACTATTCAAGGGAAACTGGTGTTTCACAATAAGAAAAAGACATTCTTTTCTTTAAACAGTTCACATTTATTATTGATAACAATAAAAAAATCTTTTAAAGACTATCAGTATTGTATTACCAAGTGAGGTAATATGTTTACAAAACATTTACAGAATTTGATATGCAAATAACAAATTTAGGAAGGAAAGTGAATTAAGACATAAGTAACAAAGGGAAAAATCAAAGAATCATTAGTACTAAGAAACGGGAAATGACAGCAGCGTTTTAAAAGAGTGGCAAGGTCCTAAAAGTAGAGACATGATGCAAACTGCATACTCAAACCATAGCTGCCCCAGAATTCCCTTGCAAGGGGAGTGAGACTGGATTACTCGGGAGGAAACCCTGTAAGCATTTGTGCCGTCATGTGCTTTGAGCTCTTCACGATGCACTAAACTCTTTGGGGAGAAAAGAATGCCACTCCCGAATCAACTTAAAAAGAACAGATCTTCAGCCTGGGAGGGGGCAAGGGATGGCTGCAATTCAAAGAGTTCTATAAACATCTCTGGGCACATGAGGACTGTTCAGTGAAGCATTTTCTTGGCAGCTGTCAGCAAAATCGCCATCTGAGACACAGAGAAAGAGAGAAAGAAAGAGAAAGCAGGGACCATCTTCAGGTCCTTGTGATTTGGGAACAGGAAGCACCGGGTGGAAGCAGCACAGATGCACCACTAACCCTACCTACTAACTCTACCTACTAACCCTACCGCGCTTTCTGGAAGCAAGGCTTCGGGTACCACTGAGGAGCTCGATCTCTACGAGCAAACACACAAATGTGGTCCAAACGCAGGTGATCACAGCAGAGGCCCCAGGACATCTACAGTGTGCAGGCAGTCACTAGGGCAGACCTGGCTGGGCCAGAGGGCTGCTTGGTCCCTCCCCCGCCCTCCTGATCCCTGCACTGGGCGCACACAGCCTCCACACAGCTCTCCAGTCACGCGGCGCCCACCCAGTGCTTTCAGAGCGGAGCTGAGATGGCACAACCAGGATTTCCATGCCTACCACGCACACAGGTGACAGCCGCGTGGGGTTTGGCATGACAAACACGTCCTCTGCTGCACAGAGAAGCACACGTTCCACGTCCTTATTGTGGAGGCCCATCCCCTATGCAACTTCCGGACAGATTCTCAAATAACCTGCTTTTCCCATAAAAAGCTGAAAAAATAAGGGCCTGTACCAGATAGAGCAGGCTTTAAAATCAGGAATTAAACAGAAAATATAAAAGGCAAACAAATCCCATATTCTGATTTGCTTCTATGAAGACTCCTTCATTACTCAAACGAAGTTTGTACTGACCCCGTCCCCCCAGCACCCCCGTCATGCACACATGCACACACACAGCACATGCACGCACACACACGCGTGAGTCCGCAATTCCCATGTACACAGAAGCTGGGCTCCTACACGCCACAAGCCACCCTGAAGTGGATGCGGGAGATGCTGCTTAGCTATTAATAAAACCCCGTGGACAGTGTCAAGCGGCAAATGCGACTTGCTGGTTCCAAGACGGCCTCCTAGCGGCTGGAACTGTCTGGGGTCTGAGGACAACGAGCCACCAGAGGGCACCGAGGAGATGGGCTACACCGGGCTGGGAACTGACTGCAGGTGAGAAGGGCGACGCGCGGAAGGAAACAGGGAAAGAACCCCCCCACCCACGTTCACATACAGAAAAATCCTGCTCTAAAAAGTATCAAAAAGATTCGAAAAGGAGGAAAGAGAAAGTAATGTTTAACGATGGCAGCGTTTTCCTCAAGTCAGCAGGAGTCCCCCGGAGCCCCTCCTGGGCCTCCCGAGCCCCCGGCCCCACTTCAGGACAGTGGGTGGTGTGGGTGGGTCTGGCCCTGGGACAGGAGGCTCCGCAGGTGGCCTCTGAGTCCTCAGAGGAAAAGGGCCTCAAGGGCTGGCCCTAAGTCCACAGACCATCTCGACTGTGGCGGGAGGCGTGGGGGCCGCAAGGCAGCTTGGGGGAAGCGAGCTGGCAGCTTCCGTCCCAGGTGAGGAGGGGCCATCTCTGGAGGGTGTCACTGGAATTCATTCACTAATGGACAATGCGGAGTTCGTTGGAAAAATTTTTTGCATCAACATCTGAGACCACGTCAATCCTTTAATTGGTATAGAAACTACTTTTCTTTCAAGAGAGCCCTTGTGCTCTGGTTTGATTTTGTGCACAACGTATACAAAATCTATGGCTATTGAGTTAAGTTAGGATCAGAGTTAAACTACCTGCCAAGGTAGTTTTGGGATCAAATGACTACATTTACCATCTGAGAGCTATCTGCTATCTAGAGGTGAGAGGAGTCTGTACAATGTCGCCCTGGGCGGGCGGGCGCAGCTGGCTGTCCGAGGAGGGGCGGCCGTCACACACTAGGTGCAGGCAGCGTGCACTACCTGGAGATCATGGAGCTGGAGTGGGACTGGCTGGAGGAGGTGGTGGCGGCACTCAGCTGGGAAAAGCCGCTGTGGCTGGACTCCAGGCTCGTCATGGAACCTCTGTAATGGCACAGGGAGGGGCAAGGCGTGAGGACCACCCTGCCAACCACCCCCCTGCCCACACTGCCTGCTGGACTTGGTGGCCCACCCTGCTCGCTGCTCACTTCTCAACCCCATCAGTGCTTGCCAATGGGGGACGGACCTGAGTAACCCACCCAGGAGGGCCGGCTTCCCACAGCCTGCACACAGACAGCGCGTGAGCGAAAGCAAAGGCAAAGTCAGCTCTGTCTCTGACACTCTCCCTCTGCAGACGTGCAGGGAGTCACAGTGCCAACAAATGACCCCCAAGCCACTCCCTCCTGGTCCCCTGAGCATCCCCTGAGCAGAAACCTGACGCCACTGCTGATCCTGCACATGGCGTGGGACTGCAGCCTCCCTCCAACCACGCCCAGCCGTCCGCAGCACCTGCTGTGGGGAGAGCGGCCGCACCTGAAATCCTCCGAGCCGATCACCTCGGTGTAGTACATCACTTTACACTTGTGTGAAGAGACCTGCAGGGATGCGAGCACGTCGTCCACCCGGGGCAGGCTGCTGGCAGCGCACGCGGGCATGCTGTGGAATTTCCACTGCAGGATGTAGAAGCCCGGCCACCTGGTCACATGGGAACCCTAGAACAAGTAGAGCAGTGGCAGCTGAGGGCAACTCGCTTCCAACCCCTGGCCCATCACAGGCTGTGACAAGCGCCAAGGGACTGTCTTCAGGATTTCATGTAGCTACAGGAACTATCTCAACGGGATTCAGAACCTATTTTGCTTCACCGGCAGGTCTGACAATGTCCTTCCCTCTACTGAGCGTAGTCACTCCCGGGTGCTGGGAAGCCCAGAGGGACAAGCGCCGTGTCTGTGGCCCTCACGAGGCCACCCCAGCCCAGCCCACCTATGGAGGCAGGAGCCTGGTGAGCTGGTGGCGCTCATGCTGGAGGGAGGGCTCAGCACAGCCTCCCTGGACCGGCCTCACTTTCTCTGACATGCTGCCAATCATCCAGCATGTTCGGGGCTGAAGGTGCGTCACCCTAGAGAGAGACGCCAATCCGCGGAAAGCTTTCTCCATTCTCTCTGAAATTCGTGACTGTGGTAACACAGCTTAGCTGTGGATTGTTTTTAAAATGGACAAAGGATTCTTTTACTCTGCCTCTAAGACTACTGAAACACTGACAAGGCTTACCCCTGAAAACTGTACAGGCAGCAAAATGATGCATCTATTATGAAGGCTAGAAGCAACCCCCGCCCCCGCCCCAAGGCTACTGTGAGCACAGGCACCCAAAATAACCAGCCACAATGTGAAAAGGGAACTGAAAGCATTTGAAACAAATTAGGAGGTTTGGTAATGAGAGTTAATAGTTCTCTAAATACTTGTCCCTCTTACTTCTATTTAGGGTGATTTTCCTTTGAAAAAGACAAATGCCACCCAGTGAAATGAGGCTGGGGGGAAAATCCTCTGAAGCCCAGCTGGGCCTGTGCGTGCGATGCCTTCCCTTCCTGTCACATGCTGCTTTCGGGAAAAGTCACAGATTCTGTCCAAAACCACTGCGAGGCCTGAACTCTTTCCTGTGAGACCCACTTGGCTTCCTGAGTCCCTCTGCTCCTCCAGGCGAGCTGCTCCTCCACAGGCAGTGCCTCAGAAGCTACACAGGGCTGCTCAAGGAGCGAAGCAAAGACTCCTACTCGAGACAGAATCACCAGCCGCACGGAGTCACAGATGCGCGGTCTGCCCGTGTGAGGTTTTACCTGCACGCTTTCTCCTTCTTTGCAGATCAGCGGCGACTCCACCATGCTGTAGTCACGGCCCAGCTGCCAGACTTTGTCTATGAGCTGCACGTTGTTCCCACCTGGAGAGGTGATGCTGTGGGCTCCCAGGGAGTCCTTTTTGGCTGGCTGTGGCGACCTCTTGGAGTGATAGATGTTAAAGACAATGTCCCCTTTGCACACGTCGAAATCCCAAGTGATCACCGACGAGGCATCCACGATCTGAATGAGAATCTGAAAAAGACACAGCGTCAGGCGGCCACGATCCACGAGCACCAGGCCCACGTGCTGCCAGTGCACCGTCCCCTCCAGGGGCTCCGGGATGCAGGTGCTGAAGCTGGGGAGGAAAAGGCTGGATGTGTATGGGCGGATCTCTTTCCCCAGAGTCACACGCCACCATCCATTCAACCGCTGGATCCTGCTACGTGTCACGCACCAAGCTCTGTGCTCTTTGTGACCTGCACCTACAGGCCCGAGATCTCCCGTACACCATCTTCAGACACACTCTAAGAGGCCAGGTCTTAGTGACACCAAACACTGTGAGCTCATACATGAGTGGCTCAGAGGACTGCCCTGGCTGGAGAGAACAGAAGGCCCTGGAGAAGGTGAGAGCTAAAGAAACAGCAGGCGGGGGAGCCTGAGGACAGCGTTCCCAGCGAGCGGGAAGCAGGGGCACGGAACCAGGCCTCCCGTGTGAGGCTCGCACGGGAGAAGAGTGGCGAGGCTGGGTGAGTGGGATGAGCCCCTGGCATGGTAGAGGTGGGGTTGAGGCGGTCAACCCCCTGGGTGCTGAGAACCAATCGGAAACTGAACTTAGGGCGCCGACAGAGCTTCCCCACAGGGAATGATCAAAGTCAGTTTCAAAGATTAGTGAGGGAGGGACGTGAGAATTAAAATCAGCTGTGCAGAGTTCTGCACTCACTGAACACTCCACCTAAGGAAGCAGCAGAGCCAGGCCGCGGCCCCTCTCGTCAGCCCACTGCATGCCGCCTGCCGTGCCCTTCGGTAAGTGGCTGCTCCACAAGCCGGGCTCCCTTTCAATCCTGCCACTGCCACCTCACCACTGAAATCACTTCGGAATGTCCTTCCACAGCAGAGTCAGTGAGGTCCCAGAGTCCTGCCTAAGAACAGCAGGTGGCACTATGTGGCACAGCCTGCTCTTCAGCCAAGCAGCTCCCCAGGCAGCTCCATCCCGAGGCCTTGACCCCCCTGTGCTGATGGCACCTCTTTCCTGCATTCACACTGGGGCCTCTGCTTCAGCCTTCCTTTAGGTTTGTTGCCATCTCGGATCTGTGCTTTATTTAATAGCCAAAGAAGAAGTGAGGTTTTTACCATGTGGATGTTTACGATGCCCCCGATTCACATGAAACACACTGCATCCCAAGTTCTTGAAACATGGACAAGAGCGACAGTGCCTAACAAACAAGGAACAAGGACTCGGGCCCTGCAGCCTGCCCTCCTGGTAAGAAATGAATACAGATAATCCTCAAGACGTTATGAAATCTGAGATTCCCCTACGTATGTATCTCCAAGTAAGGCACAGCAAATCTGTCTCTGCTTGTTCAAACCATGGCAACAGCATTCCCTTATCCACCTGCCCTGCAAGCACCAGGTGAGCTGCTCAGGAAGACACCCCAGCAGAAGCCACTGGCAGATGGCTGACCCAGGTGCCACCACGGCAGGAAGCAGGCCGCAGTCAGCTCCTGGCCAGCACCATTGCCCAAGCCAGCACCACATCCTCACCGAACACCTGCTCTGCACAGTGCGTCACCGTCCTCTCCAACAACTCTGGGCCACGAACCTTGACCTGGCTGAGAAGGGAGATTCCGGTGCAGGCCCCTCCTGCTTCAGGTCACTTGTGATGCTACAGGACAGACATATGGCGTGCACAGGAACGCGGAACGCCCCTGCTTCTCTACCAAAAGTGACAGCAAGAAAGGAACACAGGAACATGCTCCTTGCTCCATTAGACTTACAGAAACAGGAAAATTCCCGAAATATCTATAAATAACCAAAACCCAGTCAAGAAAAAGTAGCAAATGGGCCAGGCACAGTGGCTCACACCTGTAATCCCAGCACTTTGGGAGGCTGAAGTGGGTGGATTACCTGAGGTCAGGCGTTCGAGACCAGCCTGGCCAACATGGTGAAACCTCTCCTCTACTAAAAATACAAAACTTAGCTGGGCGTGGTGGCGGGTGCCTGTAATCCCAGCTACTCGGGAGGCTGAGGCAGGAGAATTGCTTGAACCCGGGAGGCGGAGGTTGCAGTGAGCCAAGATCACGCCATTGCACTTCAGCCTGGACAACAGAGTGAAACTCTGTCTTAAGAAAAAAAAAAGAAAGAAAAGAAAAAGTAGCAAATGAAGCCTGTTCAATATAACCATGAAATAAACTAATTTCACCAGTTAAGTGCTCCAACAAGGAAAGATGAGCTATTCCTATCTGTGTTTGGTGGCTTTAGTACAATGGAGGTCAAGAGATCCAATTTCCTTTCCAGGCACTCTGATCAAGCACTGCTAGTTTCTATTCTGAGAGAGAGGGCTCTTCGATGTTGACATTTACTGAAACTAAGTATCGAGTGTCAACAAAAGCCTAAAGACAAAGAGCAGAAAAACAAGTGGACTTTTCTGAAAGACAGGCTGCCAGGAAGCCCTGCCAGGGCCCGGCTCTCTGCTGAGAAAGGGCCCGCCCAGGTGCAGGAAGGCGGAGGACTTACCTCGTGTGGGGCTCCTTTGAAGACACTTGCAGACTGGTAGATGGTCTCGGTCCAGAGCTTGAGGTCTTCGTTCTCCAGCTCCTCCGCAGTCCGGTACAGAGATTTGGGGACCAGTCCGCCCTCTGGCACTTCGCACTGGAAGCAGAAACACAGTGGTGAAACCTGTGCAAACACAAACCAACCCCACGAAACCCAGACACGCCAGCCAGCACCATCCCCCTGCGCTTAACTCCTGGAAGTTGCTGAGAAAATGGAAAACACTGGCAGGGTCGTAAAATACTCTGCACTGCTGAGCAATATGTTTTTAAAAACCACTTAAATACATGTGTTTTACTTTGCATCAACAGGAACAAGCTGAAGCTGAAGTAGCACGGAATTCCTACTAACACGCGTGAGGCACTGCCCCCAGTTACTAAAGCTGGCTCACAGAAGCACTAGCGTCTTTATAATGCCCTGTAAAGGAAGAGTATTACTTTAAGAAAAGAGTTTTCCTCTCAGTAGCCACAGGCATCATTTTTATGATAGGAAATTATAGTCAAGATATAGAATCAATGAATAATGTTTTGTGTCTGAAGTCAAATGACTGGTCTATAACACCAGCCAAAAACTAATGAAGAACTTCTTTTGAATTTGCCTGAAACAAGTTGAATTAGAATTTGTACATATCATAAATCTCCTAATTGACCTTTATACAATGACTCCACAGTAAAGTTCATAAAATCGAAGTCCTCCTTTCTATTAGCCTTGGGAAGCAACTACATAGAAAAGAAACACTTCAGTCTTCAGCCTGCAAAGTGTCAAAGCAGCGATGTCGTGTTGGAAAAATACCAGACTGACCCCTGGTTAGTCATCTCTAGCCACCAGAGAGCAGAAGTGAACAACCTCCTTTCAACTACCAGCCTGAACAGCAGCTCAGGAGAGTGGTGAAGAAGTCTTAGAAGGCCCGAGTTTTTGGACAGCTCAATTAACCACAAAGACGCTCAGCATTACGAACACACTAGGGAGGTCGGCATGTGACAAACAGGTGCAACTGGCGGTGAGGCAGGTCTCCTTGTGCTCCGGCTCAATTCTTTGCGTCATAATTGGAAACAGCAACAACATGGGACGGCTAGCTCATGCGAAAGGAGTTCAGAGGTTTCTACAAACCTGAGCCTGCAGTTTAACCTCACAGGCACTTGCTAAATTCTGGTCCTGTAACTTTTACTGTAACTTACTTGCTCTTTGCATTGCACTGTGATGATGCCCGTAATTTCCTTAAAGTGGAACTGATGAAGTGAAAGCTAAATTCGTTTTCTAAATTTCTCTAACCATTCAGAAAGTCCAAAGTCCCTTGAATGTCCAATTCATTAGCTAAATAGCTGAGTCAAACCCAGTGGGTACACATCTCTAACGGGTAACTTTATATGAAGGATGACTAGAGAGCCCTTCTGATAAGAAGCTTCACCCCGAGTTCAGCCGCCAGTGTGCCATGGAACAAGTCACTTGGACTTCTACAGGCTTTGGCTTCCTCAATGCTCCCACGCCACAGCTGTGCGCCATAGGCTAGAAGCCTACAAGGACCCCAGGTTCTGAGCTTCTCTGAATACAGGGTGAAGAAGAGGAGGCCTCTGCCTCATTACCCAGCAACTCAGGGTATTAAAAACCCCAAACATATGTTGAGAACCACTTCCCTTCGTTTTTTTACTTTAAAGATGTTATCCAGGCCGGGCGCGGTGGCTCATGCCTGTAATCCCAGCACTTTGGGAGGTCGAGGTGGGCGGATTACTTGAGGTCAGCGGTTTGAGACCAGCCTGGCCAACATAGTGAAACCCTGTCTCTACTAAAAATAAAAAAATTAGCTGTGGGTAGTGGCACACGTCTGTAATCCCAGCTACTCCAGAGGCTGAGGCTGAAGAATCGCTTGAATCTGGGAGGCAGAGGCTGCAGTGAGCTGAGATCGCGCCACTGCGCTCCAGCCTGTGCAACAGAGCGAGACCCCATCTCAAACAAAACAAAACAAAACAAAACCAAAAAATGTCATCCAGCCTGGGGCAATATAGTGAGACTCTGTCTCTACAAAAAATTAGCTAGGTATGGTGGTGCAGCCTATAGTCCCAGCTACTTGGGTGGCTGAGGTGGGAGGATCACCTGAGCCCACGAAGTCAGGCTGCAGTGAGCTGTGATCATGCCACTGCACTCCAGCCTGGGTGACAGAGCCGGACCCCGTCTCCATAAAAAAAACAAGGAGGGGGAGGGGCAGGTGGGACATTTTGAGAACATTCAATTTTTTAATAGTATTTTAAAAAATATGACAGCTCCTCTAAAATGGTTTAAAGATCTGATTCACACAAAGCCGTATGAATAAAGCAAGCTACAATTGTATTATTTCTACAACAAATTCTCATTTTTATTTAACAATGAAGAAATGTACAGCATCAACAATTAATTAAATAGTTCTCTTTAACTTAACCCTGGATCAGAGAAATGGCGGCCAAAAGAAACAAAACAAAAACAAAACATCCAAATGACTGGACGTTCTGCAAATCATTTGTGCAAATCAACACCGACCTCTCCCACCTGCAAAAGGGGCCAAATGTGCAGTTTCTCGCCTCAAGACATACCATGCACTCTCCACTCAGGAAATCTGGAATAATCTCTTTGTCGATGTAATCCAGCAGGCCTCCAGGACCCTGGTAGTCATTTCCTGCATAAATGAGGAATTTCCTTCTGGTGTTGTCATCAATGAACGGACTAACCTGTGAGGAGGAGACGACCACGCAGTCACATTTCTCTGCTGCCTGAGTGTCCAAGATTAGAATGACAATGTGGTATTCTGAGTGGGAGGGTGGGGGGAGGAAATTCAAGTTTATATACTTCTTCCGTAAAGTCTAGTTGCATGGCATTAGGACACTCAAATTTTATTTTTCCCCTTTCTTAAACAATTTGAGAAATCTTACAGCTTTGCATGCTTTTTTCCTAAGTAGTTAAGACCTTAGGTCACAGACACACATATATGAATGCATGCGTGTCTGCTTTCCAAATGGCTCACAGTTACTGCAAAAAGCATCTCAACGCACCAGCGTCCAGAGCACAGGAAACACCCTGGGCGCCCGCAGGATGAGAAGGCGGCCTAGCGTCTCCGGGTAGTTGGCCTCCACCACCTCGATGATCCGCAGCAGGGCTTTCACACCAGGTCTCCACAGGTGGCGCATGTTCAGCCCTTCCAAGTCCACCAGGCAGGTCCACGAGCTGCGGTTGTGCAGAGATGTGTTTCATTCAACAGACAGTACACTTTATTAGCAAACTGCGTCTTCTTATTTTTTTTCCTTTTTGGTCATTTATAGCTATTTCCAAATACATCATAATCAGTTTTTTAAAATTATAGTGCTATGAACTCTGTTTATATCTACTTGTACAAAACACACAGGATCAGTGTGGTAGGACCAAGGCCTGAAACTGCAATTAAGGCTGATTGATAATGCATGAAAAGCTCTCTCAGATATGCTCAGTGAGCCGGCAAGCAAAGCCACAGTGTGCTGTCCTTGACAGGCTAAACCGCCCCCCTAACCTGCCATCAACAGGGCACACAGCTGGTATTTTAACACATATTGTGTCTGAACTGCAGTGGGCTATGCTTCAACAGAGACAGAGAGAGAGAGAAAGAGAGAGAGAGACAAGTGCTGTCTCAGGAGCTGAGAATACAGCAATCAGCAAAAAGCCCTCAAAATTCCTGTTCTCATGGAACTTACATCCCAGTGAACCACCTACACCCTTATCAATGTCAACCTTTGAACCACTGAACATTTTCAGAACTCGTTACTATAACTTAAAGCTTGGTTTAAGAACAGAGTCATCTGAGTGGGAGGGGAGGCAAAAACAAGCAAATGACCTGCAGCCCTGGGCTCCCACAGCCCGCAAGACTAAGCAGACAGGCCAACACACTCAGGCTGACGTGACAGCAACGCCAGGGGTCAAAAAACCCTAACTGTTCTGTCCCTTGTCACTGGCATATTACATGTTCACCTCTTTTCTACCTTTTAGAGCACCCTGGAAAATAATACGCAGATTTTAATTCCAAAAATCAACTAGAAATATTTAATGCGTTTTCTCAGTAAGTTGAAAGGAAAAACAAAATCCCACATCTACCTGATAGGCCGACCGAAGACTTTTGTATTCTCTTCGCATCGCCTTAGCCCTTCTTCATTTATGGAGAGAACCTACATACAAAAGGGCATGAAAATTGTCCATGATTAGTCTAAGGCTAAAACCACCCCGTCCAGCTATGGAAGAGGGACACTAACAGCGTATTACAGGTAAGTGTGTAAACCAAAAAAGTGACCTATGCAGATTTTCTTACACATTCACATGTGCTAACTAAACACATCACCACCAACAAAAATATTTTACTCTTGACAGAGAACAAACACTGCCGTGTGCGGCAGACCAAAGGTAACGGCTATCCGAAGTGAAGCGTAGAGGAATCCCCAGATCAGCAGGGGCCTGGCTCTGGGGCTCTGTCTTCAGAACAAGCGCAGGGGAACAGCAGATGAGCGTCTGTGAGTGTGGGAACACTCTGATACCACATGTGGCAGCCAAGACAAAAGGCAGCCTTAGAGCAGACGTAAGGCATGGCTCAAGCGATCCTTCGCTTTAGGTTAACCAATCCTTCCCCTGTAGATAAAGACCATCCCCATTTCTATGTGTGATCGTGTGCATGTGGGGATATATAAACATACATGGCGGTGGGGGCAGACTAACACAATACACAAGGGAACACCAACAGTGAGCCAGGCTCAGTGGTGGTGTTTGTAGTCCCAGCTACTCAGGAGGCCGAGGTGGGAGGACCGCTTGAGGACAGGAGTTTGAAGCTGCAGTGAGTCGTGATCACAGCCAGGAATAGACACTGCACCCCAGCCTCGGCAACAGAGTCAGATCATGTCTCTTTAAAAAAAAAAAAAAAAGGCCGGCCAGGCAGGGGGAGCTCATGCCTGTAATCCCAGCACTTTGGGAGGCCGAGGCGGGAGGATCACCTGAGGTCAGGAGTTCGAGACCAGCCTGGCCAACATGGTGAAACCCTGTCTCCACTAAAAATACAAAAAAAATTAGCTGGGCATGGTGGCAGGCACCTGAAATCCCAGCTACTCAGCAGGCTGAGACAGGAGAATCACTTGGACCCGGGAGGCGGAGGTTGCAGTGAGCCAAGATCACACCATTGCACTCCAGCCTGGGAAACAAGAGTGAAACTCCATCTCAACATAATAAAAAATAAAGTCAAAAGTGCGTATTTCAGGATAATGGGGTTATAAATGTGCCTTTTTAGTTTGTTTGTTTTCAAATTGAAGGACCATCTTCTTCTCTGTGAGGCGGACGCACTGCTGCCAATGGCGGCAGCAGCGGAGTGGGGCCTGGCTGGAGTCGGCAGGCATTCAGGACGGTCTAGAGAAAGACGCCAAGAGCTCGCGCTAAGGGCCAGTGGAAAGAAAGCTATCGAGAGGTCTGCTGTGAGTGGTGTCCCGGGAGAGGGCAATTCCACGTGGCAGTGAACGAAACGACTGAGAGCCGCTGCTCCACAGGCATCTCGGGGGAGGCCTGGCTGCCGCGCCGATGCTTCCACTGAGAGACACTTTTATAACTTCTTGTCTTCTTTTGAAATTTTAAGATGATATTAATGTATTTTCAGTTCTAACTACAAAAGCAATTCATGTTTGTTTTAACAGGCTGGTTAACACCCCAATCCTACTGGCAGAGAAAGAAAGTGACGCCACAGTGGAGCTTGGAGTCTCACAGCCGCGCACTTACGTATCTCAGCAGGGCTTCCTCCCCGAGTGCTCTCACCAAGCCTTTGGTGTCCATCTGCCCCAGCCTGAGCACGTAGAGGGGCCGCCCATCTGCAGAGGAGGGGAGGAATGAGTTATCGGCACCATCCCAGTTGAAACTGAGGATACAACTCTAAGACCCTTACCAGGGAAATGTGTTCGCCTGTGTTCTACGAGTACTTGAAGATCTTTCTGACTCTTAGAAGCAGCAACTGATTCATGTGTGTGATGGGGGGTGTGTGTCCAATATTTACCCCAAAAAGTTCTAAATGAGAAAAACAAAAACCAACTGACAGAGTAGCTGTGCAGGGTCCTGGAAATAGAAGGCTGTGCTGGGATGAGGGGAATCCAGCTGGAGCTCAGCTCGAGCTGCCTATAGGCAGGGCTCAGTCTGAACAACTGCCCACAAGCTGGGTTCACCTTGAACAACTGGGGCTGCCCAAGAGCTCTGATTTTCAACAGCAAGGGAACATCAAACTATCCAGACACTTCTTCTATGACTACAGAGTACTTTTAAAATTTTCTTTTTTAGAGAATCATTTTTTTCATGTCACAGATTACTAAAAACTGAATGCAAGATTTTTAAAAGCCAGCTTCCCTCAATTCCCACTCTAAGGACCAAGATAAATGAGAACATTCTAAAAATCCTTAAAACCCCACCAGACAGCCTGTGTTGGCTCTACTCTTTTTTTTTTTTTTTTTTTTGGAGACGGACTCTCTCTCCGTTGCCCAAGCTGGAGGGCAGTGGCATGATCTCAGCTCACTGCAACCTCTGCCTCCAGGTTCAAGCGATTCTCCTGCCTCAGCCTCTCAAGTAGCTGGAACTACAGGTGCACACTGCCACGCCCGGCTAATTTTTTGTATTTTACTAGAGATGGGGTTTCACCGTGTTGCCCAGGCTGGTCTCGAACTCCTGAGTTCGGGCAACCCACCCGCCTCGGCCTCCCAAAGTGCTAGGATTACAGCCATGAGCCACTGTGCTGGACCTCCTTTTTTTTCTTTTTTTTTGAGACGAAGTCTTGCTCTGTTGCCAGACTGGAGTGCATTGGCACCATCTCGGCTCACTGCAACCTCCACCTCCCAGGTTCAAGCAATTATCCTGCCTCAGCCTCCCGAGTAGCTGGGACTACAGGCGTGTGCCACCACGCCCAGCTAATTTTTGCATTTTTAGTACAGACTGGGTTTCACCGTGCTGGCCAGGATGGTCTTAAACTCCTGACCTCAGGTGATCCACCCACTTCAGCCTCCCAAAGTGCTGGGATTACAGGTGTGAGCCACCACACCCTCTTTTTTAAGTAGAGACAATATCTCCTTTTTTTTTTTAAGTAGAGACAATATCTCACTGTGTTGCCCCGACTGGTCTGGAGGTCCTGGGCCCAAGTCATCCTCCTGCCTTGGCCTCCCAAAATGCTGGGATTACAGGCGTGAGCACCTGGCCTGGCTCTACTTCTTTATAGCCTGGAGGTCTAATGGGTGCTGCCTGAGAGGAGCCTAACTCATCCCATACTGCCTTATCATCATGGGCCATCCACACAAAGGGAAACAGATCTTGGTGGCCACAGTGTATCCCTGGAGTCAGTACTACCCAGCCTCCTGCTGCACTGTCCCAAAAGGGGCAGCAGAAGGAATGCAGACGGATCGTGCTCCTGAAAAGGAACCAAGACTTGTCTTCTGTGGTTAACAGAGGACCAGCAGTGACATGCTGACATGGGACGGAGGGTTGGAGGGTAACATTTATCTCGTATTTGTCACCTAGTGAACTTCATCTCCCAGGAGAGTCTAGCTCTAGACCTGGTCTACTTAAGGCAAAACATTTTTATGTGCTCCAAAATCTTGGGGAAAGGTCTATTTACAGAAAGTTTCTCCCAAAATGTGTTTAATAAGACACACTTGTCGAGGCCAGGCACAGTGGCTCATGCCTATAATCCCTGCACTTTGGGAGGCCGAGGCAGGCAGATCATGAGGTCAGGAGTTCAAGACCAGCCTGGCCAATACGGTGAAACCCCATCTCTACTAAAAATACAAAAAGTAGCCGGGCATGGTGGCGTATGCCTGTAGTCCCAGTTACTCAGGAGGCTGAGGCGGGAGAATTGCTTGAACCTGGAAGGTGGAGCTTGCAGTGAGCTGAGATCTTGCCACTGGACTCCAGCCTGGGCGACAGAGCCAGACTCTGTTTCAAAAAAAAAAAGACACATTTGTCAATGACTACCGGCAGGCCTCTAACAAAGTGGAATAATATAAATATACATATTATGTTTCCAGTAAAAACTAATAAAGTTACAATTAACCTGGAGAAATATAAAACATGAATTGGTAATTCCAGACAAAGCAGAGCTTTGAGCAAGTCCTCCGAAAGGACTTGCTTAGAGGGAAAAAGCCAGTTCTACGGTGCTTCCCTCCCGCTGATGCTTCCAATTCCACCCTGCCCAGCTCTCAAACTGTGGCTCAGGAAAGAGAGCGTAGTTTTGACAGTGAGGTCTTCCTGCAAGGCAGGGTATGGAAGGCATTCGGGGAACTGTGTTTCACGGTTCTCATTTAAACCACTCTTCATTTTAGGTGCATCACCACCCTTCATCCAGGCCTTACTCTCAAAGCAGAACTGAAGTGCTCACGGCTGTGATGTAGAAAACCTGGCTGAACCTTTTTAAGCTCTCATAGGGTTTAGGTCATTGAAAAGTCCCTTTGTTAACACTGCGCTACTGAAAACACTGCTGCCTTTTTAATAGGTCAAAACAAACCGTACTGCACCGAGGAAGTCAAGTCATTTGCCCAAGGATGACGAGCGTCCATGAGGAAAGAGCAGTCCCAGGCCCTTCCTGCCTGCCCAGGGCGGGATGGGAGTGTGCCCGCGGGGAAGCATTATCAGTCTGTTCAACTTGGGGAAGGTGCCAAATTCTCAGAGTGAGGAGAAACGATGCACTCAAGAGGCCCCACTCAACTCCAGGGAAGGAGGCCTTGGAAGATATCTTCAACCACACATCAAGACAATGACGGAAACACAGTTTCAACTCCATCCGGTACCTTTGTCGTGATGATGCCAGCCTCCCGCGTAGTAATCCTGAAGGACCTGAGGAGGGGTCCAGGTTTCAAGAATGTAGTCTACCTGGTGCTGCTTTCTCCACGTCAAAGACTGACACATGATCTCTCTGGCTTTGTCAATATTAAAATCCCGCGCACGGAGGAACCGAAGAATATGCTCATCTTTTGGAATCTGTTAAGAGAAAAAGACGTTTCTAAGCAACGTTAACAGTTGTGAAGGGAACTTTGGGAGGCTGAGGTGGGTGGATCACTTGAGCTCAGGAGTTCGAGACCAGCCTGGCCAATATGGTGAAACCCCATCTCTACTAAAACTACAAAAATCAACCAGGCATGGTGGTGCATGCCTGTAATCCCAGCTACTCGGAGGCTGAGGCAGGAGGATCATTTGAATCTGGGAGGTGGAGGCTGCAGTGAGCCAAGATCACATTAACTGCACTAAAAAAAGTTGCTAAGGGAGTAAGACCCTAAAATTTCCATTTTTCTTTTGCAGACAGGGTCTCTCATTCTGTCACCCATACTGGAGTGTTGTGGCATGATCTCAGCTCACTGCAGCCCCCAACTCCTGGGCTTATGCAATCCTCCCACCTCAGCCTCCTGAGTAGCTGGGACCACAGGCACACGCCACCACACCCAGCTAAGTTTTGTATTTGTAGAGATGTGGTTTCCCCACGTTGCCCAGGCTGGTCTCAAACTTCTGAGCTCAAGCGATCCTCCTGCCTTGGCCTCCCAAAGTGTTGGGATTACAGGCATGAGCCACCAGGTCTAAAACTCCCACTTTTAATCAACAGTGAGCTGCATTATTATACTATTTAAAATAAGCTGGTACCAGAAAAATCTCCCTTACTGCTCTAGAGAAAATCAGCATTATCAGTTTGAATAATCGTTATGGTATTTCATTTTAGTTTCTGCGAAGTAGAGCGAAGGCATAAATAACTCCCTAAACATCAAATGCTTCAATTCTATGAACGGATCTATGAATGACTATGATCTCTGCACTTTTCTGTACACATACTGCATTTAAATAAAAAGTCAGAATAAAGAGAGAGCAGGACACCTGGCTTCTGAATGGAAACCTTCATAGTGCCAGCGACAAAAGAGAATTAAACATGGATGATGTTGAGAAAGGCAAGATTTTTGTTCCGAAGGGTGCCCAGTGCCACACCACGGAAAAGGGAAGCAAGCACAAGACTGGGCCACATCTCCACAGTCTCTAGGCAGAAGACAGGTCACATTGCTGGATTCTCTTGTATACAGATGCCAATAAGAACAAAGGCATCACCTGGAGCGAGGACACACTGATGGGGTATTTGGAGAATCCCTGGAACAAAAATGGTCTTCACTGGCCGGGTGTGGTGGCTCATGCCTGTAATCCCAGCACTTTGGGAGACTGAGGCAGGCGGATCACTTGAGGTCAGGAGTTCAAGACCAGCCTGACCAACATGGAGAAACCCTGTCTCTACTAAAAGAACAAAATTAGCCGGGTGTGGTGGTGCACACCTGTAGTCCCAGCTACTTGGGAGGCTAAAGCAGGAGAGTCGTTTGAACCCGGGAGGCAGAGGATGCAGTGAGATGAGATCGCACTATTGCACTTCAGCCTGGGGAACAAGAGCGAAACTCCATCTCAAAAAAAAAAAAAAGAAGAAGACAGAAAGGGCAGACTTGAAAGTTTATCTCAAAAAAGCTACTAATGAGTAGTAATTGGTCACTGCCTTATTAGAAAACAGAAATGTCATGACTTTTTAATGTGTATCATAATTTAATAGATCTCATACACCAGAATTCAGATCATGAACGATCATAGAATATTTCTGTTGGGCAATCCTGATTTAACTAACGCTGGCTTGTGGTTAAAGGACTATGTTCGGTTTTTTGAATTTTAATAATTCTGATTCAGTAATGCTACACTGCTTTCCCCTTCTGAAGACATGATTAGACTTCACTAGTAATGTTCAACTTTCACAAAGATCATAAATGCCATCTTAAAACCTATTGGAGATTGGTTTTATATTTGGGTTACATAACTGGCTATATGACTATTTAAATACCGAGGAAATCCCTTCACTGTCTCAGAATCAAGCAAGACTCACCTGCATTTTGTATTTATTTGCCTCTTAAAGGCAAAGGCTGAAGATAAAGCAGCAATATTTCCTTTATATTTCTGGCCTTAACTATGCCAATCTAATTAGAATTTCCTGTATCCAAAATGGTTCCCTTTACTTATTAAAAGGCATTTTAGTATAGTTTATGTGTAATATCAAATAAGGAATATTGAACACTTCTCACATTTTATAGATAATCTATAAGGTCTGATGCTTTTAAAAGTCAGTATGACAAGAAATAGTAGCAAGTTAAACTTTACTTTTGAATTCTTTACTACTTAAGTCAGACTAAGTCATAATTTAGCATTGTCTTTAAAAAGAAAGTCATTCGAGACTGGGCCCAGTGGCTCACACCTGTAATCCCAGCACTTTGGAAGGTTAAGGCAGGTGGATCACTTGAGGTCAGGAGTTCGAGACCAGCCTGGCCAATATGGTGAAACCCTGTTCTCTACTAAAAATACAAAACTTAGCCAGGAATGGGTGGCAGAGCTAATCCCAGCTCTCAAGAGGCTGAGGCAGGAGAATAGCCTGAACCTGGGAGGCAGAGGTTGTAGTGACCCAAGACTGTACCAGCCTGGGTGATGGAGCAAGACTCTGTATAAAAAAAAAAAAAAAAAAATTCAAAGACATAAAACTGTAGAACTGCCATGTATCTATGTGATTGGCAATGGTGCTTCTGCCAACGTATTAGAAATATTAAAGTAGAGGAGATATACACAAAGTTAAATTTTATGACTGATCATAAGACTTAATTAAAAACCACAGAAAAAGAATACAAAAAAGCATGTTGGGTTTTCATGATGTGGCGGTATTGCTGACTAACATACAGGAATCTTCTCCAGATTCCATTACTGTCAATCAACAGGTTGGCCTCCCTGAATGAAGAACAAGACCAAGGCCGTATTCTGAGTGTCGCGTGGACTAAGTGTCTTCCTCCGTGGCCATGTGCTTACCAACTCAGAGGCTGGTCCATCAGGAGAACAAGAAGGGGGTGGGAACACGAGCTACTCACGACCCCACCTCCTGGGAAATAACTCAAAAGCATGTGGCCTACTGATGTGGCATCATCTTCACTCAGAAAGGACCACAGTTACGTGGAAGTGGGTAAGGATGTAGGTTCTGGAACAAAATGGCCTGGGCTCAAATCCTGACCCCACCACTAGCTGGCTGTGAGACCTCAGGCAGGTTACTTCACTTCTCTCTGCCCCAGTTTCCTCACATGTAAAACCAGTGAAAGAACACCACCACAGAGAGCTGCTGGAAGGACGGAATAAAGGCCTGAAAACAGTGTCTAATACACAGTAAGTAGACAACAAATGGTGGCCATCATTACTGCAGTGGTTTTCTTGATGACTGGTATTCAACCGCACTCACTTATTTGTTCTGTAGTAACCAGGCTGACAGAATTAGAGATCAGGCCGACTATAAGTCACGCCTAGTTTCCTTTTACTAAAAAATGCCAATAACTTGCTAGATACATACCAGGCTCCGCTCACTACAAAAGGCTTACCATAAAAATCTACACCTTTATGAGGCCAAAATTTCACCAAAAACCTGAAAATTAAAGCTCAAACATTTCTAATCTCTGATAAATCCCCGAACTCTTTTTACACCTTCTGAAAATTTGAACGTATGAATACTTGGAACACATGTTGCTTTGTGACGTGACACTGTTTGTAGCCAGACCTCGCTCTGTAAAGTCTAGAAAAATGTAGTCAGTCATGAATTATTAACTTGCTATGAAGGACTTAGATTCCACAGAGACACAAATTCAATGACTTCTAAACTGGAAGAAACCTTCCCAGCTGTGGAAGTTGGGAATATTACTCTTGGTGACCATGAGCAGGAGGAGATTCCATGATTTCACACAGTTCTGGCCCTGCACGTTGGCCGTGGTGCCGACACTCACTTTGCCCTTGTGGGTCTCCTGGAGCCACTGGCGAAGTCTAATGAGGCAGCTCTCCTGCAGCGGAGTCAAATCGCCCAGGTATCTCTTGATGTAGTCGGCATCTAGTTTGTCTGGAATGTAAGTGACATTTATTTACAACAAAAACACTGGAGCTTTAGGCTCCCAAAGTCTTCCTGCTCAGTGGAGTTAACGTGTGGTCCTAGAGTCTTAGAGGCAAATGAAACCGCAGAGATGGCAGATGTAAATCAGATACCCTAGAGGACTCTAGGGACAGGCTTTGAGATCAATCACTGACTAAACCACAGGTCAACTTTCTGACTCAATTATCTTTCCCTGATTACCACTGAGTTACCTCTATTGCCAAATCACAATACTATTTGTGACTATAAGAGATATTAATGACTGTTTTAATTTCAAGAGGAACATAACACAAAAAGGACTCACAAGATATAAAATTTATAAAAAAAAAAAAATCCAGGAAATCTAAATCTATTTTGAATAGAGCTACTGTGTTCAAGAATGTAAGAAATCTGGTGGCTCACGCCTGTAATCCCAGCTACTCAGGAGGCCGAGGTGGGCAGATCACCTGAGATCAGGAGTTCAAGACCAGCCTGGACAACATGGTGAAACCCCATCTCTACTACGAATATAAAAATTAGCCAGGCATGGTGGTGCATGCCTAAAATGCCAGCTACTCAAGAGGCTGAGGCAGGCGAATCACTTGAACCCGGGAGGTGAAGGTTGCACTGAGCTCAGATCGCACCACTGCAGTCCAGCCTGGGTGACAGAGCAAGACTCCATCTCAAAAAAAACCACAAAAAACAAAAATTAGTCGGGCGTGGTGGCACATGCCTGTGGTTCCAGCTACTCGGGAGGCTGAGGCAGGAGAATCACTTGAACCTGGGAGGTGGAGGTTGCAGTGAGCCAAGATCACACCACTGCACTCCAGCCTGAGCAACAGAGCAAGACTCCGTCTCAAAAATAAATAAACAAACAAACAAATAAATTCCTTCCTTAGGCCAGGCATGGTGGCTCACACCTATAATCCCAGCACTTTGGGAGGCCGAGGCAGAAGGATTGATTGAGCCCAAGAGTTCAAGACCATCCTGGGCAACACAGTGAGACTCCATTTCTTAAACAAACAAACACCTTCCAGTATCTATAAAAGAATAAAAAGAACTTGATGTAACCCTTCCGACCTATCAACAAAAAATCTAATGAAAAGTAAAATGAATGTGTTACATAAGTTAGAGGACAAGGGCCAGAAATGAAAAATCGGTCTTTTCTTTGTGAGCTATCTAATGTTCCAAGGAAGCGGGAACAGGCAGAGCAAACAGAGAAAATGGCAATGCTGACTTCCCTAGCCTTGCTCTCAGGATGAAGTCCCTGCCAGACCCACCGTCAGGTGTGCCCACCACGGGCTCAGGTGCACTGGGGCTGCTGAGGGCATCACCACTCAGCCCCTCCTTGAGGGCAGCATCTGGGATGACGACGGCCATGGACGCTGCTTGCTTCTTGCAGGATGACGAAGACGTCTCTGAACAGGGCGTGATGGAAGGCGGAGTCCAACGGGGCACAAAGGTTATGCCTTCTTCTTCTAACTGGCGAAGGTAGTATTCAATGATTTCCTTTCCCTTTAAAACAAACGCAATTTAAAGGTGAGTATATATTCAATATTCAAATCATTCATCCCTCCCAAGATTTTTCTTTTTTTCTAGCCAACAGAAGATGGTTTGCGGCCCAGGCTGGAGCGCAGTGGCATGATCACAGCTCACTGTACTCTTGACCTCCTGGACTCAAGCCATCCTCCTACCTCAGCCTCCCCAGTAGCTGGGACTACAGGTACGTGCCACCACATCTGGCTAATTTTTGTGTGCTTTGTAAATATGGGGTTTCGCAATGTTGTCCAGGCTGGTCTTGAACTCCTGGACTCAAGCAATCTGCCCACCTCAGCCTCCCAAAGTGCTGGGACCATAGGCATGAGCCAGTGTGCCCAGTCCCTCACAAGCTTTTTAAACACCAATAAAACTGAATTGCTACAAAATAAATAGAAAAAAAAAAAAGGCCAAATGGTTTTGTGTTTTTGTTTATTTTACTTGTTCTTTTCCAAGGTTTAGGAACTAATATCTGAAGAGATGGAATTTTTATATGACTATTTTTAAATGCTGATTTATGGTACTTGTACTCAATATATGATTTCTGTCTCAATTTCAATTCTTTCCAACACAGTACCCTGAAAAAGAGCCTTCAAAAACCACTCCATAATCCCACATGGATAGATTTCAAAACCACAATTCCATAACAACTGATGAGCAACAGCACAAAAACGAGAAAGGAAGGTGTTCCATGGAAGAACTGACAATCCAAGGGGGGCAGCCTGCCTGGCAAGCACCTCCCCAGGCCTCCTCCTGATCCTGCTGCAAGGCCTGGGTGCTGTGTGCCAGCTGCTGCTGCCTCTCCCCAACTTCCACCTCTCTCAGCAACTCCAGGCAGACAGTGTCATAGCGGGAGCGACAGGCACCTCCTTCCCCCATCAGCAACCAGCACAACCTCAACCCCTATACCTAAAGATGAGGCGGGGATAGGGATCACAGCGTCTTCCACCCAAGAAATGCTGCAAATCCTTCGCTAACCCATCTCCAGCCCTCCAAAATGACGGGTCATCTCAGAGACTCCTGCCCACCCTCTGCCATAAAATCCCAAGATACACTCACCTTTTTAATGTTGCTGGTATACTGTTTCATTGCGATTTTTTCCACAGTACTTTCAAAACCAAAGAAAGATTTAATATCTAAACTTGCAGACTGTTCAAAACAGGTCCAATCTTCATTTTCAGGGTGAACCTGCAGATAAAGAGAAAGCACGCTCACTGACTGGACTGACCACAGAACATCATTTGTCTGCTCCTCAGTTTAACCAGGAACCAGAAGAAACACTTACTTTACTAATAATGCTACTATCATAAAGACAGCAGATGGAAAAAATGCCAAAATCATGTTCAAAATCAGGACCAAAATCACATTCTAAATCATGAAGAGATCCAAATCATTGTTCAAAACCATTTCAAAGATGACTATAAAAGGAGAGCTTTGGCCAGGCGTGGTGGCTCACGCCTATAATCCCAGCACTTTGGGAGGCGGAGGCGGGCGGATCACGAGGTCAGGAGATCGAGACCATCCTGGCTAACACAGTGAAATCCCATCTCTACTAAAAATACAAAAAATTAGCCAGGCATGGTGGTGGGCGCCTGTAATCCCAGCTACTCGGGAGGCTGAGGCAGGAGAATGCTGTGAACCCAGGAGGCAGAGCTTGCAGTGAACCGAGATTGCGTCACTGCACTCCAGCCTGGATGGCAGAGCGAGACTCTGTCTCAAAAAAAAAAAAAAAAAAAAAAAAAGGGAGCTTCATTTTCATTCTTGCTTCATTCATTCAACATACTCACTCAACAGTCTTCTCCATCATGAACAAAAAGGTACTGGCCTTGGAAGCTTTCAACAGAGTCTAACAGAGGAGACAATCAGCCAGAAACACAGTAAGAAAATTAAAGATAAGTGCGTGCTATGGAAAAAAGAAAGCTTGAAGCAGGCTGAAAGAACCAGGGTCAGGCATGATGGCTCACACCTGTAATCCCAACACTTTGGGAGGCCAAGGTGGGAGGATGGCTTCAGTCCAGGAGTTTGAGCCCAGCCTGGGCAACAGGGCAAGACCTCATCTCTACAAAGAAATTTAAAAATTAGCCAGGTGTGATGGCATGTGCCTATAGTCCCAGCTACTTGGGAGGCTGAGGTAGGAAGGATCACTTGAGTCTGGGAGGTGGAGGCTGCACTGAACTGTGATTGTGCCACCGTACTCCAGCCTCAGTGACAGGGCAAGATCCCATCTCTGAAGAAAAAAAATAAAGACTGGGGGTTGGGGTGTCGGGCTGCAGAATTAAATGGGTGGCTGGGGCTGGCCAAGAAGGGGTAACCTGAGCTGAGATGGAAGGAGGTGAGACTGGAGACGTAGGGAGGAATAGCACAGCACGGCGGCGAGCACCTTGGAGCCAAAGCCCCTGAGGGATGCCCACTGCATGGCAAGGAGGACAGGAAAGGTGTGACCAGGAGAGAACTCAGGCCCTTGCAAGCCACCATAAGGACTCTGTGCTCTTCCCCTGGGTGAACTGCGGAGACGCTCCAGGGTTTTGAGCCCAGAGAAGTGACGTGATCTGACACACTTTAAATAGATCACTTTGAATTCAATGTTACATTGATTGAATTCAATGGATACACTGCAGGGGAGAAGGGCAGAAATACAGCAATCTGGCAGGAGAGTATTCTAAAAATCTGAGAAAAGTTCTTGACTTTTACCAAAACAGGGTGGTAAGCAGTGAAGATACTAAGACAGATAAACACTCGCGGCACTAATCTTAAAGGCACACATCTTAGTACTTCATTAGATATTTCTAACATATTCCAGTGAGACTAGAAAAGAAGTGGCATATGAAAGTAATATCTAAGGCTGGGCGTGGTGGCTCACGCCTGTAATCCCAGCACTTTGGGAGGCTGAGGCAGACGGATCACAAGGTCAGAAGTTGGAGACCAACCTGGCCAATAGGTGAAACCCTGTCTCTACTAAAAATACAAAAATTAGCCAGGCATGGTGGCAAGCACCTGTAATTCCAGCTACTTGGGAGGCTGATGAATGAGAATCACTTGAACCTGGGAGGCGGAGGTTAAAGTGAGCTGAGACTGTGCCACTGCATTTCAGCCTGGGTGACAAGAGTGAAACTCCATCTAAAAAAAAAAAAAAGGAAAGGAAAGAAAAAAGAAAAGAAAAGAAAAGAAAGGAAGGAAGGAAAGAAAAGAAAGAAAGAAAGAAAGTAGGACAAGGGGTGAATATGTGAGGTCAGAAGTTCCAGACCAGCCTGGCCAACACGGTGAAACCCCATCTCTGCTAAAAATACAAAAATCAGCCTGGCGTGGTGGCGTGTGCCTGTAATCCCAGCTAGTAGGGAGGCTGAGACAGGAGAATCCCTTGAACCTGGGAGGCGGAGGTTGCAGTGAGCCAAGATCATGCCACTGAACTCCAGCCTGGGCGACAGAGGGAGGCTGTGTCTCAAAAAAAAAAAAACAGAACAAAACAAACAAAAAAAACAAAACAAAAGCAAAACCACATCAAGGCATCACTTAGCTGCCTTAACTGCCACAACAACATACTCCACTCTGCAGGAGACCATACCTGGTACCCTTCCTTCTACACATGAGAAATAAGTGACAACATCTAATGAAGAACTACCCTCTAAGACAAAAAGATGCACTGTTTAAAATGGTGATCAAACAATCCTCAGAAGCCGTATGTCAGCAGAACGTCTTCCACGGAGTGACAGATTACTCACGGTGTAGCAGCAATGTTCGTTAATGATGACCCGATTAGAAAATGTTTCATTATGAGCCTCAATGTGCAAAGTACGTTCCCGAGAATTCAGTGAGTTTTTCTGGACAAAATAAACATAATCAACTCCTGCAATCTTTAAAAAAAAAAAAAAAAGAAGAAATAAAGAGAAAAAGTGTTAACTAGTAACATCCAATTGCACAGAAGCTGTAGTGTAACTTCGTGTTGTCTTCGGAGGGTGCCCTCCAAGATGCCCGTTCCGCCCGTTACCTTCTTCAGCAGTCTGGGTGCATCGACATCCAGCTTGCAGCGTCTTTCAATGACATGAATAGCCCCATCTTCACTCTTGAATTCATTCACAGTGTCACTGCCCACGAACATCGGAATCAAAGGACACGTAGGGAACCTCCTTTCATAGGCCTATAAATTTAAAAACAAAAAAAGCCGAAGTGAACAAAAGACACATCCTGATGTCCTGCCGCTGACCGTGTTCTCCCTGGAACAGCATCTCTCGGTGCATGGCAACAGGCAGTGCCACAACTGTCTGTCTTCACATCTGAAGCTTTCATTAAAGAAGAAAAAGACACTCGATGTCCATGGATTGGAAGATTCAACCTAGTAAAGATCTCAATTCTCCCCATAACTAAATCATTCCTAACAAAACTGCAGCAAGAAGTTTTGGTAACTATAGAGGAGATTGTTTTAAAATTTATATAGAAAGACAAAGGAACTAGAACTAAAACAACTTTGAAAAAGATGAATAAATTGGGAGGAATCAGTCACCCTGGTATTAAGGCTTACTATACAACTACAGTAATCAAGACCGTCTAGTATTAGGAGAGGGATAATTGACATACAGATCAATGGGACAAAATACAGAACCCAGAAACAGACTCAAACAAATACACCCAACTGATTTATTTTTTAGTATCTGCACCTTTGTCAGGAAACACCAATTGATTTTCAACAGAGCTGTAAAAGCAATGGGGGAAAGAGAGGAGGCCAGTCTTTTCAACACATTACTGGAGCAATTACACATCCATAGGCAAAAACAATAACAACAATGAATCTTGACCTAAATCTCACACCTTGTATAAAAAGTAACTCAAAGATCAGGGACTTAAATATAAAACACAAAACTAAAACTTTTAGGAAAAAAGATAGAAAATGTTTGGGATCCTGGGCTAGGCAAAGAATTCTTGGATGTGACACCAAAATCACAATCCATAGGAGAAAAAATAGATAAAATGAACTTCACCAAAGTTAAAAAACCTTTGACCAGCTAAAAGACCCTGTTAAGGCCGGGGGCAGTGGCTCACGCTTGTAATCCCAGCACTTTGGGAGGCTGAGGTGGGCAGATCACAAGGTCAGGAGATCGAGACCATCCTGGCTACAGACACGGTGAAACCCTGTCTCTACTAAAAATACAAAAACATAAACTGGGAGTGGTGGTCGGCACCTGTAGTCCCAGCTACTCAGGAGGCTGAGGCGGGAGAATGGCGTGAACCCGGGAGGCGGAGCTTGTAGTCAGCCAAGATGGTGCCACTGCACTCCAGCCTGGGCGACAGAGCGAGACTCCGTCTCAAAACAAAACAAAACAAAACTCGTTAAGAGGATGAAAAAACAAAGTACAAAATGGGAGGAGGTATTTACAAACCACGTATCTGACAAAGGACTAGTGCCTAGAATACATACAAAATTCTCAAAACTCAACGTAAGTATAGTGAACCAGGAGAACACTGGTTTGGACTGAGCTCCTGCACCGGGCCCAGCAGACCAAACCAAAATGGGGTCCCTCTTGGTAACCTCCACACTACCAAGCCAAAAGTAAGCTGTTTATCTGACCTTCCAAGAAATCAGGAGAGAGAGTACAGCAAATCCCCCAAATGGGCCAGTTTGGGCCAGCGTGATAAGGAAGTCCCCTCTGCGTTAACCTTTGCAAGGAAAGCCACTCTGAAACCACCCATCTGCTCGCTGTTCTCTGTGCCTGTTTCCCTCACCCCTTTTCTGTCTACAAAGCCAACTTCCTCTGCTGGGCTCATGAGAACACTCATTCTATTTTACAGAATTCTATTTTATAGAACGAAGTGTTGCCTAATTCTGGAACCAAAAAAGCCAGTTAAGATCCATACACTAACATACACTAAATTTGCTGTAATTTTGTCTTTTGATACACAATTGAAATTTAAAAATGGTTAAGATGGTAAATTTCATGTGTTTTTACCATGATCCAAAAAAAAAAAAAAAAAAAAACTCAAGAGTTTAAAAAAGTCCAATTAGAAAATGGGTAAGAGACAGAAAGTGATATCTCACCTGAGAGGATACACAGATGGCAAATAAGCACACGAGAGATGTTCATTAGAGAAAAGGGCCATTAGGGAAACGCAAATTAAAATCACAAAGGAGTATCCCTATACGACTATCAGAATGGCTAAAATAGAACACAGTGGCAACACCAAATGCTGGTTAGGATGTGGAAGAACTGAATCCCTTACACATCACTGGCAGGAACGTAAAATGGTGCAACCGCTCCAGAAAACAGGTATCTTCTTAAAACCTAAACATGCAACGGTATACAACCCAACAGCTGCGCTCCCGGGCATTAATCCCAGAGAATGAGAGCTTATGTTCACACAAAACCCTACACAGAAACATTCACAGCAGCGTTCCTCATAATAGAAACTGGGAACAACTCACAGACGTCCTTCCTGAGCGAGGCTAAACGAACTGCCCTGCAGCCACACCACAGAACACTACTCAGCAAAAAAAAGAATGAACTATTGACACATGCGAGGAACTGGATGGATCATGGGAGAATTACGCTAAGCTAAAAAAAAGCCTCGGCAGTTACATACTGTATGATTCCATGTCCATAACGTTCTTCAAAAGACAAAACTTTAGAAACCGAAAACATATGAGTGGTTGCCAGGGGCTAAGGAAGGGGTGGGGGCAGGAGGGAAGCAGGTGTGGCTGTAAAAGGGCCACAAGAGAGACGCCTGGGAAACACTCTGCGCCTCGACTGTACGCACGGCAGCATCCTGCGACAGCGCACGCAGTTCTGCGAGATGTTATCACCGGGGGAAGATGAGTATAGAACACATGAGATCTTTCAAGATTATTCCTTGTGAATAACTAAATTATTCAATATTATTCCTTGTGAATAATTTACTCTGTAGCAATCCACAAAGATTACCAAACTAAAGACGTTGCAGAATTCATATTAAAACCTAATCGATCCAGAAGCCCAGGTGTGCAGATCACTTGAGTCCGGGAGTTTGAGACCAGCGTAGGCAACATAGCATAACCCCGTCTCTATATTTTCATATTAAAATATATATTTTTTATATTAAATATAAATTTTATATTAAATAATATATTTTATATTTAAAAATATATAAATTAGCCAGGTGTGGTGGTACATACCTGGAGTTCCAGCTACTCAGGAGGCTGACATGGGAGGACCACCTGAGCCCAGGAGGTGCAGGCTGCAGTGACCTGTGACTGCACCACTGTACTCTCCAGCCTGGGCAACAGAGTAAGAGTAAGACTCTGTGTCTCAAAAAAAAAAAAAAGAAATCCAGTAGCTCATGGTGCATGTGAACAGGAAACCATAGGATATAGGGTAATAAGGCTGGGTGCGGTGGCTCACGCCTGTAATCCTACCACTTAGGGAGGCCAACGCAGGCAGATCATTTGATGCCAGGAGTTTGAGACCAGCCTGACCAACGTATCAAAACCCCATTTCTACCAAAAATACAAAAATTAGCAGGGCATGGTGGCACACACCTGTAATCCCAGCTACCTGGGATGCTGAGGTGGGAAAATCACTAGAACCTGGGAGGCAGAGGCTGCAGTGAGTCACAATGGTGCCACTGCACTCCAGCCTGGGCGGCTGAGCAAGACTCCGTCTCAAAAAAAAGGGGTGAGGGGGGCATAGGGTAGTAAGAATCTAGGCTGTAAGAAGGAACCTGAAAAAGGAAACCCAGTGCCTGCCCCTATGGTCAGCCTCATTATAAAGGAAGGTGCTGCAGGATGACTCTTGCTTGACTGATAGATGTCACCCCTCTGTAAGGTTGTATGGGTTGAGCATCCCGTCTCCAAGATGCCTGGGACCAGAAAGGGCTTCTGATTTCAGATTTTTTTTGGATCTTGGGAATAGCTCGATTATATTTACTGGTCGAGCATCTCAAATCCACAGATCCAAAATCCAAAATGCTCCAATGAGAATTTCCTTCGAGCATCACGTCAGTGCTCAAAAAGTTTCTCATCTGGAGCATTTCGGACTTCGGACTTTCAGATTTGAGATGCTCAACCTGTACTAAAAAATGAGGCGGGGTAAAAACTGTGAATTCCCATCTTAAATTAACCACAACCAAAAACAGAGTTAAGGAAGAAACCTCTGGTGTTAAAAAATATTAACGAAAACGGCACAGACGGCTTTGATTTTACTTCCGACAAGGTACAAGTAGCTTCAGAGCATTATCATACTAAAAACACTCCCTTTCTGGCAGCAATTCCCTGATGTTTACCTTCAACAGGACTGCCCTTCTGAGTAGAAGTAATACACAGATCACAAACATTGCCAGCAAGATCCCAGAAGGACTAGAGAATCACAGGAATTCCTCCGCCTGGGTTTTGACTACAATTCCTTCAAAGTCACCCTCAGTTTTCTTGCGTGTATCTCACTTTCTCTCCACAACGTTACAAGGTTAAATCAATGTGAAAAGCACACGCTACACTCCGGCTGTCTACGTACAAGGGACCGAGCTAGGCAGTACAGGAGGGAGGGAAGGTAGTCAATAGCATCCATGATGGTCAGAAGGATAAGCAGCTGCCAGGAGGTAGAAGAGGGAGAACATGCTCTGCATGGAGGGGCAGTGTGGGGAAAGCCTTCGAAAGAGAGGAGGCACGCATGCTGGGCCTCGAAGCGTGCCAGGGTCTGTTCACAGTCAGCGAGGCGGAGAGCGTTTCCAGGAAAGAACTCAGGAGTGCGACTGCAAGGCGACCTCCAGTGGGGGCAGGGACCCAAAGCCCCCAGGGGAGGGAAGTGGTGGGAGGTGAGGCCGGGGTCGCTGTGGTGCATGACGATGAGGCATAGACCACGCCTTGCCGGGCGCAGACAGAAGGCCCTGGCCTTCCTCTCCAGGAGCTGGGACGGAGGGAGCATGAACAGGTGGCCAGAGTCACATTTTCAGAAAATCAGTATGAGAGTCAGGCGCAGGATGGCCTGGGAAGGATGCAAAACCCACATGTGGTGGCCAATTATATGTGTTTCTTAAGTGTTCTTACTTTGGAAGTTAAAAATATATTCTTCACATTTATCTACTCTCCTCTTCTACTCAAATGTATTCTGAATCCTGTTACTGCCAGAATCTTGAAAAATCACTCAGTATCTGTCTCTTCATGCACTTTATGTAAATAACACTTAGGAAGTTTAATCACCTGCTCAGATCCCACCACAGATAAGTCCCATTCAAAGGCCTAAGAATTTATTAAGTACCGAACACACCAACAATCCAGGAAAACAGGTTGGCTACCATTTGTTCTACACAGACACTGAAAACCATCTAAACTCTACTTAAAAAAAAACCAAACTGGCTTTGTACATTCCAGTACTATGACATATCAAGAAACTGAGACTTACAAAGGTTTCAAACAAAATAAATCTTTGTAAGTGACATAAAGGGCAGAGTAAGCACTTACTAAGAGGTAGCCTTAGCTAGGGTCTCTCCTATTTAAGCATGTGAACTAGGCCATTTTCAAAATATACACACCATCCTTCCAATTCTTGAAATAGAGTGGTCAGCATAAGGTGTCACCCACGCAGCCTCACCTTGAATTTTAACCACACTAAAAACGTTCCCTCCCCTGTAAAATTATCCATCCATGTAGACTCATATTTGCAGAGACATTCATTCTACCTTGGCATGACCAACCAGCTGGCATTTAAGGTATCCAGGCTAAAGAGCAGCTCACTCAGAAGCTGCGCTGACCTCTCCAGAGCTCTGTCAGTGTCAGGGGTAGTTAGCAAGCGTCTCCCTCAATCTCTCCACATTCTCTTCCCAGCCTGTCACTCTGCCACCAGGGTGCTAGGCTGCAGGGCAGAGACTTTTTATCCTCAGCAAAATGAGGACTTCAATGCCTAAAACAAAGTCATTGTTCAATAAACATGTTTTGAAGCATAGAACACAAGCTTACTCAATAAAAAGATAAGTCCCGCCTTTTGTTTCTGCACTCTCTTACCCTGACCCGTCTTTCAGAGATATGTTAAGGTCAGTGAATTCTGCATACTGTCAGCATATACAATTCTAACTGTGGAGGGTTCTGGAAATGAAAAGACTGCAAAAAGTAGATGCAACTTTCACCTCTGGGGTGGCTTAGGTACCAGAACCAGAGTTTTTCAGCATGAGCTACAAGCCACGCAAGTTTCTACTAAGTGTGTAAGCAGGCCCTGAAAAACAGAAGCATTCTAATTTGATTAAAAACATCAATCTATGTCCTAGCTCCTAGCTCCTTCCACTGGAAGGGGTGAAAAGCAATGACATCTGAGTTCCTGATGAGCACACTTGGCAACCAGATCTTGATTTCCAAATAACGTTCCCTATGACAAAGGAATCCGTGCTGCTTGGAGAAATGGTTGATTACGCGTCTGGAGCACGGGAAGGTCAGGATGAGGTAGAAACTTTTCCCACCAGGAGGCGAGGGAGTGCCCAGTGACAGATGGGGATATGTCTAAGGGACAGAGGAACCGGCCTGAAGGGGCTCCACTCACCAAGTGTGGGATAATTTGAACACCAGAAAGAAAAAAGGTGGCAAAGCACTATAAACCACACAGTGATACTCAACAGGGGAGAAAATTTTACAGGAAAAAAAAAAAAATCTAATAAACACAGAAGGAGTGCCGATTAGGAAATCACCATTTTCTAGCCACCAAAGTATAATAACTGATTCAGACAAGGATCATCAATGAACGCTAATGAAAGGGGTTCAGAAGAGACAATTATCACCCTGCAGGCTACAGATAAATTTAACACAGGAACAAAGGTGGGTGCCTTTACAATGGAAAGCTCTCATGGGCACCACCTTCACCAAATGACTGAACTGAGCCCCAGCGACAGGACGGCCGGACAGCCTGGTGCAGCAGAAGCAGACACAAACACCACAGGCTTCTGCAGCCCTCAGGACAAAGATGGTTGACCCTTAGCTAATAACCATGAGGACATCAGGCCGGGTGCGGAGGCTCATGCCAGCACTTTGGGAAGCTGAGGCGGGCAGATCACCTGAGGTCAGGAGTTTGAGACCAGCCTGGCCAACACGGTGAAGCCCCGTCTCTATTAAAAATACAAAAATTGGCCGGGCGCGGTGGCTCAAGCCTGTAATCCCAGCACTTTGGGAGGCCAAGACGGCCGGATCACGAGGTCAGGAGATCAAGACCATCCTGGCTAACATAGTGAAACCCCGTCTCTACTAAAAAAATACAAAAAAACTAGCCGGGCGAGGTGGCGGGCGCCTGTAGTCCCAGCTACTCGGGAGGCTGAGGCAGGAGAATGGCGTAAACCCGGGAGGCGGAGCTTGCAGTGAGCTGAGATCCGGCCACTGCACTCCAGCCCGGGCGACAGAGCGAGACTCCGTCTCAAAAAAAAAAACAAAAAACAAAAAACAAAAAACAAAAATTAGCCAGGCATGGTGGCACATGCCTATAATCCCAGCTACTTGGGAGGAAGTCATCAGACAAACCCAAATTATGGAACACATTCTACACAACCACCCTAGATGCTTAAACAAACAAACAAACAAAAATGTCAGTGTCTTAAAAGATAAACAGAAAAAGCAAGGAACTGTCTAGAATAAAGGCATCTAAAGAGAGAACAACCAAATGCAATGCTGCATTAGCTCTTGGATTAGAGTAAAAATAGCTATTGAAACATCTGGGAAACAACCGAGGAAATGCAACCATGTGTTTCATATTAAATAACATTTTTTATTTTGTATTTGTATTCTTCTGAGACAGGGTCTCACTCTGGTCACCCAGGCTGGAGTGCAGTGGCACAATCTTGGCTCACTGCATCTTCCGCCTCCTGGCTCAAACGATCCTCCCACCTCAGCCTCCCAAGTAGCTGGGACCACAGGTGCACAATTCTTTGCCTGTGATAAAAATCACAGCTAGACAGAAGAATATCTATTCTTAGGCAATACATGTTTTAGTATTTAGGGGTAAAGTGTCATGATATAAAGCAACTTACTTTCAAATGTTTCTACAAAATGTATGTGCACATGTGTTTGTGAAAGAGAGAGAGAAAGCAAACGTGCTAATTTACCTAGGGGACATGCATTCAGGTGTTCACAGTACTTCTCTATCAACTTTTTAAAAAATGAGCATTACTCATAATAAAAAGTCTGGAAAGACATTAATAGTATGAAAAAGGTAGCTTTAGGGGAGAAAGTCCACATACAAAACAAAACCTGCTTTTATCACACAAAGTCAGAGCCTACACAGATTGGTACAAACCAAGAAACCAACCTACAGTTTTTATTGTCTTCTGTAGTAACTGACTAAATACAACACCACAACATTTTAGATGTGAAAATGTGTACAAATTTTAGGTCTGCCCGAAGCTCTAGCCGAGGTGGTGGCAGGCCTGGTGAGCAGCACGGCGGGACAGGGCCTTCTCCCGGGGCCTCAGCACCAGCTCCAGCTCCTTGGGGCTCGGAGGAGCAGCAGCCTGGGCAGCTCATGCTTTTCAAGCACAGTTGGCAACCTGGACTTTTCTGGAAAGCTTCTCTATTTTTAAAACCCCGTTTGAGCTATAGAGCCCACATCAGCAGGCCTTCATGTTTTATCTCCGCACTAAAAGAATGTGGGAAGAACCCCTTTTTCAACTCTCACCAGGTTTGAATCACGGTGCCAGAAGAGCAGCAGCAATTTCCAAGTATCCACAGTGTCATCCAGCCATTTCCTAATCCCGCCCAACATTTACCAAACACACAATCAAGAAGGGCCGAACAAAATGAACTCTCCCAGAAGTAAGTTCTTCAGAGAGGGAGAAAGGCTCTTTGAGGTATCCTTTTTAAAGGAAAAATTACTTCTGGAAGACAAATAGCTACTACTACATTTGCTCACTCATTTTTACACAGCAATTGTTTCAACAATAAAAACAAAACTAGGGCTTCATCAACCTGATCCTGAGAGGATGCTCCTCCCGGGGAACTGCTTCCTCCACCTTCCTCCACCCACTCTCTTCCTCTTTCAAAAAAGGATTTCTGAGCCTGCAATTCGGAAGGCTGGCAACAGCACTTTCAGCTTTTAACCAACCTTTGAATGCAATTTTGACATATTGAAAGCTAGTACTGTGCTAAAGAAAGTCATATTTTTGTGAAGACATTTCAACTTGAAAATTAATGAGCTGGATGCTGCACTCCACCAGAAAAACCCTTTTAAAAGAAATTCAACCTAAAGAGCCTACCTTTAATGTGAACTATATTCACACCCAATTTAGCCAACACACCAAGCCAGCTGTTTTCCATGCAACAACTGGGATATTCTACAGCATCAGACCTGACCCTCAAACTCATTCATACACAGATCTGGTTTTACCCTGGAAACAATCAGTAAGTAAAACAACTAACTATGGCCTAAGTCTCTCTTACAAGCTGCCTGTGCTCAAAGAAACAAGTATTCAACCTATCAAGAAAATGTGTCCAACTTTGTAGGCTGCATTTAAAAAAAAAAAAAAAAAAAAGGAAGAAAGAAAGAAAACGTGGCAAACTGACCAAAGCCCCTCAGAGTTCTAATTCTATAATTCTCACACTATCAAATTAACAGCTGTTTACAGAGGGCCTACCACATGCAGGCCCTAAACTAAACATTCTAAGGAATATAAAAGTGGAAGGCACAGGATCATGGCTTATTTAGAGAGGCAAGACATAAAAACTCATAACTAGCTGCGTGGGGTGGCTCACGCCTGCAATCCCAGCACTTTGGGAGGCTGGGGTGGGTAGATTAAACACCTGCGGTCAGGAGTTTGAGACCAGCCTGGCCAACACGGTGAGACCCCATCTCTACTAAAAATACAAAAGTAGCTGGGCGTGGTGGTGCATGACTGTAATCCCAGCTACTCAGGAGGCTGAGGCTGGAGAACCACTTGAATCCGGGAGGTAGAGGATGCAGTGAGCTGAGACTGTGCCATTGCACTCCAGCCCAGGCTACAAGAGCGAAACTGTCTCAAAAACAAAAACAAATGTATAACTATATACAACAATAGAAAAAAAAGACTGAGAAAGGAGGTGATTGACCCCAAACGGACTGTATTAACAAAAAAACCTGCTTAAGCTATTCAGGGGGAACCCACTTCAGGCTGGGTGGTTACAGAGGGCTTTGCTGGGGAGGTGACGTCTGCAGAGGGCTCTAAAGAGAAACCCAGAGAGAGACAGCAACATTCCTGGCAGGGAGAGCATCAGCAAGAGGGAGCAAGGCAGGGGCCAACTCCAGAGAAGCCTCTCAGCCCACTCATAGAACACCAGTTTCCTCAGACGCTGGCTGAGACACAAGCGGTCACTCCACGAACAGCTTCAAGCACCACGGTCTGCCGCTGCAACTCCAAGCAAATAAACATCGAAGCTACTTCTAGACCGTAAGAGTGACAAGGACCCAGGAAGACTACACGTAATCACAATTCAGTCCTCTGTAGGCTCCTGTATCCCACCTCGTTTCCTCATCGGAAGGCTACCAAGTGAAACGACTTGTTTAGTCCACTGGTAAATCGAGGTTTCAAATTGCATGCTATTTGTGAATATGTGTTCATACCTAAACACTTGAGCCATTTCAAAGAAAAGTCAGGATCCCAGTAGTTTCAGCACACCCATCCACTTCTCCAAACACTGACAGCCCAGAGCATCCACAGCTAGATCAAAGGCCGCTTTGGCAAATGCACAATGGTACATGGCATGCACATTACACTAGGGAAAGAAGTGCCACATCTCAACCAAAGTCATCTGCCTCAGGTACCAGTCTTCAGTGAGACAAACACATCAAGTCACAACAGCAGACTGGTAATGTGCACTTAGATCAAACCAGAAAATAAGGCTGAGGTGGGAGGATCACAGAAGCCTAGGAGATGGAGGCTACAGTGAGCCATGATCACACCACTGCACTCCTACCTGGGTGACAGAGCCAGACCTTATCTCAAACAAAAACAAGAAAATACAATGACTATACTAAAATTAAAAACAGGCTGGGCACAGTGGCTCACTCCTAAAATCCCAGCACTCTGGGAGGCCAAGGCGGACAGATCACCTGAGGTCAGGAGTTAAGAGCCCAGCATGGCCAACATCTCTACTAAAAATACAAAAATTAGCTAGGAATGGTGGCAGGCGCCTGTAGTCCCAGCTACTTGAGAGGCTGAGGCAGGAGAACCGCTTGAAACTAGGAGGCAGGGGTTGCAGTGAACCAAGATCACGCCACTGCACTCTGACCTGGGTGACCAAGTGAGAATCCGTCTCAATAAAACAATAAAAGAAATAAAATAAAATAAAACAAAACAAAAACCTAAAAACAAATATATAGGCCAGGCGTGGTGGCTCATGCCTGTAATCCCAGTACTTTGGGAACCCGAGGCAGGTGGATCACAAGGTCAGGGGATCGAGACCATCCTGGCTAACAAAGTGAAACCCCGTCTCTACTAAAAATACAAAAAAAAAAATTAGCTGGGTGTGGCAGCGGGCGCCTGTGGTCCCAGCTACTCGGGAGGCTGAGGCAGGAGAATGGCGTGAACCCGGGAGGCAGAGCGTGCAGTGAGCCGAGATCGCAACACTACACGCCAGCCTGGGCAACTGAGCAAGACTCCGTCTCAAAAAAAAAAAGAAAAAAGTAAAAATTTGACATAATCCAAGACATTTCTAAGATCAAACACATACGAAGCTTAAATTATGAACTTCATCTTAGAAAACCTCAAACTCCATGGTTCTGATGATACCTTTCTCCAAAGCTAACATTTAGTATGGAAAAGTAAGTTCACCCTAAAGTGCTATAAATCCAAGGAAAAAGCATCATGATAGATGTGAAGTAACCCAATAAAACAGGCTGGGTTTCTTTTCTAGGGCCTTCTCATCAAGTATGATGATGATAAGTATCACGGAAGGCATTAATTATCGCTGAAAGAACAGACGGTAAACATGCTGCTCACATACCACGCACCAAAACGTTTGCACTTCCAAGTATTTTAGCATTTTTGACCAGGAATAGGTTCTTTTTACCATCTTTCTCTCAATTCCTGCCCTCACAGTTTACCACGCAATGGTATAAAGCAGCTATGTTTACTTTTGATCAAGCAGCCATTTCAACAGACATCATACTACACGACTGACGGAATGGGCCAACACCGGGAGGGCTGTGAGATATTCTGTATCAACCCATCAGAGCTTCTTCCATTCGTACACCCACTCCTTTGCTCCAAGAGTTCCAGACATGATATATATTTTTGCTAGAGGACAGGAGAAAGAAACTTCAAAATCTCTTCCAAATTCCACGTTTTCTCTTAGGAAACAGCATGGCTCTTTGAGGTATTCGTGCCACCTGGGGTGTTAAGCCTGTGTTAAGGAAAGGTCACTACATCCAGTGACTATTTGTGTGTTCCACCCTCCAGCCTACGCTGAACTTCACCTGGACTACCTTCGTTTAATAGACAGAGGTCCCCAACTCCTGCTGGTCGGTGGACTGCTGAGAGCCTGGCCACACTGCCGGCGCACCTGCATTACTGCCTGAGCTCCACCTCCTGTGGCATCTGTGGCAGCATCAGACTCTCATAGGAGTGAGAGCCCTATTGTGAACTGCACATGGCGAGGGATCGAGGCTGCACACTCTGTAAGCTGCACACTCCGTAAGAGAATCTAGTGCCTGATGATCTGAGGTGGAAGAGTTTCATCCTGAAACCATCCCCTCCACCCTACAATCCATGGAACAACTGTCTTCCACAAAACCAGTCACTGGGGCCAAAAAGGCTGGGGACCACTGCTTTAACAGAGACCTTCACGTGACTTGATTAGCAGGCAACAGTGACACAATTCTAAAGGACCTGGGAAAATTACCCACAAAATTAAAAACTTCACACATAAAAAGTTTTAATTCCACAGACAGGTCACTCATCTGATTTATCCACATTATGATATTTTAAAACAGTGTCAAAAAAACACACAGTAGTAGGGTTTTTCTTCTGACCTCTTAAAATAATTCAAGTTAGTGACACCCACACTGTGTTTCACTCTATTCTGGAAGGCCGTGTTCTTGCAGATCTGAGTGGCAGGTGGGATGCAAGTGCTATGAACCAAAATTACTGACGACAGTCTCCTCCTCAAGAGCAAGAGAAGCTGCTACTAAATACAGCTCCATCCGCTTTAAGATTTTCTGCCATAAATTTCCGTAAACCTCTGGGTCCTAGAAACAAGTGCTAGTGCGTGAACACTGCACTAAAAAAAAAAAAAAAAAAAACAAAGGAGGCGGGGAACAAAGGGGAAAAGCCACAGGTACAAAGGAGCAGGCAAGCAAACCTTAGCAAAGAACTAGGGCATTACCCACCAAACCTAATTTGACAGTTCTGTGACTCCCCAACTCTGTCCCCCAATGATAGTGGCTGTGATTTTATACGGTTCATATGACAGCCATGTGTCCTGTCAAAATTGTTCCTGGTCCACACAAAAGAACTAGGTATATGTCAATATTTCACAGTATCCAGCAGAGGATTACAGCTCCTAAGTTTTGAACCACTACTATAAACACAAAACAAGCACAAAAACAAAAAATTACGCTCAAAAGAAAAATAATCACCTGCTAAAACACTAGCATGTCTACATTTGGCTAAAGCAAGACTACTATTCAGATCTAGCTTTAGATATAATGTTTTAGGAGGAGGACAGTTTCAGATTGTTCTAGTTAAAGACAGACACTATTCCTTCTCTCCTTGCTGAAACTAACATATATTGCAATTAACCACAGCTAAAACTGGTTTAACAAGGTCTTCTGGAATACTTTCTCTTAAAGTACTTTTAATGTATTCTTCTTCAAGAATTTCCAGCCAAGACTACCTGGAAACTTTTGTTAACACTATTTAATAGGCTGACATAGAGTTACTGAGCTTTCAAATGAAACTTAAAGTATAATCTAGTATGCCTGATTAATTGTATCTTTTCATTTTAATTTAAATTAGAAAAATAAGGCCCATTATTGTTCTACTGTCTGTTACATTTCTGGAAGATCTCAAGACGGACATCTCAGGCGTTAGCCTGGGGGCTCTATGTTTTAAATGTGCTCACTGTCCTGAACATAATCATCTCAGACATTCCTGACCGGCTCAGCTGGGTACATTTGTCCTTCAGCACTGTCACATGTGTTCCTTGATGTCTCAGTAACTTCCATGGTGCTCAAGGCTAAAAAATTTACCATTTATTATTAGGTCCAAACAATTTAAAAAGCATTTATGTCCTAACAACTTAGTAACCATTTGAAAACCTAATAAACTTAAGTCGAAGAAAAAATGCCTTTGCTTCATTCTTAAATAACCAGAAGTATTTCTAAGGATGTGTAATGGTGTATATTGTCAAAATCCAAAGACATGTACAACACAGAGTGAACCTAGATATAAACTACAGATTCTAGTTAAAAATAACATAATTGGCCAGGCATGGGGGCTCACGCCTGGAATCCCAGCACTCTGGGAGGCCGAGGTGGGCAGATCACCTGAGGTCAGGAGTTTGAGACCGCCCTGACCAACATGGAGAAACTCCGTCTCTACTAAAAATACAAAAATTAGCTAGACATGGTGGCAGGCGCCTGTAATCCCAGCTATTCAGAAGGCTGAGGCAGGAGAATCGCTTGAACCTGGGAGGCAGAGGATGCAGTGAGCCAAGACTGCGCCACTGCACTCCAGCCTGGACAACAGAGCAAGACTCTGTCTCAAAAACAAACGAACAAACAAAAAACCACAATTATTGTGTAAGAGACATCCAGTGGGGAAAAAATAATGTTATCAATATTAGTTCATCAACTTTAACAAACATACTGATAGAGGCAGAAGGCAGACAAATGCCTAGGCAGACAGGAGCAGGTCCCCAGTGAAATCCAACTTTCAGTCTGGAGAGAGTCTTGGGTAAATCCTCAGATGCGACTGAGAATGCACCTTCTCGTTTGGCACAGTTTCCTCTGATTGATCTCAATCCTTCACCTATTTTATGTATACCTACCCTTTCCCTAATTGGTCTCCCTCCCTCCCTCCCTCCCTCCCTTTTCTTTTCTCTCTCTCTCTCTTTCTTTCTTTTTTCAAGACTGAGTTTTGCTCTTGTTGCCCAGGCTGGAGTGCAATGGCACGATCTTGGCTCACTGCAACCTCGGCCTCCTGGTTTCGAGTGATTCTCCCGCCTCAGCCTCCTGAGTAGCTGGGATGACAGGTGTGCACCAGCACGCCCAGCTAATTTTTGCCTTTTTAGTAGAGACAGGGTTTCACCATGTTGACCAGGCTGGTTTCAAACTCCTGACCTCAAGTGATCCACCTACCCTGGCCTCCCAAAGTGCTGGGATTACAGGCGTGAGCCACCGCGCCCAGCCTCGTAATTGGTTTTCTACACTATCATGCCCACCTTGAGTGATGTCTTCTGTTTAACCTTTTATGCATACTCACAAACCAATCAGCACACACTCCTTATTCTGAGCCCATAAAAACCCCTGGGCTCACCCATACTGAGGTGGGAAATTAAAGAAAAATAAAATCTGAAAGAAAGAGAAATAACTTTTCCTGTATTAGGCTGACTTGTCCCAGAGGCAGCACCACGCACAGCCCAGACCCAGGAAAAGTCTTGATAATATTATCTTAATGTGCTCTGGAGACTTTCCCAGCACTCCCCCAACACAGGGAGAAGAAGAAAAAAATTTTTCTTTGTTTTATAGAATGAGTTTATGGATTCCTGTTCTCTATAACTAGTGACTTCAAGTATTCTGTTTTATCTAAGAAATACAACGAAGGTCATGAGAAGCCTGAGTAGGCCTGAATTACAGCTGCCCGGGCACCAAAGTAAAGGGTATATGATAAGCCCATGCCCAGGCAAACATAGATAACAGACATCTGGGTTACAGAGCAACAGTTATGTGCAATCCTGAGTTATGAACTTGTTACAATTGAATTAACTGTCTTTGTCCTGCCTCTGTATCCCTGCTTTCACACCACTATGCACTTGCTTCAAGCTAGCCCACCCCCTTTTGTGAAGTGTGTATAAAAGTCAAGTGCTGTCTTTGTTCCAAGCCCAATCTTTGAATGTGAATCCGCTGGGCCCGAGTGCACTCAATAAAAGATCCTCCCGTTTTAACCCGAGGTCTCTCTCTCATCCTCCTGAATCCTGCAACAATACTAATGCCAGAGATAATTAATTCCTCTTCAAAGGGTTTAACTGTGTAACATCCTTGTTCTTTGTTCAGAAGCCCAACCTCCTTATACTCCCTTGTTTCTGGCCTGCAAACAACCCTCCTGCTCCTGTGGTGCCTTGACATGCTCAGACAAGTCTGGACATGCCTTGTACTATAACAGACAAGACTACTCCTACCCGCTCCTTCTCTTACAAATCATGCGTTTATTCTATTCAAAAAAGTTTAAGTCTTAGCCAACTGGGATCAGTTTAGATTGTATGGTCCAACCCTAGCCAAGAGGGGAAGGACACAAGGACAGGAACTGCGCTAGGGATAAAAACCCCTTTCCTCCTTTGTTTGGTGTGCTCTTGCGGTTGTAAAAGACGCAGGCGGCATCTTTCTGCAGAAGTAAATTGCCTTGCTGAGAAATCCTTTGTCTCAGTGCTAGTTTTTCTCTTCAGCACCACTTACTTGTTCCCAACAATCTGGGGGCCTGTCCAGGATTCCCATTCTCCTCTGGGGAAGGGTCTTCAGTCCCCACTCATGAAGAGACGCGTCCCACTGCCTCGCTGTGGTGGCCTCAAGGGTTAGGGATTAAGATACACCTGGTGTGACAAATAAACCCAGACTCTCGGCAATGTGGGAGAAAAAGGCCTACAAATACCACGGCAACCAGGTAACCGTGCAGAGACAAAGGTAAGAAAAACCACACGGGCAGTAAGTATTTCCTTGGTGGTCGGGACATCCTGAAGGTTGAAAAAGTGTGTGAATGAGACACACAACTGAGTGGAAAGCGAGTGTGGAGTCTGGATCTGTGGTTCCATGGTCACCTCATATGGCTTAGGGGGGCTTGCCTGTCAGCGGATTATACTGACCCGCCAATGCTAAGAGGGACCTGAAAATTCCCTCAAAGGAAGCAGCCAGAGAAGGAATAAGTGGAAGCGAAAGAGTGCAAGAAATCTCAAGTAAAGGGGGTTGGGCCTCTAAAGAAAGAGAGCAAGAGGCCGGGCGTGGTGGCTCACACCTGTAATCCCAGCACTTTGGGAGGCTGAGGTGGGCAGATCACAAGGTCAGGAGTTCAAGACCAGCCTGGCCAACATGGTGAAACCCTGACTCTACTACCAAAAAAAAAAAAAAAAAAATTAGCCAGGTGAGCAGAGATTGTGCCATTGCACTCCAGCCGGGGCGACAGAGCAAGACTCCATCTTTAAAAAAAAAAAGAAAAAAAGGGTGCAAGAAATCTCTAGTAAGAGAGGTTGAGCCCTGCAGACTCAAGAAAACACCTTCTCCAGTATGGGAAATACCCCAAGCAAGACAAAAGAATTTCCTGATAGTCCCTTAGGTCTCATGCTAAAATACTGTAAAGATAATGAAAGGACTAAAAATAAGAAGAAGCAACAAATGATAAAATACTGTTGTTTTATTTGAACTAAGGAAACTGTCCTCAAACCATCAGTTTTCTGGCCATAGTTTGGGTCAAACAAGGATTGGATTTGTCAGCTTTTAACAGAGTATGAAAATAACAAGAGTCCTGTCTCTCAGGAGGAGACACACTATGCCCCGTGCTGACGGCAGGGGCCTCTCCTCCTCTACCCCTTCAAAGCCAGTAAGAATAAGCCAGAAACTACTTCCCCTATAGAAACTAAGGCCCCCACCCCTAAGGAACCCGCATGGGATCCTTTAGACCATCTACCTCAGCGAGATACCTCTCACCTCCCTCCCCCTCAGGCAGCTGCCCTGGACCCTTCCCCCACTCACGACTCACGTTGTGCCCCCTCTTTATAATCCTAACTCTTGGAATCATTCCCAGCCTGAGGGCCCTCCTCCAGGAAGGCTTCCAAGTAAGACAGAACAATGTAGAAAGGATATTCCAAACTTCCCTTTCCCCACCACTTCTAAAGGAGTCAGCTCCAACTCTCTTCCCCTTAAGGGAAGTGCCCCTCAGACGAGGCGGCGCTGGCTTTGTAAATGCTCCATTAACTAGCTCAGACCTCCGAAACCTAAAAGGGAGCTCAAACCACTCTTAAGTGACCCTTATAGAGTGGCTGACCAGATTAATCAATTTCTTGGACTCCCAGATATATACTTAGGCTGAGCTAATGTCTATCCTATGTATTCTCTTTTCAGGAGAAGACAGGAGCATGATTCGCAGGGCTGCTATGACAATTTGGGAATGTCAGCATCCCTCAGGTCAGGATGTCCCAGCAGCTGAACAAAAATTTGCAGCCACAGATCCTCAATGGGATAATAACAATGCAGCCCACTGAAGAAATATGCAAGACCTTAGAGAACTGATAATTAAAGGAATTCAAAAATCTGTACTCCGCACCCAAAGCATTACCAAAGCTTTTTATATACAACAAGGGAAGGATGAAGGACCTACAGAGTTCTTAGAAAGGCTCAAGGAGCAAATGAGAAAATGTGCAGGTCTAGATTTAGAAAACCCTCTTGGGCAGGGGATGTTAAAGCTCCATTTTGTTACCAATAGTTGGCCAGACATCACAAAAAAAAAAGTTATAGAAAATAGAGAACTAGAAAGATAAAGCTATAGAGCAGCTTTTGAGAGAAGCTCAAAAGGTGTATGTACGAAGAGACAAGGAAAAGGAAGAGCAAAAGGCAAGGATCATGCCATCCACCCCACAACAGAACACTCAGGGGCCAGAACCTATAAAGAAATTAAGCCCCCACTTTCCAGGCCATATAAAGGCTACGAAACAGCACAGCCAAAGAACCCAAAAGGAGGAGGGAAAAAAGGGCAAAACAAATGTTTCAAGTGTGGAAAAATAGGCCACTTTAAAAAGGAACGTCCCAAACGGGAAACAGAGAAAGAAGTCATTCCACTCATGACCTTCGGGGAAGAACGGGAGGTCAGGGGCTCCACTCTTTTGACCTCAAGTCCCACCAACAGCCCTTGATAAATTTAGAGGTGGGATCCAAACCCGAGCTTATCACCTTTTTCCTTGATTCAGGAGCTGCTCGCTCCTCAGTTTGTTATCTTCCCCGATGTAACGTGTTCATGGGAAAAACTTTTTATTTCGGGAGTAAAAAAAGAGGAGTTTAAAGCAAAAATCTTAGAAGAAATAAATTAAATATAAGGACCACTGAGTAAATATTACACTTCTGTTAATCCCGGAGGCAGGAACGAACCTATTAGGAAGAGATTTAAAGCTAAAATTAAATCTAGGCCTCTAGGTTAATCAAGAAAAATTCCTCCCCTCCCTAAATTTGCTCACTACCCTCCATAAACGGTACATCCATCCAGACGTATGGTCAAAAGGAGGAAATCGAGGCAAGTAAGAAAAGAAAAAAGGCGTAATGGGTACTCAGTAGTAAATGAAGATACCCTCACAGAAATAAAATTAGGAAGATTACCTAATAACTGGTCTGTACCTGGTCTGCACAAACATGTGAGTTGTGTGCATTAAATCAAGTCTTAAAATTTCTGCAAAACCAGGAAGGAACTATTTATACAGACTCCAAGTATGCTTTTGGAGTGGTCCACACCTTTGCAAAAATTTTAACAGAGCAAGGCCTCATTAACAGTGAAGGCCAAAACTTACTCCATAGGGACATAATAATTCAAGTACTAGAAAATCTACAGTTGCCAGAAGAAATAGCTGTTGTTCATGTCCCAGGGCATCAAAGAAATCTTTCCTTTGGAAGCCGAGGGAATAATCTGGCTGACCAAATGGCCAAGCAAGCTGCCTCTTCCCCAACGGGAACCCATTTTCCATTGAACTCCTTGTCTCCCTCCCCCAGCCGCAGTCCCCATCCTTTCCCATAATGAACAAGAAAAGTTAAAGGAAACAGGAGCCAAAGAAAGCTCAGAAGAAAAATAAATATTACCAGATGGGAGGGAAATGTTGTCTAAACCTCTCATAAGAGAGATGTTGTCTCAACCCCATCAAGGAACTCACTGGGGTCCCCAGGCTATGTGTGATGCCACTCTCAGAGTTTATGGGTATATAGAAATCTATACCCTTGCTAGGAAAATTGTGGATAGTTGTATAATGTGCAAAAAAAAACCTAATAAATCAACAAATAAGAGGCAACCCCTTGGGGGAAAAAACCCAGAGTGAAGGCCATTCCAAAAATTCAAATTCATTATACTGAAATGCCCCCAGTAGGCCATCTTAACTATTTATTAGTAATAGCAGATCATCTCACCCACTGGGTAGAGGCCATCCCTTTCCCAAACATAACAGCTAAAAATGTAGTTAAAACTTATTAAAACAGATTATACCTAGGTTTGGAATTACAGAAAACACTGACTCAGACAATAGAACCCATTTCACTGCCCTCATTATCAAAGGACTCACTCAAACACTAGGAATAAAACGGGAATATCATACACCAAGGCATCCAGCCTCATCAGGAAAAGTAGAAAGAATGAATCAAACCTTAAAAAATCATTTAACCCAACTAATTTTTTTTTTTTTTTTTTTTTTTTTTTGAGACAGAGTCTTGCTCTGTCACCCAGGCTGCAGTGCCGTGGCCAGATCTCAGCTCACTGCAAGCTCCGCCTCCCGGATTCACGCCATTCTCCTGCCTCAGCTTCCCGAGTAGCTGGGACTACAGGCGCCCGCCACCTTGCCTGGCTAGTTTTTTGTGTTTTTTAGTAGAGATGGGGTTTCACTGTGTTAGCCAGGATGGTCTCGATCTCCTGACCTCGTGATCCACCCGTCTCGGCCTCCCAAAGTGCTGGGATTACAGGCTTGAGCCACGGCACCTGGCCAACCCAACTAATTTTAAAAACCCAGCTACCTTGGACAAAATGTCTTCCTACTGCCCTGTTCAGAGGCCAAACAGCCCCCCAAAAGGACACTGGCCTCTCTCCTTATGAAATGCTTTATGGACTGCCTTACTTAAACTCTAATATTAATATCCCCACTTTTTAAACAAAGGATCAATTTCTCAAAAACTATGTGTCAGGTTTGTCTTCCACCTTTTCCTCTCTTAGGACTTAAGGCCTTTTAGCACAACTCCACCCCTTGAATTTCCAGTCCATCATCCCCAGCCCCGGGATTACGTCGTCAGAAGTTGGAAAAGAGAAAAACTTGAACCTACTCAGGAAGGACCTTATTTAGTACTTCTAACATCTGAAACGGCAGTCAAGACCACCAAAAAGGTTGGACTCATCACACCCAAGTCAAAGGAGCACCATCCTCTCCAGAGTCATGGACTGCCATTCCAGAACCCACCCCAAACAGAGGAACATTAAAAAAGGAAGTTTAATCTGTCTCTTCCGCCTTATCTTCCTTTCCCCAGTTACCTCACATCTATTAACATAACCAGATCTAGCTCCCCTCAAACCATTACTTTTAACACTTGTCTTGTTATGCCTTGCGGGGATCTCCAAAGCCAAACACAGCTGGCCTCTTCAGAAAAGTACCTTTGCCCTTCCAGGATAAATAAAACTGCTTATAGAACTGACTTTTGCACAGACTGAGCCTGATCCTATAACTGGTGGTTCTGTGATACTTGAGGAGATGTAATGTAGACCACCAAGTATCGAGGCTGGACCTCCTCAATAGGTTGTACCTATTATATTCACTTTATATACCTAAAACCTTATATTCACTTTACCAAAGGTAAAACCCCCTCCACTTGTCAACTCCAACAGTGTAACCCTGTCCAAATCTCTATTAATGTCCCCACTTCTACCGACACCAACCCCACTCTAGGTCACTTCTATGGCCTAGGAGCTAATATTCCTGGAAGGGACCCCACAGAATTCTTTGAAATGTGCTTCATTACTCCTCCACCCCCTTCACCTTCTTCTCCTTCTAAACCCTCTTCCAAGCAAACAGCTGTTCTTTCTGCACCCCATGACAAAACTGGGGCAATGAGGCATACAAGACTCTCTCACTGCTATTCCCCCAAGTTAAAGGCCCTGCAGGTCAGCCCCCAAGGGCCATCCGGCCTCCAGCTTCTGATGTTAATTTTACCTCGTGTCTTTCACGGCAGGGGAAAGATTAACGTCCCTCAGAGACCTAAAAGGGTGCAGTGAAACCAAGCCTTCCCAAGAGCTTATCAGTCAAGCTGCCTTTTGTCTATTCTCGAGCAAATGTATAGTGGTACTGTGGCAAACTACTGTTAGGCACTGTGCCTAGAAACTGGAGCAGCACTTAAGCCCTAGTCCAACTGGCCATCCCTTTCACTCTGGCATTCTGAAAACATAACAGGACAGAGGAGCGCCAAAAAAAAAAAAAAAAAGGTGGGGGGTGGTTGCCCCTCACAGGTCTTTTAACCCTCACATTTATATAGATGCTATTGGGATCCCAGGAGGGGTACTAGATACATTTAAAGCCCAAAACCAAACAGCTGCAAGATTCAGATTCAAATCTTCACTGTTCTGGTGGTCAACTATAAACAAAAATGTAGATTGGATAAATTACATTTACTATAATCAACAGCGGTTTGTCAATTACACAAAAGATGCCATTAAAGGGACAGCTGAACAATTAGGCCCCACCAGCCAAATGGCCTGGGAAAACAGAATAGCCCTTAACATAATGTTAGCATAAAAAGGCGAAGCCTGTGTCATGATTGGAGTCCAATGCTGTACTTTCATCCCTAACAACACAGCTCCGGATGGAACAATTACGAAGGCTTTACAAGGCCTTACCTCCGTATCAGATGAGTTAGCCAAAAATTCCAGAATAAAGGACCCCTTCACAAGTCTCATGGAAAAGTGGTTTGGTACACGGAAAGGGCTTATGACTTCAGTATTAACCGCTCTTGCAATTGTTACAGGTGTACTCGTTCTTGCAGGATGCTACATCATGCCCTGTATCCGTGGGTTAATGCAAAGACTTACAGGAACAGCTCTCACAGGCTGGGCGCAGTGGCTCACGCCTGTAATCCCAGCACTTTGGGAGGCCGAGGCGGGCAGATCACGAGGTCAGGAGATCGAGACCATCCTGGTTAACACAGTGAAACCCCATTTCTACTAAAAATACAAAAAATTAGCTGGGCGCGGTGGCAGGCGCCTGTAGTCCCAGCTACTTGGGAGGCTGAGGCAAAAGAATGGTGTGAACCCGGGAGGCGGAGCTTGCAGTGAGCCGAGATCGCACCACTGCACTCCAGCCTGGGTGAAAGAGTGAGACTCTGTCTCAAAAAAAAAAAAAAAAAGAAAAGAAAAGAAAAGAAACAGCTCTCACAAAACCTCCCCACCTCTCCTCCTCTATACTCAAATAGGCTCTTGTTCCTAGGTGATTGAGAAGAACAGCAGAGCCAAATCATGTTAGAAAAAATTTGAAGAGAAAGAATTATCAAAAGACAAAGGGGGAAACTGCCAGAGATGATGAATTCCTCTTCAAAGGGTTTAATTGTGTAATGTCCTTGTTCTTTGTTCAGAAGCCCAACCTCCTTACACTCCCTTGTTTCTGGTCTCCAAACAACCCTCCTGCTCTTGTTGTGCCATGACACACTCAGACATATCCAGACATGCCTTGTACTGTAATGGACAGACCACTCCTACACCCCCTTCTCTTACAAATCATGCATTTACCTATTAGAAAAAGTTTAAGTCTTAGCCAACTGGGATCAGTTTAGATTGTAAGTCCAACCCTAGCCAATAGGGGAAGGACATAGGGACAGGAACTGCGTTAGGGATAAAAACCCTTTCCCTCCTTTGTTCAGTGTGCTCTTGCGGTCGTTAACAGGTGGCACCTTTCTGCAGAAGTAAATTGCCCTGCTGAGAAATCCTTTGTCTCAATGCTGGTTTTTCTCTCCAGCAAGCTTACTTGTTCCCAACACAAGGAACACTCTTGCCTTTGGGTAAGGGGACTACCCCGTGTCCCCTCCCCACTAAAAACTGTTTCATCACTCAATAAAACTTCCAGCCTTGCTCACTCTTCGAGTGTCCACGTACCTACTTCTTCCTGGTCATGAGACAAGAACCCAGACCCAGCTAGGGAGCAAAAAATCCTGCATCAATACCACACAAGATGTTAATAATAGGGAAATGTGTAAGGTAGAAGGAGAAGGTATAAAGAAATTCTCTGTAGTAGTTGCTCAATTTTCTGTATACCTGTAATTGCTCTAAAAAATAAACTCTATTAAATATGATAAAAAGAAACAAAAGCAATCAAGTAACACATTGGCCAAAGGTAAAAACCTATTGTGCTCATGGTGTAAGAAAACTGGCCAGGCGCAGTGGCTCACGCCTGTAATTCTAGCATTTCGAGAGGCCAAGGTGGGTGGATGACTTGAGGCCAGGAGTTTGAGATCAGCCTGGCCAACATGGCGAATCCCCTTCTCTGCTAAAAATACAAAAATTAGCTGGGTGTGGTACTGCGTGCTTGTAATCCCAGCTACTCAGGTGGCTGAGGCAGGAGAACCGCCTCAACCTGGGAGGTAGTGATTGCAGCAGTCGCACCACTGTCCTCTCGCCTGGGTAACAGAGGGAAACTCTGTTTCAAAAAAGAAAAGGAAAAAGAAAAGAAAATAGAAAGACAAGCTTCTTTTAAGAACCTAGAAAAGTTTCTAACATTACTGATTCAACATTCACTCCCTTCTCCAACAGGCACAGTGCTGAGGACACATGAACACAAGACAAAGGCCCTACCCGGGAAGAGCTTTCATCTGGCGAGACACATCAGAGAGATGATCAAACCAACGTGTGTACATGGAGAGCCTAGTCACGCATGCACCCTAATCAGCTTCACAAAGATTACTGCATTTAATAGGTATAATCTTAATTTTTTTTGTTTTTTGTTTTTGAGACCGACTCTTGTTCTGTCATCCAGGCTGGGGTGCAATGGCACTATCTTCGCTCACTGCAACCTCCACTTCCCGGGTTCAAGCCATGCACCTGCCTCAGTCTCTCAAGCAGCTGGGACTACAGGTGCTTGCCACCCAGCCTGGCTAATTTTTGTATTTTTAGTAGAGATGGATATTCACCACGTTGGAGAGGCTGACCTCAAGTGATCCACCTGCCTCAGCCTCCCAAAGTGCTGGGATCACAGGCATGAGCCACCGCACCCGGCCCTTAATAGGTATAATCTTTCCATGAAAAAAGTGTTTCTCCCATTTTAAAATGAGAGCTCAGAGGCTGACAGGATTTGAACCCAGGTCTGTCCCACTCCAGTTACCATTCTATTCCAGAGCACAGGCTTTAGAAGAGGCAGGTCTGGCTTCAAATCCCAGTTCCACCATTAAAAGTGGTCCTTGGGGAGGCTATTTAATTTCATTAAGCTTCAATTTCTTCTTCATCTTCAATTTACAGCATTGTTGAAAGATTAAATAAGAAAACATAAAGTGTCTGGCAGGCCCTGACACAGAATAAGTATGGGGACGGGCACAATGGCTCAGGCCTGTAATCCCAGCAATTTGGGAGGCCAAGGTGGGAGGATCACTTGAGCCCAGGAGTTTGAGACCAGCCTGGGCAACATAGCAAGATCTCATCTCAAAAACAAACAAACAAGAGTAAGTACAATACTCAGTAAGTAAGTATGGCTACTGTTAACATGCGGCACATGGACCCCTCAAGGAGGAAGACACTACTGGCAACGAAGTAAAGCCGCTGTTAGGCCCACAGTCCAGGAACCAGCTGAGCTCTGCACAAGATAAGGAGGGGGACCTTCTGAATGCAAACAGCTTAAAATACTAAATATTTTCATTGGACATTTATCTTTTCTACTAAACTTTGAAATGCACCAAATAAAACCCATGTGTTCACCAAACTAAAATAATTATCTCACTCGAGACTCTAAAAATACAAGATGTAAATCTCACAAGACTTTGTTAGAAACCAGTTATTTTAAGTATATAATTAGCTGACTAAAAAAAGGAACTAGGTATAAATAACAGCATATTAGGTCTCCTGCCTTCTACAGAGAAAAGAAAAGGCCAAAGGAAGAGAATGGCAAAAAAATGATCATACTTCAGTTCAGGCACTGAGAATAACACGCTCCCTTTATAATATAAATTGTGAAAGGAAAATAGATCTTGGGGTCCCCAAATCACTAAGCGAAAAGGAAAAGTCAAGTTGGGAGGCAAACCCGCTTCCACTCCACTCAAAGTCACCCCTCTGCTCACTGAGAAAAATGCTAAATGCTTCTGGTTGCCTCTCTCACCTATGTGCCACCTGAAGACCCCTCCCTGCTTCAAGTTGTCCCGCCTTTCTGGACAGAACCAATGTACATCTTACATATATTGATTGATGTCTCACGTCTCCCTACAATATATAAAACCAAGCTGTGCCCCGACCACCCTGGACACATGTTGTCAGGACCTCCTGAGGCTGCGTCACAGGCGCACGTCCTCAACCTTAGCAAAATAAACTTCCTAAATTAACGAAGACCGGTCTCAGATATTCGGGGTTCACGGAATAGAGGAAATACATGGATTTAGTTATCTAATTCACTGATTAGCTACGTATACTATATTTGGTGGACAGGAGAAAGCATGGCCCTGAAGATAAATATCAGTCAAGTGGAAAGGGAACTTTCATAAAATAAACGAAGGAGAAGGGGTACTGAGTAACAGGATGTTCTCTGCAGAGGTTTCCGGTTACAGGTAGCCCTGAATCTGGCTTCTAATGGCATTAACGTTTTCCACAGAATAAGGAAACCCGATCTACTTGGAAGAGAAAGATTGCATGTCAGGAAGCGAACTGCTCAGCTCCATTGTGGCCTGAATAAATGTAAACATGAGACTGTTATTCCCACAGTTCTGGGAGGTCATCTACTATTCTCAGGACAAAAGCCTTCTCCGTCACACAATTATCTGCCAGACTCCACACTGCACCAGTATCTATGGCCTTCAGCTATTTTAAGCTCAGCTTTCCTAGCAACCTCCTCCCACTCCCCACCACCAACCACCCTCACCCACACCCACCCAATTATCATGTCTGCGACTCGGCTATCAAGTGTCCTTTCCCTCCACTCCTCCAGCACTGTCATTCTAGGACTAAGACACAAACCGGGGAGGCATATGGCAGAGCAAATTAGAGCCTGGGCTCTCGTGTCAATGGACCTTGATTTGGATCCCAGCTGAACAACCTGGAAACAAAGGCCTCCTGAAAGCCACCAACAAAGATGGAGCGCTGGAAAAAAGGGTTACTGCCCAACAGGGAGACGGATCAGATCAGACAGAGCAAAAGGGAAAAGAGGTGGTGGGAAATAGGGAGGTTTTCCAAAAATTGAGTTTAATTGACCAAACTGGGCAGTCCCTCCTCAAACAAGAATTGGTTCAGAGTGACTCCCAGAGAGGTCTTTTATTTTTTTTTTATTTTTTTATTTTTTTGAGACGGAGTCTCACTCTGTCTCCCAGGCTGGAGTGCAGTGGCGCGATCTCAGCTCACTGCAAGCTCCGCCTCCCGGGTTTACGCCATTCTCCTGCCTCAGCCTCCTGAGTAGCTGGGACTACAGGTGCCCGCCACCTCGCCCGGCTAGTTTTTTGTATTTTTTAGTGGAGACGGGGTTTCACGGGTGTTAGCCAGGATGGTCTCGATTTCCTGACCTCGTGATCCACCCGTCTCGGCCTCCCAAAGTGCTGGGATTACAGGCTTGAGCCACCGCGCCCGGCCCAGAGAAGTCTTTTAAAGCAAAGACTGCAAACTGGCCCCACTGGGAATTACGAAAGCCAAGTTCCTGAGAACTGTGGGCTGATGGCCTCCAGATAGGCATAGGCGGCCTGCCTGCTCAGGGGCAGGGCACCCGGTGAGCCCATATCGCTGATGTCAGCAGGTGAGGCAGCCAGGTCAGGGCAATCACTTGGTAACCGACTTCAACCTGTTTATTCACTTGTAAAGTGGGATAAAAGAGCCTACCCACAAAGTAAGTGTGGGCAATAAATGAGATACTGCCACACAAGCACTCTCTAAATGTTGTTCCTAGACCTTTTATATGTTAAGTATTTTGCAAACTGCAGTTCAGTGGCAAGATCCCCGGCTGCCACCCAGGAGCCCAGGCTCCTCTCCAGGCCAAGCAGTATCATCTTCACCCTGGGCTTGTCAAGGTCAAATAAAAATAAAGAGCTGAATCCCTAAAACAGTTTCATTTGGGAAAAGAGAATTGCAACTTGGGGCACAGAGAGAGACAGGGGTGCTCTTCGGTATGTTTGAAGAAAAAAACAGAAGCTTGGGGGTTTTATGAGAAAGAGAAATGTCACTCATCTATGTGGCCCTGCTGCGAGCCGCTCCTTTGATCTTAAAGAAACTGGACAGCATATGAAGACTGAATATCCATGCGAATGCGTGACACAAAGAACCTGGTGACAGAGTCTACTCTCAGCACGTGAACAGGCTCAGAAGGGTCTGAGGGACTCTCTGAATGAACTTAAAACTTCTGCCTGTTAAGAACAAGTTTGACTCTGGTAAATGGCCTTCATAGCTAAACTACAAAACCAAAGAGGAGGGAACGGGAGGAAAACAAGAACGAAAAAGAAAAGAAAAGCAAGAAAGGTGACATACTGTTCTGAAAACTCATTGTACTAGTGAAGTTTCTGGGAGCTGGCAAGCTCTGACTGATGAGTGAGTGATGGCGCTGAGAACAACCAGTCTTAGAGTCACAGCAGTTATTTCAGCAGCAAGGAGGTAACACTGGTTTTAAAAGTTACAGCAGGTCACTCTGGCGGCCGGCCTTCAAGATAATGCCGGGGCAGACGCTCTGTGTCCCAGCTTTTCTTCTTCCCTGGTCTCTCAACTCTAGTTTAGTTGGGTGTGACAGGGTAAGTCCAATTCATATCATCGATCTTCACAGACTGTATACTTGCTGAGAGCAGAACTCAAGGGGCTCAGTTGTCACTGCAAGCTCCAGACCAAGCACAGTGGCCGGAGCTACGCCAATCCCCTCCAGGAAATAACAAAGAGCCCAGGAGGCAGAGGCTGCTGGAGAACTGTGTCCCATTGGCCGATGGCATACCGAACTCCCGCCTCCCTGGTACATGGCCAATATTCTCAAACTAAATAGCTCTGAGTGTTTTAAACTTTTAAAGTTAAAAACACGATATAGTTTTATGTCAGGATAGTAACAACGCCTACAAAGCACTCCAAAATATCCCTCATGAAAAAGAAAACATGACTATGAGAATCCACAACACTTTTTTTTTTTTTTTTTGAGACGGAGTTTTGCTCTTGTTGCCCTGGCTGGAGTGCAATGGCGCCACCTCGGCTCACTGACACCTCCACCTCCCCGATTCAAGTGATTCTCCTGCCTCAAACTCCCGAGTAGCTGAGATTACAGGCATGCACCACCACACCCAGCTCATTTTGTATTTTTAGTAGAGACGGGGTTTCTCCATGTTGGTCAGGCTGGTCTCGAACCCCCGACCTCAGGTGATCCACCTGCCTTGGCCTCCCAGTGTTGGGATTACAGGCGTGAGCCACCGCGCCTGGTCCACAACGTATTTTTTTAACCTTTCCACCGTATGGTAATAATGCGGTCAAAATACACGTCATGTTCATTTCCACAGATGTAAATTCCACCCAGAAGAAACTGAAGACACTGTCATTCCTATTTCCGTTCTCATCTCAGCCTTACCAGTCAATATCAACTTCAGTTAAAATGACTATCAAATCAGTACTAACTTGATTCCTTGCATTGAAGCGTTGCCCATATTTTAAAATACTTGAGCCACAATAAGGAGCCGATAGGGTGAAGCGACCATCTGTGGGATTATGACTGAACGCCTTCAAGTCAGAATTCCACCCAGGCAGACGGGTACAGCAGTGCCCGCGGGGCCTCGGTTGGCCTCCAACGGCCTCGGACAGCCGGTCCCTCCCCAACGGCATGCCAGGACCAGGGTCCGGTGCAGAGAGTCCCTCATCCTGGGAAACGCAGCCGCCCCCTCGCCTGTTGGGCCACCCCTGTTCGTGGGGAACCTGGCTCAAAACCATTCGTAGACGACCTGCAGAATTCAGGGTCGGGAATTCGTACATAGCAGAGCAGCTCCCTCACTGCGATCTATTGAAAGTCAGCCCTCGACACAAGGGTTTGTTAAAAAAAAGAAGAAGAAGAAAGAAGAAAAGAGAAAGAGAGAGAGAGAGAGAGAAAGGCAGGAAGCAAAACAAAACAAATAAAAATTAAAATACAGTACTTGAGTCAACCAGGCACTCACGTTAAACACAAACAGGATAACACAAGGATGTTCATTCTACTCCCCTCCTTAACTTCTGTTTAAAAAAAAAAAAAATTAAGGACCTAGCTGATTTGGATTCATGAAAGTAAAGCAAAATCTCTATGGCAAAGAAATCCTTTATGAAGCTTGAGTAATGCACAAACCCTCCTTTTAAACGAGAAATGTTTCCTTGAACCTTTAATGTTGACCAGTTATTTTTTTCCCTTTGCAGAACTCAAGTCTAATGACCAGTTATTTTTACTTATTATTATTATTATTATTATTATTATTATTATTATTATTATTATATTTTTGAGACAGAGTCTCGATTTATTGCCCAGGCTGGAGTGTAGTGGCACAATCACAGCTCACTGCAACCTCCACCACTCCCCACCCCTGCGGCTCAAGTGATTCTCTCGCCTCAGCCGCCCCAGTAGCTGGGATTACAGGCGGGTGCCACGACACCCAGCTAATTTTTGTATTTTTAGTACAGACAGGGTTTCAGCATGTTGGCCAGACTGGTCTCAAACTCCTGACCCCCAGTGATCAGCCCGCCTCAGCCTCCCAAAGGATTGGGATTCTAGGTGTGAGCCACCTTGACTGGCCAGTTATTTTTATTATAACGTTACTTAAATAGGTGCAAACAGTTTCAAAAACAAAAAAACTCATGCAATTATAAAATGTGAACGATGTACATTTAATGGGGAAAATGACAATTTGTTGAAGACCAATTTCCCCTTCAAAATGAATATGAAACGGAACAGGAGGGGCACAGCTTCTTTCAAACTGGGCAGAAGCTGTTTGATGACTCACTACTCTCATCATTTTACTCTATTTAAATCTATATTTGTACAGCTCCCCATCTGCAAAGTAAGTACCCCAGTCTCTAGCTGGCTCAAACACATCATTTACATAGTAATTTCATCCCTATTCTTTTTGTATTTACTTTCACCCATTAAAATAGTATTATTTGTTGTACACAAAAAATAAAAGCCACGCATGTGCTGATGGTATTCAGCTGTAAGCATGCTACACAGACGATCTCAACGTGCCTATGTAGTTTTTCCATTATCAAAATAAAAGTACAAAGACAACCAATCCCCATTAGAGAATTAAAGACACCAGTTAAGAAAAAAATGGAGGCATACATATCTTTAAATAAAAATCTTTATACTTAAGATGCCTGATCTCTGTCAATAAATCTTGAATGTCAAATGCTTTGCATGCCACAATTGCTTAAGTCCTAGGCAAACAAGAATGTCTACAGGGCTATGAAAGGTTTTATTTCTCTTTGCTTTTCATGTGTTTAAAGCAATCACATGATACTGAAAGCATCCAACAGAAACCAAAATATGCATGATACTCAAAAACCATTCCTAATCTGAAAATTTTTTGGTCTAATAAAGAGCAAACTGAGTATAAATCTCTCTCTAACAACAAAATAGCAGTGTGCATATTCCCCTTCAGATTCACTTGGACTTGGCAGAATACGGTTTTACTTTCCAGAGTGTAAAAGAGAAATGTATGGACTTCAGAAAAGCATTTGGTGTTCTAGAGAACTGCAGCTGTCAGCTTTTAAAGATGCCATGTGTTTGACCACACAAAAGAATGCAATGAGCTATGGAAATATTATCTGGTATCATGAACCAGAATAATAACTCCGCAGAGTCGTAGGCTGCCAATAGGAGTGGTTTAATCCATCAGGAAAATATTGATCATTCACTATTTATTAAATATCTACTGTGCGGGTTGTACCTCATAGACCCTGGAGCACTTAAAATTTAAATCACACTCTGAAGAACAAAGAAAAGAAAATCAGGAGTAACACTACGACTTGAACACTTAATAGGGGGTAGGGTCATCTGTAGAATTCTGTATCTTCTCTACCACCTCCATTCCCTCAACACAGGAGTTCACCCTTTTATTTAAGTGGGTCACTACTCAGCTCATCATTCCACACCGGCTTTTACAAGCTATTCTTTCTTTGTTAAAAAATTAACAACAATGGCAATCATGAGATGTAAATTAAAGCTGTATTTTCAACAGATGGAATAAAATAGTGGTTGAATTCCTCAAGGAACTTGTCTTTTGGAACTGGAATCTATCAAACATAAAAGACAAGGGCCAGGAACAGTGGCTCATGCCTGGGTAATCCCAGCACTTTGGGAGGCCAAAGCAGGCATATCACAAGATCAGAAGTTCAAGACCAGTGTGGCCAATATGGTGAAATCCTTTCTCTACTAAAAATACAAAAATTAGCCGAGCTTGGTGGCAGGCGCCCATAGTCCCAGCTACTTGGGAGGCTGAGGAAGAAGAATCGCTTGAACCTGGGAGGCTGAGGCTGCAGTGAGCCAAGATCGTGCCACTGCACTCCAGCCTGGGCAACAGAGCGACACTCTGTCTCAAAAAAAAGAAAAGAAAAGAAAAGAAAAGAGGCGGCCGGGCGCGGTGGCTCAAGCCTGTAATCCCAGCACTTTGGGAGGCCGAGACGGGCGGATCACGAGGTCAGGAGATCGAGACCATCCTGGCTAACACGGTGAAACCCCGTCTCTACTAAAAATACAAAAACTAGCCGGGCGAGGTGGCGGGCGCCTGTCGTCCCAGCTACTCGGGAGGCTGAGGCCGGATCTCAGCTCACTGCAAGCTCCGCCTCCGGGTTTACGCCATTCTCCTGCCTCAGCC
>NC_045449.1:70904668-70922271 GCF_002776525.5 Piliocolobus tephrosceles | reverse complement strand
AGGGCGACAGAGCGAGACTCCGCCTCAAAAAAAAAAAAAAAAAAAAAAAAAAGAAAAGAGGCCGGGTGTGGTGGCTCATGCCTGTAATCCCAGCACTTTGGGAAGCCCAGACGGGCCAATCGCCTGAGGTCAGAATTTGAGACCAGCCTGGCCAACAGGGCAAACCCCCATCTATACTAAAAATGCAAAAATTAGCCAGGTGTGGTGGCTCACACCTGTAATCCCAGCTGCTTGGGAGGCTGAGGTGGGAGAATTGCTTGAACCCGGGAGGTGGAGGCTGCAGTGAGCCGAAATTGTGCCACTGTACTCCAGCCTGAGTGACAGAGTGAGAGTCTACCTCAGAAAAAAAAACAAACAAAAAAAAACACTACAGCTGAGCGGATGACATGAAGCCAGGCATTCTAGACCAGCCTGGCTGACAGGGTGAAACCCCATCTCTACTAAAATTACAAAAATTAGCCAGGCATGGTGGTGCACGTTTGTAATCCCAGCTACTTGGGAGGCACGAGAATTGCTTGAGTCCAGGAGGCGGAGGTTACAGTGAGCCGAGATCATGCCACTGCACTCCAGCCTAGGCAACAGACTGAGACTACCTCAAAAAAAAAAAAAAAAAAAAACAACAAAGAAAGAAAGAAAGCTATAAAATTAATTTAAATTTTAAAAATGTACAATACAGACAACAGCCAAAAGGTGGAAACAACCCAGTGTCCATCGATAAGTGAATGGATGAGCAGAATGTGGCAGACACAATTGAGTACAATTCAATTCAGAATGTGGCAAATACAATTGAGTACGATTCACCCCTGAAGAGGAAGGGAATTCTGCACATGCTACAACACGGATGAACCTTGAAGACATTAGGCTAAGTGAAAAAACCCAGTCACACACAAAGTCAAGTACTGTGTCATTCTACCCATAAGAGGTGCCAAGTAGTCAAATTCACAGGGACAGACAGAATGGTGGCTGCCAGGGACTGGGGAAAGGAAGAATGAGGAATGAGTGTTTCATGGGGACAGAGCTTCAGTTTGGGGAGATGAGAAAGTTCTGGAGCTGGATGGTGGTGGTGGCTGCACAACGATGTGAATTTAATTAGTGCCACTGAACTCTGCACTTAAAAGTGGTTACAGGCCGGGCGCAATGGCTCGTGCCTGTAATCCCAGCACTTTGGAAGGCCAAGGAGGGTGGATTATGAGGTCAGAAGTTCGAGACCAGTCTGGCCAATATGGTGAAACCCCATCTCTACTAAAAACACAAAAATAAAAGTTATGGCCAGGCGCAGTGGCTCATGCCCAGCCCACATGCTTGTAAATATAACGTGGACATCGCTAAATAAACTCAAGAACAGCAATTTGGAGAAGTACATAAAGCAGTCTCCTTCTAGTGTATGTTAAATCCGTCACATGAAAACATGATGTAATAAGAGCCTATTTATATGGCCTGTTGAAAAAAATCATTCCTCTGAAAAACTTTTAAATAAAAGTTATGGCCAGGCGCAGTGGCTCACGCCTGTAATCCCAGCACTTTGGGAGGCCGAGGCAGGCGATCACGAGGTCAGGAGTTTGGGACCAGTCTGACCAACATGGTGAAACCCCGTCTCTACTAAAAATACAAAAATCAGCCAGGCATGGTGGTACATGCCTGTAATCCCAACTACTCAGGAAGCTGAGGCAGGAGAATCGCTGGAACCTGGGAGATGGAGGCTGCAGTGAGCCGAGATCATCCCACTGCACTCCAGCCTGGGTAACAGAGCAAAACTCCGTCTCAAAAAAAAAAAAAAAAAGTTATAATGGAAACCACCCTCCTTTCTTCCTATCCCATGTACTACAAATTCAAATGATGCAAATCCACACCAGGGGCTCTCCGGGCTGAGCAGGCATAAGAATCACCTGGAAGGCTTGCGAAGCCACAGACTGCGGGACCCACCTCCAGGAATTCTGACTCAGTGAAGAATTAGGATTCAGAACTCTTCGAATTTACATTCTAAACCAACTTCGTGTGAAGAAAATTCAAATGAAGGTAATAGGTGTTTGGAGAAGAGCTTTCTACATATTAATGCCATAAATCCTGCAACACACTGCTGACTACTTAAATCAATTTACTTCTTAAAATATGTACTTGTAGCTTTTAGTTCTGGCCTTGTTTTTTAATACACACACAAGCATTAAACTAGGAAAAAGAAAAGAAACATACACATTTTGTGATTAGGCCTACCTCGTGTTATGGAATAACTTATTAAGAAAACAAGAATTATGTAATAACTCTTTAATTTGTTTTAAATTTGGAGAAATCTTAAAATCAGATTACCATTCTACCAGAATCAAGAATTTTACTTAAAATAAATTTATGTTCCGTAGGAGAACCAAAGAAATAGGATTTTGTATATACTTTGTATTCATCACTACAGGAGAAAAGTCACTCAAAACGCTAAGTGACACATAAACCAGGACACGCTTTTCAGGCAACTAGAGGGATTATAAGCTTCAGTTCACTGAACTATTTTACTCACAAAACATGATTTGCATCAGATTCTTTTGAACCATAAATAGTAAACACACCTGACCAAAAGACTATGTTCCAATGTAGCTTTTTTTTCAAAATTTTCATTGTCATGGGATTAGAGTAAAAAAAAAAACAAAATTTCACTGACGGAGTACAAGTGATGCAAGAAACAAAAACATACACTGCAAGACCTATTTACTCTTCAGAGAAATCTTTTTTTTTTTTTTTTTTTTTTTAAGACTGAGTCTCGCTCTGTCGCCCAGTCTGGAGTGCAGTGGTGCGATCCCGGCTCACTGCAACCTCAGCCTCCTGGGTTCAAGCAATTCTCGTGCCTCAGTCTCCCCAGTAGCTAGGATTACAGATGTGCACCACCACGCCCAGCTAATTTTTGTATTTTTAGTAGAGACAGGGTTTCACCATGTTGGCCAGGTTGGTCTCGAACTCCCTGACCTCAAGTGATCCACCCGCCTCGGCTTCCCAAAGTGCTGGGATTACAGGTGTGAGCCACTGCGCCTGGCCAAGAAATCTGTTTTTGAAGGCACGATGATTTGATTCTCACCCTGGGAACACTGGCAGTTGCAGGGAAGGTGAGAGACAGAGGCAGAGAGACCAGTGGAGTGTCAGGACCCTACAGCGGCTGCCAGTGCACAGAAAGGACCCTCCACCAGGAGCAACTGCACACGGCCAGCTAGACGCAGCCCGGTGAGAAAGGAGGAAAGGTATTCCAGGCAAGTATGTGGTCAAGGCACCAAGACCTGACAGAAAATGGTGTACCAGGAAACGGCAAGAAATTCGACACAATTAGACTGTGCAGTGGGTGTAGAGGCCTGGCCGTAGAGAGGAGGCTGCGGGGCCAGGCAGAAGGCCAATGACAAAGGATTCTGGGAACCAAGCTTAAGCTGGGAACCTCATCTTAAAGATGAGGTGCATGGACTGGGCGAAGTGGCTCACGTCTGAAATCCCAGCTACTCGGGAGGCTGAGGCAGGAGGGAGGCGGAGGCTGCAGTGAGCTGAGATGGCACCACTGCCTTCCAGGCTGGGCGACAGAGCAAGATTCTGTCTCAAAAAATTTAAAAAATAAATAAATAAAGACGAGATGCAGCCACTTCATTATTTGAGACTTGCAGGCAGCAGAGTCAGGTTTACAATGTACTGACCTCTCTGGCGGCAGCCCCGACGAAGAGCAGAAGAATGAGGGCTAGACTCAGGGTCCAGAGGCTGTTGTAGGGAGGAGTGGTCTGGGGCTAAGCCACCAAGGCTACAGAACAGCAAAGTGAGTGCCCATCCAGGGGACATCTCTGCCAGCTCCCATCTGGGCACCAGCAAGACTGAGGCGTGAGGAAGGAAGGCTGCCAGGGATGCCTGGGTTTCTGCTCGGAGGGTAAGGTACCTGTGGGGCCAAACATCTAAAGCAGCAGCTCAGGGGAAAGGGAGAGCTTCCGAGTGGTGTTTTATTGGTTCAGTTTTTACTGGGGTGGGTGGGTGTGGTGGGTGTTTGTTTCTCTTGGGGTGTGTGTTTGTTGCGCAGGCAGGAAGAGATGAACTCTGTTTCAGAGGCATGAAATCTGCCTGCGACAGTGAAATGGAGATGTCTAGCAGGCAGATGGTTTGGAGTTTGGAAGCTCCTGGGGGGTATCTCGGGTGAAGATAAAGCTTTGAGATCTTTGGTTTACAAAGTGGCAGGTGAAGCCACAGGTTTAAATGGGGCTGCCCAGGAAGTGCTGCCCAGTAAGAGCCAGACAGCTATGCCTCAAAGAGCATTAACTGCTCGTTAAAACACCTATTGTTGCCAGAAAATGCAGAATATACAACTGGGGGTCCCCAAACAGCAAAACCAGAGGAAAAGGAACAAACCGTCCATCCGTACCTTAATAAGGCAAGAAAGTGGAATAAAGAAAGTCCAAATCAGAAGGGGAAGGCCGGACACCTAAAAGGAAAAGAAGTAAGGACGCAGCCATCTACTGAAACACACAAGACATTCACAAACTGGATGCTTATCAGTACCTCGGATACTCTACTGATACACCTGGCAGTACAGATCACTGAAAAACAGGTTAGATTTCTGAATGGAAAATGGATCCAGTACATATAAAGATACACACAGCAATTATTTTATATAATTGATCCATAATCATAGAGAGAGACTTTTCTTAAAAAAAGGGGGGGGCGGGGAAGGGGCCAACAGAGTCCTCCCTATCTGTAGGGGACTGGTTCCAGGATGACCCTCCAATCCCAAAACCCGTGGATGCCCAAGTCCCTGATATAAAAATGGAGAGGCATTTACATTTTATATTTAACCTATACACATCCTCTCATATACACAGACACACATCTTTTAGATACAGGGCCTCGCTCTGTTCACACAGGCCAGAGTGACACAGTCATAGAGCTCACTGCAGCCTCAAACTCCTAGGCTCAAGCAGTTCTCCTGTCTCAAGTCTCCGGAGCAGCTGAGACTACGGGCATGCGCCACCACACCCAGCTCATTTTTTTTTTTTAATTTATCATAGAGACAGGGTCTTGCTATATTGCCCAGGCTGGTCTCAAACTACTGGCCTCAAGTGATTCTCCCGCCTTGGCCTCCCAAAGCACTGGGATTACAGACGTGAGCCACCACAACCAGCCCTCCCATATATTTTAAATTCTCTCTACATTACTTATAATACCAAATACAATGTAAATGCTATGTAAACAGTTGTTACATGTGTTTTATTCATATTATGTTTTATTGTTACATTATTTTTATTGTTTCTCCTGAACATTTCTGATCCATGATTGGTTGTATCTGTGGGTGCAGAACACGAGGATAGAGGGCTGCTGTCCTCTTAACATCAAATTGTACCTTTCAAGAAAATTACAACGCAGTATATGCTTCTTGTTACAACATGCAAAATAATTCCACTAGAACTATACAAAAGTGTCTGCTTAACTAGCATACAGGTCAAAAATCAAGAGAGATGGATCAATTATAACATCTGCCAACCAAAATCCTCTCTACGGTGAACTTCTCTGGGGAAGCTTCCCCAGGCGGCCCAATAGCCCTATCCAGAGATCTAATAAAACAGACAACAGAAAGGGGCAAGGACTGACTGCCCAGCACAACTGGGCACCTCGGACCACAAACACCACCCACCTCCTCAACCCCAGGCCAGACTCCTGCCAAGCGCCTGCTGCGTGCACTACACAGAAACGCTGCCAATAAATTAATCCCTCTCACCTGCTTTCAGTACAAAATATGAGGACCCATTCAGTGGGTTAAAAAGTAACTATAAAAATAAATAAATAAGGAGTAACCATAAATAGAATGGCCCAGTTTAATTTGGGGAAAAAAAAATCTTGCATCTTATTTGCAACTCAAAATTACATAGAATAATCCTAGGAAGAAGAGGGGAGCAGCTGGTTTTAACTATTAAGTTTCCATCTCTGCCAGCAAATGTTTAAACGGAACTGCTAGCCAGGCTCAGTGGCTCATGCCTGTAATCCCAGCACTTTGGGAGGCCGAGGGGGGTGGATCACTTGAGGCCAGGAGTTTGAGACCAGCCTGGCCAACATGGTGAAACCCCGTCTGTACTAAAAATACAAAAATTAGCTGGGTGTGGTGGCACATGCCTGTAGTCCCGGCTACTCGGAGGCTGAGGCAGGAGAATCGCCGGAACCCGGGAGGCGGAGGTTGCAGTGAGCCAAGATTGTGCCACTGCACTCCAGCCTGGGTGACAAGAGTGAAACTCTGCCTCAAAACATAATAATAATAAATACATAAAGAGAACTGCTAAAGGGTGGCTGTACTGATTAAATTTAGGTCTGCACCTTCTCCTTACAGCCTATTTGCTATAAGTAACAATTAAATCAGCAAAAGGTTAAGGTAACTGGACAGGACAAATGACCCAGTTTCTCTAACAAATCAATGGCATGAAAGGAAACAAAAGGAAAGGGAGAATGTTAGAGAATAAAGGAGACCCAGGAAACATAATAACCAAATACAAACGGTTTTATTTGAAGCAGGATCCAAGCAACTTACGAAAGACATTTTTTAGACAAGTGAGAAAATATGAACATGGACCGTGCATTAGATGAAATCAGGCACTATTATTACTTTTGTTAAGTGTGATACCAACACGGTGGGTTTTTTTAAAAAGGAAAAAAGGCTCTTTGCACAGTGGCACTATCATCGTCAAAGACGTTTACCCGAGGCACGATTATTGCTAATTGAAAACTTCCCAATACCACAAGACAACTTGCAATAGAGCTGGCACTGGCCATTTCTTTTTTCTTTTGAGACGAAGTCTCGCTCTGTCGCCCAGGCCGGAGTGCAGTGGCATGACCTCGGCTCACTACAACCTCTGCCTTCTGGGTTCAAGCGATTCTCCTGCCTCAGCCTCCCAAGTAGCTGGGATTACAGGTGCCTGCCACCACACCCGGCTAATTTTTGTATTTTTAGTAGAGACAGGGTTTCACCATGTTGGCTGGGCTGGTCTCAAACTCTTGACCTCAAATGATCCACCCACCTCAGCCTCCCAAAGGGCTGGGATTACAGGCATGAGCCACTGTGCCCAGCCTGCACTGGCCATTTCTGACAGTCTCTATGGAGACTGAATATAAAAGGTTTTTAAAAAAAGTCCGCCTTAGTAATCTTAAGCAACAGGAATATAATTTCAAATTTAAAAAAAGAAAAAGAAAAATTAGCTGGCATGGTGTGAGCCTGCAGTCCCAGCTACTCAGCAGGCTGAGGCAGGGTTCCTTGAGCCCAGGAGTTCGAGGCTGCAGTGAGCTATAATCATGCCACTGCACTCCAGCCTAAGTGACAAAGCAAGACCCTATCTCAAAAAAAAATAAAAATAGTAAAAGCAAAAGGTTAGAGATGCACGCTGAATTATTTGTCAACCAATTAACAAGACACCTGAAATCTGCTTTAACACACCAGGAAAGAAAAAAGTGGGGAGAACTGATAAAAATATTGGTAAGATTTTGTTTTGTTTTTTAGAGACAGGGTCTTACCATGTTGCCCAGGCTAGTCTCAAACTCCTGGCCTCAAGCCATCCTTCCACCTTGGCCTCCCAAAGTGCTGGGATTACGGGCATGAGCCACTGCACCAGGCCCGGCAAGATGCTGGTAACAGTGAAACCGTGTGGTGGGTAAATGGCATTTATTATATGATTCTCTCTACCTGTGTATGCTTGAAATTTTCCATAAAACAAGGTTTTGGGGTTTTTTGTTTGTTTTTATAAAACCAGGTAAATAAGAGAGGCAAGAAGCTGAATCGGATCCATTTTATTTCTCCTTGAAATATTTTCCTACTGCACCACAACTGCCTTCAGTCCAGCACATTAGAAACACTTGGATACAGCTCAGGAAAAGCAGGGGGAAAACCAGCCGGAATGCACAATGCTGAGACGGAAGACAAGGGAAAAGGTCTGGCTCTGTACAAAGTAGCACGTAATGAAAGCTCACTCTAATTGTCCATTTTCAAAACCAAGTAAATCTGACTAATTACACCCCAGCTTTGACTAAATGCAACAGGACTCACACGATGGCATTCACAACTTTACAAATGAGGACAGCACAATCTCCCACTAATTGGCCAGGTCCTTTTATATATCATCAGAGAAAACGGAACATTTCCCTCCACTTCTAGACTTGAACAAAATTGGGTTTTAAGACAGCTACCCCAAAAAGTAGATTGCTTATTAGTTTGGGTAAAAACAAATTCTACTGCACATTAGGCTGCTGGAAGATCTAAGGATACCTTGATGAATGAAAAGGATGTATTTCAATATCACATCTAACCATCAGAAACTGAAAAAAACCGAATCAGAAATACAAAAAGGCCCAAGGATGACATCTAGGAGAGAAAGAAGCTGTGCTCTGAGAAGATGAACGATGGACTGAAAATATTTCCTAATAATTAACGCTGAAAATCTGATGTGCACGGGACCTCAAAGTTAGAAAACAACGTTAGAGAAAAGGGGACAGGCAGCTCAGAGAATATTCAGGCAAGGAACGCGTGGGCAGATGGATGGTTTCTGAATGCAGCTAGCTGCCACGAAGATGGAGAAAGGGCAAAGCAGGACCTGTGCCCCCTGCCCAACCAACCAGAGGAACAACAATGGGCACAGGTGCACGTCAGCAAGTGTTCTCCCTCGGGAATTCCGCACTTCACGAAGGCCCCAATTAAGGAAAAGCAGGATCTCCTCGCCCTGAAGTAGGATACATGAGTTGCGAGTCCATCCTGGGATCCCTCACGTCTCCCTGTTTTGTATATGAAATTGGAAAGGATGAAATAGCTTCAATGTAAATGCCTATTTGATGTAACAGAGACACACATCCAGAGTCATTTACTCAGTTATAAACTGATTCAGTTCCCCCGGCATTTGGAGGTGGGATGGGGCAAGGTATCTGGAAGTTAGAGGGTGAGGCTGTGGCACCACCAGGTCACCATCGCCTACCCTCACCCCTGCTGTCTGCCTCACTCCAGCACCTCCTCACAGCAGTCTTACACTAGTCACTGGCCTAGCAGGTTACAGAGCTGGTCTGTGGCAGGCACAGATTTGTATCTGGCCTCAAAGCAAATCTCTTTTTCTTCCTTCTTCTGGTCTTAGTGGGACAACATGAGACACCTGAGAGGAAAGGGGAAAAAACCCCAAATGCCAGAGTACAAAACAAAATAAAGCAAAAGGATCAGGAGAGCGAAACAAATTCTGTTGTACTTAGGTCGTTTAATCAACAACTGTGGTTACTCCGAGAGCACTGCCCGTGGGCCAGTCCCGCTCCGCAAGGAGTAGTATTTAAAAACAAAAACAAAACCTAGACACTGCTAAGCAGGCTTTTTAGTTATTCAACCTGGAAAAGCACACTACTTAAACTGCCATGAGAGTGTTTACCAACAAGGTTTTGCAACATTTATGAAAATTTAAAAAAAAAAAGAAAGAAAGAAAGAAACACAAATTAGCCAACTTTATCACAAAAGGGCTTTGCTCCCAGGTGACGTACTGGTTAACTGAGAGACCATAGCGTGTTACTTCTGTTCCATGTAGAAAACATAAATCCCTTGTCTGAAAACAGAATCAGAGATGCACTTTATTTCCTTACTTATTTTTGAAACAGGGTCTCTCTCTGTAACCCAGGCTGGAGTACAGTGGTGTGACCATAGCTCACTGCAGCCCTGAACTCCTGGGCTCAAAGGATTCTCCCTTCAGCCTCCTGAGTAGCTGGGACTACAGGCACACCACCATGACCATTTATTTTTACTTTATTTTTTTGTAGAGACAGGATCTTGCTATGTTGCCCAAGTTGGTCTCAAACTCCTGACCTCAAGAAATCCTCCCACCTCACCCTCCCAAGTTCTCAAGTAACTGCACTACAGACAGGTGGCGCCATGCCCTGGAGATACAGTTTAGATCTGAATGTCCACCATTCACCAAGTCCTCATCCTCACAGTGTGTGTGAACAAGTCACACACATCTGCATGCCTACAGGCTACGTCCTTAGCACCCGTGCTTGGGAGAACAAGACAAATAACTGGCAAGGTCACTGCCCTGGAAGGACACACAAAATAGTTGCAGAGCAACGCTCGAGGCTTTGTGAATAAAGAAACTCCCATTGCAAGTGAAAGTACCTAATACCGACTCCAACGTTAAGAATGTATCCTGGGGAAGGGAGAGAAACACGAATGGAGTCTTCAGAGGCATCGGGGAGGCGGAGAAGGACAAGATGGGTAAGATCTGGAGAGACAGATGGGGAATGGCAAATATCTGAGGCAGAGAAGTCTGAAAAGAAAAAAGAAAAGAGAGGGCAGGAAACGGCACTGTGTGTCCGGGCCAACGGGAACAAGACAGAAACAAACATTCAAGTTCAAGCTGGGAAATGTGCATAATTATGAAATAAGGTTAAACGAACCAGGCAGAACACAGCCACAAAGGGCCTTGCCGAAAAAAGCACAGGAGCTGAGATGTGCGAGGACAGGTAACAGGAAAGCCTGCAACACAGGACAGACACAATGGAAAGTGTGTGGCAGGGGAGTGCAAAGTGACCTATGGGATGGAAGATGTAAATGCGCAAAGGAACAAGGGACTCCTGGTCTTTCCCTGCAAAGAGAGGGGCTTACGCTGCAACGATGGCAGTGCTGGGATAGACAGGGACGGAAACAGGTGCCTTGGTTCCTGAAGGCACAGTCTAAAGGGTGTGTCTGCTGAAAGGACGGAGACACTGAAGGGGTTCCTGGAGAATGCCAGCACTCCTAGAGCACAGTGAAACTGGGATGAGGGAGAGGAAAGGAGAGAGCAAAGAATGAGGTGACCGCATCTGCTGTGTAATGGAAAGCCCAGGCAGAAACGGCACTGGACAGGGCAGCAGCTTCTGGGATGCACAGGAGCTAGTGGAGCCTATTCGTGTGTTCCCACCGGTCACAATGAGGACAGCTGTCCTCAGCAGAAAACAGACCGGAGTCCAAGCCATCGTCTCACCTGCGGCTGCCACCACAGAAATCGGGTCCAGAAGGTGGCCTCTCATGTTCTTCCCTCTCTCCCACAACTCTCCTTAAGGGCTCCTGACCTTGACCTCTCCCACCCCGCCTTCCTACGCTAGTTGGCCTCCTGCCTCCTTCATTTTCCCTTTGAGGCCTTTATTAAAGAGCCATTAACATGGGGGGAGGGGGGGAGTTGCATTTGACAATGTTTAACTTTTAAAGCTTGTGCTTTATCTTAGACATTTCCAAAAGAAACACTTCAACTCAAGCACCCTAGAATTATACCTCCCACTCTAAGTTCCTAATCTGTGGGATCATATCACTATGCCCCCATGAGATCGTAAATCCTTTAAAGCACAATCAATGAGAGTGTCCTTCACTGATTCATTTCTCCTCCCCACAAGCCAGGAAGCGTAGCCCTTTTGTTAAAACTGATCAAACTGTACACCTGACATGTGACCATTTCACTGTATGTAAATTATAACTCAATTTAAAAAATGAGTCCCTCACACCTTTGTCAAAACACAGGACATCCGCAACCACCCCACCAGAAGGTTCCCTGGTGCGCCCTCCCTGTCAGGTGTGAGGCCTTCGTTTGTGTGTGGCCAAGAAGTTTTGATTTCTCTTTCCTAAGATGTTTCAGGTACACATCCGTGGGTAGGAGGAAAAAGCACAGTATGAGAAAAGAACACCAAACTCGAGAATCAGATCTCGGCACTACCTGTGTAAGTTTCACCACCTCAGAATCTCAGATTCCCCGCCCTCCCTCCGAGGGATGCTTGAGCTAGGTGACTTCTCCAACTCGCTGAAAGCTCTGACATTCTGTTTCTGGGCTGGTATCTAACAAAAGAACACCACGCAAATGCCTACTGAAAAACCTCCACTTCAATTTTGCTTATGTAAATATCACTGAAGCGAGTTAATGAGAACTTTAACATGTTTTTTTAATGGTACTGACCTCAAAACAAATGGTAAATTTTCATTAAATCAAGTGAGATGCAATTAACATATCTGACCCGACTGTGTACCTATTTATACTTGACACTTTTTACCCAAACAGTTTTCTGGCAATACTAAATTACAAGTGAACTCTTGGTTAAAACAAACAAGGGCATTAAGTTGAGCGGGTGGCATTTTTTCCCACTCTCTCACCTCACAGAACTCACATAAACCAGGACTTGGACCCACCTCCCGTGACTGCGTGCCAGGCACCTGCCGGCCACTCCTGACGCCGTCGTGCATTCTAGTGAGGCACATTCGCTTGCTGACGTGCTCACAAATACGTTGGCGGAATACAGTTCCGTTCTCACCTTAACTGGATCTATACCTCTTTCCTCACTCTGAATGCTGAACTGGAAAGGGCATTCTCAGGTTAACTCATTTTACTGTTAGTTTTCCTCAATGAGAAAAAAATGAAGCAAATACTGAGGATTTTATACCATACAACTACAGTAAGAAATGTGGGCAAAACACACCCCACAAACATCACTCACAGTCTACTTCTGGAAAGAAAAAGGTAACATACTTCATTTTCAGATTTCAAAATGTTTTCTTTATACTACAGGGTAGAAGAATATACATGCGTGTGCATGCGCTGTGGGTTTATTTATTTATTTATTTTTTGTCTAACAATTCAAAAGAAAATTTCCTGAAGCTGGTGAGGCAAAAAGAAAAGTTTCTAACTAGTAAGTTTTAAATCATAAAAAAAAGGAGAAGAAAGAAAAAGAAGGGAAATTAACCACTACCTCAGAACAATAATTTTAAAATGGTTTAATTGTACAAACTTGGTGGCAGCTCAGAATTTGAATTTCGAGTTCTTCTGTAAAGTCCTGCATAAACTGGCAAGGCAAACGTCACACTTTTGAAAATAGTGAAGTAAGGGAAATAAGGAAGTCCAAACATCAAACAATCCAAACACCTCCTCTTTATTAAATCTAACGTTTGGCAAAGAAACCAGCCTTTGCCTCAAACTATGAGGGTTGCATGAAGTTTTTTAAGTCACACTCAAGTGTTTTGGAAAACATCCCCCACCCCGCCCAACTCTCTGTCCTGTGTCCGCCCTGGGCCGTGAGCAGCCACTCTGCCTTACCCGGCGCTGCCCACTGCCCACAACCCCAACGCCTCCTCCCCAGCTCCACCAGCCGAGCTCACTGAACAAGGGTCAGGCCTCCCACCCAGGGCAGACAATCCGCAGGCTAGCCAATATCCTCAAACCCAGGGCCAGGGCAGGGGTGGGGGTGGGGAATGAACTAGATCAAGTTTCTCTCAAGGATGTGAACTATGAAATGTGACAGGAATTGGTCACTTAGAAACTGAAAGAAGGCAACAAGAAATGCCACAGAGTTGAACTGGGGCCAGAGGGCTTTTGGACAGCTAAGCAAGTCCTCCAGCCGAAGCCACAAGGAAGGGAAATCAGGAAGAGCAAAGCAGCCAGCTGGTGGCAGGGGAGAAGGCTCCAGCACACGGAGCCAGGCACAGTCCCACGGGGCAAAATCCTAGACAAAAACTGTGGCTGAGGCCCCCAGAGCAGCGAGGAACCTCCCTCCACCACCAGGCTCTGGAGCTCAGCCCATCCCAGCTCGAATTCCCGGATTCCTGTGCGATTCCTATCACACTATACATGTTCCCACTCACAAAACTCCTTCCCAAGCTGGCAGGAGAGCGTCTTTGTCTCATACAACCAAAAGCCAAAACAGCGCAGATAACATGCAAATGGCAAACATGGTAAGTCAACAACACAAAATACTCAACAGCCCTAGTTACACATATTTAAGAGTCACACGGAACTTCTTACCCACACACACAAACCAAAACCTCACACCTGAAAGGGAAGGCGCACCAAGGAACATTCACCGGGGATGGATGCGAATGTCCTGTCTTTTGACAAAAGTGTTGGGGATTCTTTTGTTAAAACTGATCAAACGGCCGGGCGCGGTGGCTCACGCCTGTAATCCCAGCACTTTGGGAGGCCGAGGTGGGTGGATCACGAGGTCAGGAGATCGAGACCATCCTGGCGAACACGGTGAAACCCCGTCTCTACTAAAAATACAAAACATTAGCCGGGCGAGGTGGCAGTAGTCCCAGCTACTCGGGAGGCTGAGGCAGGAGAATGGTGTGAACCCAGGAGGCGGAGCTTGCAGTGAGCTGAGATCCGGCCACTGCACTCCAGCCTGGGCGACAGAGCGAGACTCCATCTCAAAAAAAAAAAAAAACAAAAAAAAAAACCTGATCAAACTGTACACCTGACGTGACCATTTCACTGGATGTAAATTATACCTCAATTTTAAAAATGGGCCAGGTATGGTGGTTCACACCCATAATCCTAGCACTTTGGGAGGCCGAGGCAGGAGGATCACCTAAGGGCAGAAATTCGAGACCAGCCTGGCCAACATGGAGAAACTCCATCTCTACTAAAAAAAAATAGCCAGGTGCAGGGGCAGGCACCTGTAATCCCAGCTATTTGGGAGGCTGATGCAGAATTGCTTGAACTCAGGAGGTGGAGGTTGCAGTGAGCCAAGATCATGTCATTGTACTCCAATCTGGGTGACAAGAGCAAACTCCATCTCAAAAATAAAAAAAGGCCGGGCACGGTGGCTCAAGCCTGTAATCCCAGCACTTTGGGAGGCCAAGACGGGCGGATCACGAGGTCAGGAAATCAAGACCATCCTGGCTAACACGGTGAAACCCCATCTCTACTAAAAAATACAAAAAACTAGCCAGGCGAAGTGGCGGGTGCCTGTAGTCCCAGCTACTCGGGAGGCTGAGGCAGGAGAATGGCATAAACCCGGGAGGCGGAGCTTGCAGTGAGCTGAGATCCAGCCACTGCACTCCAGCCCAGGCCACAGAGCCAGACTCCGTCTCAAAAAATAAATAAATAAAAAATAAAAAAAATAAAAATAGGCCAGGAGAGGTGACTCACGCTGGTAATCCCAGCACTCTGGGAGACTAAGGTGGGTGGATCACTTGAGGTCAGGAGTTTGAGACCAGCCTCACCAACAGGGAGAAACCCCGTCGCTACTAAAGATACAAAAATTAGGTGGCCCAGCTACTTGAGTGGCTGAGGCAGGAGAATGGCTTGAACCCAGGAGGCGGAGGTTGCAGTGAGCTGAGATCATGCTACTGCACTTCAGTCTGGGTGACAGAGCGAGACGTTGTCTCAAAAGAATAAATAAAAATAAATTTTAAAACAAACCCTGTCATGTAAATTTTTCCTGTAAGAGGACTTTTTGTTTTTCAAAACTATTGATCTAGATAAATCCCACAAACACACACTGAGCAGAAGCAGCCAGCTGCTAAAACACCTGCGTTTCTATTTATGGAAGGAACAGAACCAGGTAACAGTCCCCTGCGTGTCAGGAGTCAAAACAGTGGCTCACTTGAACCAGGGCGGACTTCTTCCTGGGTCGCCTGTGTTCTGGTTCCTGACTTACTGACTTTGGTGCCAGTATCCCAGGTGTGCTGAGCGTGACACACGTGTTTTCATCAGGTGTGTGCTCATGAAAGACACGTTCTCCTGCCTGTATCATATTTTCTGGTAGGTATGTCTTAATAGTAACACAAAAGAGAAAGGAAGAGAACGAATACCCTACAGTAATCTAAAAATGACTGGAAAAGGTTTGCTTTGCATCTAGTAATATGCTTATTTTTAGTCAAATTCTTCAGGTAAATAACAAAGAAAATTAAGACTTTACCCCATATGTGGAATTCTAACTGAACTCACGGATTTGATACTGGGGGAAAAACTCATTCAACAGAGTCATTTGAATCAGGTGAGTAAAACTCCATGGCACAGTGCTCAGTTCTAACACTACCTAAAGTGAATTCACCCACAGGCAGAGCACTCTCCCATATTAGCAGCAGAGACCACACTCCACGTCCCTTTGCTGCTCTAACAAACAAAAAAAAGAGCACAATCCCGAAGAAGAAGTGCTTAGAATCCCACTGCCGTGTGTTCAAAGGGAGAATTAACTTCAATTCATACATTACCCTGAGGTGCATTTTTTTAACGCGCAGATTTTTATTTTCAGAGGCTTATGTTTTAAAAACACTTTACACACTCTAGATATAGTTCATAAGCATAAAAACAGAATAAGTACAAGTGATGTCATGGAGACAAACAATAAATCTATATAGATCATCAAATTCTAACACTGTATTTTATAAATAAGAAGTCAAAGAGTAAATTGAAACGTCAAGTACTTACAGCCATAATTAATTCAAAGGGGTATTTGTACACCCTCACTGGCGACTGGTATTTCTGCACCATGATTGAAATACAACAGCAATCCTCTCACACCTGCAAAACATAAATATATGTGATAAATAACCACAAAGCAGAAACAAATTATTAGTTAAGTTTGCACTGACACATCATACCACATTCTAACGACAGAAAGAGACCACAATAGGTCATAATTCTATGCACATGAAAATGAAAAGATGATATTTAAATACACAAGGGCAGGGGGAGGTAATTAAACGATAAGAAAAAGCAGACAAAGTGCAATGAGGCAAACAGTACTGGTGTGAGAGGGGCTCCAATCCCCTCATCGACTTACTGGGATTCTGCATTCATTACATGACCTGACCTGAGTCCTTTCCAGCAATGAACTGTTATGATTCTATTATTCTAATAACCAACATAATTAGTGCTTGGATCATTTTCTCTTTTTTTTTTTTTTTTTTTTTTTTTTGTTGAGACAGAGTCTTGCTCTGTCGCCCAGGCTGGAGTGCAGTGGCCGGATCTCAGCTCACTGCAAGCTCCGCCTCCCGGGTTTACGCCATTCTCCTGCCTCAGCCTCCCAAGTAGCTGGGACTACAGGCGCCCGCCACCTCGCCCGGCTAGTTTTTTGTATTTTTAGTAGGGACGGGGTTTCACCGTGATAGCCAGGATGGTCTTGATCTCCTGACCTCGTGATCCACCCGTCTCGGCCTCCCAAAGTGCTGGGATTACAGGCTTGAGCCACCGCGCCCGGCGGATCATTTTCTCTTAAACAACTTCTACTAGAAGTCAAATAAAAATGATCTCGTGTTAAGGTATTACCTCTGGGAAAACAGAAATAAAACTGGAAAAAAATATGACTGTATCTCAAATTATGGAATACTCCTCAAAAGCCAGCTTCAAAGGAAAAGTGTCAATTCCTATTTTCTAACTGTGTACACTACAGCTTTGGCGACCTGTCTTCAAGTGGCAGAGATGCCAAGTACTCTGGTTAAAGAGGCTCCACTGAAATCTCTAGCCTCAAATAGCTACTATCCGTAAGTGATCGGTTAAATGTTCACACCTAATTCACAGTAGGGGAGCCATCCTTAGGGGTGCACAATCATTCTCTAGCGTCAGCCTACATGGATTGCTCTAAGAACACACTTGGACTTGCCAGTCCTCTGTCTCCTCTATGTAAAGTGAGAAAGAAAAATCGAATAAGCCTACCTGTCTTGTTGAGGATAATCATCAAGAATGATATTTTCCGCTGAACATGGTGAGAGGATATTCAAACGTATAAAACTGAATATCCTCAAGGAGCCCAAAGTCTAGCTGTTAAAAAAAAAAAAAAAAAAAAAAAAAGACAAATTACAAAGATATATTTTATTTCAGAAACTTCTAAGATTCCTTTTTTTTTTTTTTTTTTTTTTTTTGACTGGG
>NC_045449.1:70883689-70904568 GCF_002776525.5 Piliocolobus tephrosceles | reverse complement strand
CTTTTTTTTTTTTTTTTTTTTTTTGAGACAGGGTCTCTCTCTGTTGCCCAAGAGTGGCACAATCTCCACTCATTGCAGCCTCCACCTCCTGCACTCAAGTGATCCTCCAGCCTCAGCCTCCCAAGTAGCTGGGACCACAGGCACGCACCACCATATATTTTTTTTTTTTGTAGAGGGCTTCCCCATGTTGCCCAGGCTGGTCTCAAACTCCTGGGCTCAAGGGATCTGCCCACTTCAGCCTCCCAAAGTGCTAGGATTATAGTCATGAGCCACCGCGCCCGGTATTAAATTCCTATCTATAGCACTACGTTTAAACAGTTTTGGAACTTTCTCTGGTACGTCTGGCATACCTCTCAGAGAAGGAGGTCATGGTGGAAACCACCACCATCTGACAGTGTGAAAACGGCTAAGGAATAACTCTGGGTGACCACGAGTAAGCCATTTGCCTTCCCTAGGACTCAGTTTCATCTCTGTAAAATGAGGTTTTCGGGGAGATGATCTTGAAAGACTTTCACCTCTAAAATCATGAGAATCAGAGCCAAACTCCCAAGTTCTCCAAACTCGACGCTTTTCTAATATTGATCTTGACTACTGGACTGACACATCCTGATGTGCTGGGAGCACGTTCTTTTTACTTTTGCAAACCTTACAGTGTTGGTGCACAATGGGAATCCAATCATCTTTTAAAAATTTTATTGGGAAAATTAATTTTAGGATTCTCTCCCAGATAAGAGGACGATCACCGGGTACAAACAAGAGCGGGGGGAGGAAGCAAAAAAGCGTAATGCTCGTTTAAGAAACTGTAACATCCATTCAGGATTCCACCGCCTGGTAGAACTGGCTACACTCACTTAAGAACCTGCTAATTCACGAGCTCGTGAACCACAGCCAGGTCCCAGCTGCCGATGCTCTGGTCCAGATAACGCCCTACGCGGGCATCCGGAGTGACAACGACCAAGTGGCATCCAGGACCCGGGCGGCTTCTATTGCATGACGATCGCTGTTTAAACAGGAGCCAGTGGCCAGACCCACTGAACGCATCCCGAGCAGGCTCTAGGGGCGGCCAGCGCCCGGGGCCGCTTAGCAGGGGTCCCGCGCGGCTGCGCCCCACGGGGCCAAAGCCCCGGCCGAGGGGAGAGTGGGGCGGGCACTGGCTCCGGACCCTAAACTCCGCTCTCAGCAAAAAGCGGCTCCCGGGAGCTGGAAGCCTCGCGGGGTGGGGGCGGGGGCGAGGGGTGGCGAAGGGCGAGCAGGGGGGCGGGGGCACAGCCCGTTTCGGGCGCCGGGCCAAGGGCAGCCGGGGCGGGGAGGCACGGGCGCAGCGGGCGGGCGGCCGGGAGTTCCGCTGGGCCGGTCCGAGAGGCGCCGGACTCCACGGAGACCGGGACCGGGGCGGGGGCGCACTCGGACCCGCCGCGACGACGCGCCTACCTCTTGTCAGAAAGGCCGAGCCTGGGACGCGGGGTGGCGAGGGACGCTCATACCGGCGGCTCCGCTGGGCGCCCAGTCGCGGTTCCACTGCTCGGCGGCCGCAGCTCGACCGCCGGTTCCGGGGAGGGGGCCGGGGAGGCGGGGGGGGGGAGGGGCGCGGCGAGGGCGCGTGTGGTTGTTACGGGTGACGGGGTGGGCGGGGCCGGGCACCGGGAGGGGCACGCGTGCGCGGCCGCGACCGAGGGAGCGGGGGCGGGAGCGGGTGACGGTTGCTAAGGAAGAGGAGCGGTGGGGGGGGGGGGGGTGACACCCTGGGTGCAAACTGCGCAGGCGCGAGCTCCAGACCGGCGGGCGTGGGAGGAGCTCGGAGAAGGCGACGGCCCTGACGCACGGCCAGTTATGCCCGAGGTCCTAGTGGCCCCTCCCAGTTTGCGTCACGTGTTGGGGGCGGGGCAGGGGTGGGACTTCGCGAGTAGCGTCGCGAGTAGCGGGCGGAGGCTGAGTGAGGCCCCTGGGGACTGCCAGCATGCCGGGTAGGGGTTCCGCTGAGCGGGAAAAGGGAAGTCTGCGGGAGGTTAGAGCCACCGAGGCCCTCCCGCCTGGCTGCTGCTCTGAGGCCTGCCTCTGGTCGCCCTGGCGGCTGCCCCCGTTCTTCCTCATTTCTTGTTGACTGTTCACGAGCACCAGCCTGCTCGCGCTCAGTGCCCCGACCGCATTCTCGGCTACTAATGGGGAGGAGGCGGACGCCGGTGCTGCGCGGCCCAGGGCTCGGCAGGGCCCGGGTGGAGCCCAGCGGCATCCTTGTCAACACATCCAGACGGCTCTAGTGTCGGGCCGCGGGCTTGAAAATGAGACACGCGCCCAGGGTCTACCCCTCGGAATCGAGGGGTCCTCGGTGGGGTTGCTAAGGAGCTCTCGAATTTCAGCAGGAGAGCACAGTCCAGCTCCAATTTTCAATCGGGTACCACTGAGACATTTTGGGGTCCTTAAGAGGAGCTCATGACCACAAAGGGGCACCTCGTATGTCCACCCACACAGCAAAGCTGGTTTTATAACCAACATGCAATTTCACCGTCAATGTCGCTGTTGTTCCGTTCACATTAGTCACCCTGGGTGGCTGTACATTTCATGCTGCCATTGGACAGAACGTTTTTGGGCCTGTTTAGGAATTTCCATCAAAGCCAGTTTACCAGACACACAAGCAAATCATTCATGGCCTCATCAGCCCTTGTGTTCCACGTCAAACCATCATCTTCCAGCTTGGTCACCCACATTATTCACTACATTCAGTCTGACTGGCTTTTGCCTGTTTGTGGAAATCACATCCACCTTCAAAAGATGCTTTAAGGCCGGGCGCGGTGGCTCATGCCTGTAATCCCAGGCGGGTGGATCACCTGAGGTCAGGAGTTTGAGACCATCCTGGTCAACATGGTGAGACCTCGTCTCCACTAAAAATACAACAAGTAGCCGGGAGTGGTGCCAGACGCCTGTAATCCCAGCTACTCAGGAGGCTGAGGCAGGAGAATTACTTGAACCTGGGAGGTGGAGGTTGCAGTGAGCCGAGATCATGCCACTGCCCTCCAGCCTGGGCAACAGAGCAAGATTCTGTGTCAAAAAAAAAAAAAAAATTTGACCTGATCTGATGAACTTCTAGATGTAACCACCAATTTACAGGAAGTGCAGAATAGAGGAACATGCTAAATGACACCATGAAAAACAATTGGCAAAGTACAGACCGTGGGAAACAGTACAAGACAAATATATTCTTTATCAAATTCCAAAGGAAAAAAAGAGGGGAAGGGTCAATCTACAGATTAAAAGAGCCTGGCAAATTTGTTGAGCCGTACATTCATTTATGATTTGCAAGCTTTTATATGTGTATTATACTTCAATTAAACATTTTGAAGAAAAAGCAGACTTGAGACATCAACCAATCACAAAAAACTTTATTTCCTTTTTTTTTTTTGAAACGGTCTTACTCTGTCCACCAGGCTTGAGGGCAGAGGTGCGTTCTTGGCTCACTGAAACCTCCGCCTCCTGGGTTCAAGTTATTCTCCTGCCTCAGCCTCCCGAGTAGCTGGGATTACAGGCGAGTGCCTGGCTAATTTTTGTATTTTGAGTAGAGATGGGTTTCACCATGTTGGTCAAGCTGGTCTCGAACTCCTGACCTCGTGATCTGCCCGCCTCAGCCTCCCAAAGTGCTGGTATTACAGGCGTAAGCCACAGCGCCCAGCCCACCAACCTCCTTCTTGTCTGGGGACTAAATTGCCTTTGTAACTAACTTTAGCCACAAGATTAGAAATTATGGTTTAGGAGTAATGCAGCTGGAGGCTACAAGATTCTGACCCTCCCTAAACTGCTCCTAAGATCAGTGCTTGAGACATTTTGCAGATCCTGCACTTGATGGCTCAGCTGGCACCACCCAGATCAACAAACTGGCTCATCCGATCTTGTGACCCCCCACCCAGGAACTGACTCAGCACAAGAAGACAGCTTTGACTCCCTATGATTTCATCACTGACCAATCAGCACTCCTGGCTCACTGGCTTTCCCCCACCCACCAACTTGTCCTAAAAAACTCTGCTCCCTGAATGTTCGGGGAGACTGATTTGAGTAATAATAAAACTCCAGTCTCCTGCACAGCCAGCTCTGTGTGAATGACTCTTTCTCTATTGCAATTCCCCTGTCCTGATAAATCAGCTCTCTCTAGGCAGCAGGCAAGGTGAACGCCTTGGGTGGTTATACTATCATCCGGAGAAGGGGGTTAATTGCCAAGATGAGCAATCTTTGTTATAATAAATGCTTTTCATGAATTTATTGAGGCAAACAGTGAAGGTATATACTGGTTTACAGTCTAATATTCCTGAACAAGAATCTCCTGGATCAAATAGTAAGTCATGCTGACCCAGAGGTCTTAGGTCTCAGTCCTGCTGGCTAAGCTGTGTGGATGCAGGTGGTCTTATTCCTCATCATCAGGAATGTAGGCCCTGAGATAGTCTGAACTCAAATCTCATGTTGAATTGTAATCCACAGTGTTGGAGGTCCAGCCTGGTGGGAGGCATCTGGATCATCAGGGCAGACCCCTCATGCATGGCTTGGGCCATCCCCTTGGCCATAAGTGAGCTCTCTCTGAGGTCACATGAGATCTGCTCACTTAAAAATGGGTGGCACCACCCCCTACCCTCTGGAGCTTCCTCCCGCTTTTGCCATGTGACCTGCCTGTTACCCTTCCTCTCCTTCCACCAAGAGTAAAAGCTCCCTAAGGCTTCACCAGAAGCTAAGCAGACGCCAGCACCATGCTTCCTGAACAGCCTGTGGAACCTCTTAAGCACTATTCAAACATATGATGATACTAAGAAATTACTGCTTTCTTGTTGCTGAGCATGGTGGCTCATGCCTGTAATCCCAGCACTTTGGGAGGACAAGGCAGGCGGATCCCCTGAGGTTGGGAGTTTGAGACCAACTTGATCAATGTGGAGAAACCCCGTCTCTACTAAAAATACAAAATTAACCAGGCATGGTGGCACATGCCTGTAATCTCAGCTACTCGGGAGGCTGAGGCAGGAGAATTGCTTGAACCTGGGAGGTGGAGGTTGCAGTGAGCCAAGATCGTGCCATTGCACTCCAGCCTAGGCAACAAGAGTGAAACTCTGTCTCAAAAAAAAAAGAAAAGAAAAAAAAAAGAAAGAAAAAGAAATTATTGCTTTCTCTTAAGAATGCCAATTAAGCCTTTTTTCTTTATAAATTACCCAGTCTCAAGTATTTATTTATCGCAATTCGAGAATGGCCTAACGTGGGCCCCTTCTGTATTGCTACTTTGCCATCCACACAATGTGTCTTCCCTCTCCAGCCAGCAAGTTGGAGGAAAAGGTGAAGAAGAGCAAACCTGCTTCCCTGATGAACGCTTCCTTGGAAATGATGTGCATGTACGAACATGTGCGCACACATGCGTGCACACACATAAGCACACATACATACTTCCCATTGGCCAGAACTTAATCACATGGGTACACCGAAGAGCAAGGAAGGCTGGGAAATGTAGCCTGTGCCAAGTGACCACACACCCAGCTACAAACTGTGAGTTCTGTTGCTAAGAAAGAAGCAAAGGATGTATGACATTGGTGGCAACTAACAGTCTCTCTCATCAAGGATATAATCAAACTATTAAAATGTAGTGGTAATGTATGTTTGAAAAATTTCAAAAGAAAGAAGGAAGGAAGGAAAGACAAAGAAAAAAGAATGGAAAGAAGGAAGGGGAGGGGAGGGAAAGGGAGGGCAAGGCAGGGAGAGAACGAGAGAAAGAAAGGAAAAGAGAGAAAGAAAAAGAAAGAAAGAGGAAAGGGGAAGGAAAGAGAAGAAAGAGAGAAAGAAAAGAAAGAAAGAAGGCTGGGCGCGGTGGCTCAAGCCTGTAATCCCAGCACTTTGGGAGGCCGAGACGGGCGGATCACGAGGTCAGGAGATCGAGACCATCCTGGCTAACACGGTGAAACCCCGTCTCTACTAAAAAATACAAAAAAACTAGCCGGGCGAGGTGGCGGGCGCCTGTAGTCCCAAGCTACTTGGGAGGCTGAGGCAGGAGAATGGCGTGAACCCGGGAGGCGGAGCTTGCAGTGAGCTGAGATCCAGCCACTGCACTCCAGCCTGGTCGACAGAGCAAGACTCCGTCTCAAAAAAAAAAAAAAAAAAAAAAAAAAGAAAAGAGAAAAGGAAGGAAAGAGAAAGACAGAGAGAGAGACAGAGGCGCCAGGTACATGGCTTATGCCTGCAATCTTTGGGAAGCCAAGTTGGAAAGATTGCTTGAGCCCAGGAGTTCCAGATCAGCCTGGGCAACATAGCAAGACCCCTATCTCTACAAACAATAATAAAAAAAAACATTAGCCAGGCATGGTGGTACATGCCTGTAGTCCTTGTTACTCAGGAGGCTGAGGCAGGAGGATCGCTTGGACCCAGGAGGTCGAGGCTGCAGTGAGCCCTGATTGTGCCACTGCGCTCCAGTCTGAGAGACAGCCTGAGAGACACAGCAACACTGTCAGAAAGAAAGAAAGAAAGAAAAAGAAAGAAAGAAAGAATAAAAGAAGTCTATATACAGTGTGATAAGTGCTAGAAATGAGAAATAGGGACAGTGCTGTGGAGCCAGTTTCTGGGGAGTTGAGGAAAGCCTCACAGAGCAGAAACAGTTGAATGGGGAGGGACATACCCAAGGTTGAATGACATTATTGGTGGGAGTATGGTATCACTCAGATGCAAAGAAAAGCAAGAGCAGAATTCTAAAGAACTCCAGCTGTTACGAGTCAGGATGTGAACAAGAACCAGGGAAGGATGCCGATAAGCAGAGAGGTGGAAGGAGAACCAGGAGAGAGAAGTGATGTCCTGCTCCCCAACAATGTCAAGTGGTATGGGGTCAACAGAGTCAAAAGATGGGTAACAGAAGGAGAAATAAGACAGCTCCTGGGCTTCAGTAATAAGAGGACCTCTGGTGTCCTTGCTAGACATGAATCCCCAGGCTTCAGGGACAGAAGATAGATAGCAGTGGGTTGAGGAGAGAATGGAAACCGGGACAATGAGTGTAAACACTCAAGCCAATGTGACAGAACACAATCTTTTTACAAAAAAAAAACAAAAACAGAACATAAGAATTGTTTACAGCTGGACACGGTGGCTACCGCCTGTCATCCCAGCATTTTAGGAGGCTGATGTGGAAGGATTGTTTGAGCTCAGGAGTTCAAGACCAACCTGGGAAACAGAGTGAGACCCTGTCTCAACAACAACAACAACAAAAATTTATTTTATTCATTTATTTAATTTATTTTTGAGACAGAGTTTTGCTCTGTCACCCAGGCTAGAGTGCAGTGGCAGGATCTCGGCTTACTGCAACCTCCACCTCCCGGGTTCCAGTGATTCTCCTACCCAGCTTCTCAGATAGCTGGGATTACAGGCACGCGCCACCACACCCAGCTAATTTTTTTATTTTTTGTTTGTTTCTTTAAGTAGATTTGGGGTTTCACCATGTTGGCCAGGGTGGTCTAGAACTCCTGACCTTAAGTGATCACCTGCCTCTGCCTCCCAAAGGGCTGGGAATACAGGCATGAGACACTGCGCCCAGCCTCAACAAAAAATTTAAAATTTAGCTGGGCATGGTGGCTCAGATCTATAGTTCCAGCTACTTGGGAGGCTGAGCCAGGAGGATCACTGGAACCCAAGAGGTTGAGGCTGCAGTGAGCTATGATCGCAGCACTGCACCCCAGCCTCGGTGCCAGAGAGAGACCATGTCTCCCAAAACAAAAAAGCGTTTGTGTGTTGCATGTTGTGTTCAAGTGGCACTGCTCTTTTCTCTGTTCTCTGAGCTAATAGTGTCATCCACAGGCTGAACAGGGCGGAGTCAATGCCGGGCAAGGTAAGTGACGTCAGGTAACAAACAGTGAAGGCAGGTTGGTGGGACCACAGCGCTGCAGCAAAGAAGAGAAGGCTGCTGCCCTTGTCTTGCAGCACACCTCCTGTTTTCCTCAGACAGGATCCCTTTAAAGTCGAATTATGAGAGAGGGCACTCTGAAACACCGTGACTGTGCCCTTCGCTTCCAGAGCACTGTTTTTTTTTTTGAGATGGAGTCTCACTCTGTTGCCCAGGCTGGAGTGCAGTGGCGTGATCTTGGTTCACTGCAGCCTCCACCTCCTGGGTTCCAGTGATTCTCCTGCCTCAGTCTCCCGAGTAGCTGGGACTACAGGTGCTTGCCACCATACCCGGCTAATTTTTGTATTTTCAGTAGAGATGGGATTTCTCCATCTTGGCCAGGCTGGTCTCGAACTCCTGACCTCATGTGAGCCACCCGCCTCAGCCTCCCAAAGTCCTGGGATTATAGGTGTGAGCCACCACGCCTGGCGCAGAGCATCTTTATTAGTGAGCGCTCCTCACCTGTCTGTTGTCGCCTCTCTCGGTGAATGGAAGCCTTGATGGGTGCCGGGTAAAGGCAACACTTACCAGGTGCCCTTGGGACCGAAGCACAGGATTCCCTAGAGTTCATAGCAAGACACTGAGTTGCTGAGAGAAGCCGCCATTAGGAGCCTGAGTCTGAAGCTGCCATTCCACCTGGCCGCCTCGAGCTGACCTCAGGACGCGGTATCAGCAGGCTGGTCACACCTGCACAGGCGCCGGCAGGTGGGCAGAAGCATCATGGCAGGACATCTCCCCTCCCCGCAGGATTAACCTGAGGTAGGGGCGCTGTTGCTGGGTCCTTGGGCCATATCGCCTCCATTGCTCTTAGCACGATATTAGGAGTCACTGAAATTTCAGCCTCCAGAGCTCAACCTCTTCTCCACCGTAACAAAAGCAGCATGGGAATTTGTGGCATAAGAGGACTGCAGCCAGGTGCAGTGGCTCATGCCTGTAATCCCAACACTTTGGGAGGGTGAGGCAGGAGGATCATTTGAGCCCAGGAGTTCCAGCACAGCCTGGAGAACACAGTGAGACCTGTCTCTACAAAATAAATAAATGAATAAAAATTAGCCGGGGGTAGTGGCACTCGCCTGTGCTCCCAGCTATTCGGGAGGCTGATCCTTGAGTGGGAGGATCACTTGGGCTCAGGAGTTTGAGGCTGCAGTGAGTCATGATCGCGCCACTGCACTCCAGCCTGGGCGAAAGAGTGAGAATCTGTCTCAAAAAAAAAAAAAAAAAAAAAGGAGGATTGGGGGTATAGTTTAGGGGAGTGTCACTCCAAGAAAGACAGTGGAAGGCAAATAACAATCTTACACTAAAATTTCACCCTCCAGAGCCCAACTCCTTCACTACCATAGCAAAAGAAACAAAAGATAATGCTCAATAATCCCTTTAAACAATGCTGAGAGTCAGGGCCAGCTAATAATCTAGGCTGTGCCAAGAGACCCAGGGGCACTTACTCCTTATTTTCTGGTGGCCTTATACACCCTGGCATTTGTGCTTCACTTCAGTTACAGGGACATGTCAGAGCCCGTGCTGGGGAGATGTGTGTTTAATGCATGCAGACTTGCCTAGGCGTAGGGGCTCATGCCTGTAATTCTAGCACTTTGGGAGGCAGAGGTGGGTGGATCACTTGAGGTCAGGAGTCTGAGACCAGCCGGGCCAACATGGTGAAACCCCATTTCCACTAAAAATGTAAAAATTAGCTGGGTGTGGTGGTGCATGCCTATAATCCCAGCTGCTTAGGAGGCTGAGGCAGGAGAATTGCTTGAACCCAGGAGGTGGAGGGTACCGTGAGATTGCGCCACTGCACTCTAGCCTGGGTGACAGAGCCAGACTCCGGCTCAGAAAAAGAAAAAAAAAAATCCACACAGAATAAAGGCCTAATAAAGGAAGAGAGCACTTTGGCATTTGGTAGTAAAAGAGTTAAAGACAGCCTTGCAAGGCATGACTGATTCTCCTGACATGGACCATCTGGCAAAGTTTCCAGCCTGAAAAAGTGTAGAAAATGTAGGTTACCCTACAGGCACAATTTCCTAATTGAGCCCTGGCAATAATCCAGTGGCCTTGAGGTAACACAGTGCACCATTCCTGACCTGGGAACACTTCAGGCCAAGAAGTTGGATCCGCAAAAGTTATCATCCAGCCTTCCATATTTCCAAAATATTTCATTTCAATCTGGAGAAGCAAAGTCCCTATAAGGAGTTGGTTTATCTACCTAAGAGTCTTCCTTCTTTCAGGACACCCTTCGTACTACTAGCAGAATTCTCTCTCAAAAATACAAACTCATTCCCTTGTGCAAAAAGTACATTGACTACAGAATTAAATTTAAACTTCAAAGCCTACCATTCAAGATCCTCTGTAAATCTTGTCTCCAACTTCCATTTGTCCAGAATGATCTTATATTCATCTCCACTCTATTCGTTTATTTATTCATTCCTTTGTGGATTCAACAAACATTTATTCAGCATCTTAATTTACTCCGAACACAGTGAGCACTGGGGTATAGAAAGATCCACTACAGCTGGGTGTGGTGACTCATGCCTGTAATCCCAGCACTTTGGGAGGCCAAGGCGGGCAGATCACCTGAGGTCAGGAATTTGAGACCAGCCTGGCCAACATGGTGAAACCACGTCTCTACTAAAAATACAAAAATTAGTTGGGCATGGTGGTGGGTGCCTGTAATCCCAGCTACTTGGGAGGGTAAGGCTGGGGAATCGCCTGAACCTGGGAGGCAGAGGTTGCAGTGAGGCAAGACCGCGCCATTGCACTCCAGCCTGGGCAACAAAAGCGAAACTCCATCTCAAAAAAAGAAAGATCCACTATAGAAAAGCGGATTTTCCTACAAGGTGCCAGCCTGCTCTACAGGACAGACACCTAGCAGTTGAAACACAGCCTGTTCAGTTCCACAACAGCCCAATGTAGCTCCTCCCTGAAGGCTTTTCTGATGCCTCTTTCCAATGGCCCATGCACTTCACAATTGCATCATAAGGCATGTTGAGTAAAACTAGACTGTAGAAGAATGGGATCTGTGTCTTCTGTTGAACTGTAAGTTACTTGGGTACCATAGTCACTAATTTTCTCCTACTTTAATAGCACCTGGCATTTTCTAGAACCCTATTAAATATCTGTTGGGTTGGACTAAATGAGCCTTTGATGAGGCCTTTATTCTGAGTGCATTTAACAAATGTCAGCCTAGGCAGTCTATAAACCAAGCACTTTGGGAAGTCGAGGCGGGCGGATCCCTTGAGCCCAGGAGTTCAAGACCAGCTTGAACAACATGACAAGACCCTGTCTTTACAAAAATACAAAAATTAGCTGAGCATGGTGGCATGTGCCTGCAGTCCCAGCTGCTTGGGAGGCTCACTTGACCCCGGGGGAGAGAGGTTGCAGTGAGCCGTGATCATGCTACTGTACTTCAGCCTGGGTGACAGAATGAGACCCTGTCTCAAAAATAAATAAATAGGCTGGGCGCAGTGGCTCACGCCTGTCTTCCCAGCACTTTGGGAGACTGAGGCTGATGAATCACTTGAGGCCAGGAGTTCGAGACCGGCTTGGCCAATACAGTGAAGTGAAATCCCGTCTCTACTGAAAAATACAAAAAAATTAGCTGGGCATGGTAGTGCACTTGTAATCCCAGCTACTCGGGAGGCTGAGGCATAAGAATCGCTTGAACCCAGGAGGTGGAGGTTGCAGTGAGCCAAGATAGCGCCACCTCAATCCAGCCTGGGTGACAGAGCGAACTCTGTCTCAAATAAATAAATATTAATTAAATAAAGAAAAACCACAGCCCCCGCCATGGACTGAGCTGAAGCATCCTTGGGGACGATGCTTTCACTACCCCTCCACCCCACACTGGCACCTTTAGACATACTATACCTTGTGTCACCCTGCAAGGACATCAAGTCCAGGGAAGAGGCCTGGCTTAGGCGGTGAGTTTCTGCAGCAGGACGCACAGCCTGCATCTAATGAGATTTAGGGTGACAAAGGAGCGCCCCAAGCCTTTCAGCTTCCCACTCAGAGAAATAAAAATAGCCTACCCAATCATACTTCGTTTTGGCTTGTTTGTTTCACAAAATATAGTCCTCACTTCACCGACTGATGCAGCTGCTTGGCACTCCCTTTTCTTTGCGGGACCAGAACTTAGGTTGGCAAGTCCAGCAGTGAGTCCCCGGGCTGTGCAGCTGCGGGTCACACTGGAGGGAGGCTCGACTTGCTGCTTTTAATTAACCCCCAGGAAGGAATGTAGCGCTAACAGGGTATAGACCAGAGGCCGCATCGCAAGGCGCGACTGGATGAAGAATAAACAGTCGAGCAGCCTCAGCCCATTTAGTTAAAGCAACTGTCTCAAGGCTAACCGTGGAAAAGAAAACCCTCCCCAACCTTCAGTTCTGCAGGCAGAACTGAAGACACACGGGGCTCCGAGGCCAGAGCTCTCCTGCATCCTCCTTGATGTGAGTGAAAGAGAGGATCTTTCAGACCCCCAAATCTCCTGTTTCACCAGGAGATTCGAACTCACAGGGTTTCAGTTCAATACCTTATTTGGGAGGCATCCCATAACCAGGCACCCTGTAGCTCTGCCCCGGAAGGTTCTACATACACAGTGTGACCTCCAGCTGAGAATCACACATGTGCTCACTTCACACTGCAGTGAAAATTCCATCTCCCACGCTGGCAGGACCTGTGGGTCTGACTGAGCCACCTCAGTAGCCCAAAGCAGCTTTTAGGGTTTTCCTCCTCCTATGGAAAAAAAAAAAAAAAACTAATTGGATGTTGATGGAATTTGGTGTCAGAAAATTTCACTGGGTTATTAAGCTTGGATAAGAAAATGTTGATGAAAACACTTTGTAAATGGTTAGGCTCTATGTAAATGCTTCCCACCGCCAGGCGTCCTACGGCTCTGCCTCCGGAATGTTCTGTACACACAGATTATTATTATCGTCCCGCCTACCCCTCTAGTTGGTTGCCAGCAACATCATCTATATTTAGATAAATCCTTCCCCATCTTAAATTTCCCCCAACAGAAAAACAATATGAAAATTGTTCAAAAGACCGATATGAAAATATGATTAAAAGACCAATGCTCATTTGTACGGCTCTTGGCACAGACAGGCTGAAAAAAATACAAAGCAATTTCTTGGCAAACCATTGTCTATAATTATGAGCTACATAAGCTAAATGGACTCCAAGGGTTAGGGGAGCGTGGCGAGATGGTCATCTGGCTTAGCTGGGCACAACAGTCTCTATCACCCCTTCACGTTCAGAAAACTCACTCAACTTTAAAATGCCCAAGTATGGCCAGATGTGGTGGCTTATATCTGTAATCCCAGCACTTTGCAAGGCCAAGGCAGGTGGATCACCTGAGGTCAGGAGTTCAAGACCAGCCTGGCCAACGAAACCCCACCTCTACTAAAAATACAAAAATCAGCCAGGCCTGGTGGCACGTGCCTGTAATCCCAGCTACCCAGGAGGCTGAGGCAGGAGAATCGCTTGAAACTGGGAGGCAGACGTTGCAGTGAGCCGAGATCGAGCCACCGCCCTCCAGCCTGGGCAACAAGAGCAAAACTCCATCTCAAATAATAATAATAAACAAAATAAAAATACAAAATTAGCTGGGCCTGGTGGTGCACCCCTGTGTTTTCAGCTACTCGGGAGGCTGAGGCAGGAGAAACTTGAACCCGAGAAGCGGAGGTTGCAGTAAGCCAAGATCATGCCACCGCACTCCAGCCTGGGCAACAGAACGAGACTCTGTCTCAGAACAAAAAATAATAATAAAATAAAATAAAATGCTCAAGTGTGAATGCATAACTTGTCCTAAAAGGCACTGCACCTGTCAGCTCTCACCCCCGCCCACCCCTGTGGTCTCTGGTCAGGCGCTGTGCTCGTGCTAAGAGGTGACCCCCAGCTGCCTACCGGACATTAGCAGGGAGATCTAGCGTGCCCCAGGAAGGAACAACCACACTGACGCAAAACCAACAGCCTGCGTGACCTTCCTCCATACCCCCGGGGATACGAGGTACGGCTCTGAACTTTTCACCACACAAGGCTCAGGAAGCACCCACGGTTGACGCACTGTTGCAAGAAATTACCGCGAATTGGGTGGCTGAGGGCAACAGAAACTCATTCTCTCACTGTTCTGGAGGCCGTAAGCTCTGGAGGTGAAACCAAAGTGTCGGCAGAGCTGTGCTCCCTCCTGCAGCTCTGGAAGGTCCGTTCTGGCTTCTTCTGGCTGCTGGTTGCCCTGGGTGTTCCTTGGCTTGTGGCCGCCTCCTGCGAGTTTCCACTTCTACCTTCTCCCCTCTGTGTCTCAAATCTCCCTTCTTTCTCTTATAAAGCCACCAGAATGAGATCATCACGGACCCTAAATCCATGATGATCTCATCTCAAGTTCCTTAACTTAATGACATCTGCAAAAACACTATTTTACAAATGAAATCGCGTTCACAGGTACCCAAGGTTAGGACTTGGACACATTTTTTGGGGAGCCACATTCAACCCTCTACCAGAAAACAAACCCCTTGGCCAGGCGTGGTGACTCACGCCAGTAATCCCAGCACTTTGGGAGGCCGAGGTGGGTGGATTACCTGAGGTTGGTAGTTTGAGACCAGCCTGGTCAACATGGTAAAACCCCGTTTCTACTAAAAATGCAAAAATTAGTAGGGTGTGGTGGTGCACGTCTGTAATCCCAGCTACTTGGGAGGCTGAGGCAGGAGAATTGCTTGAACCCAAGGGGCCGAGGTTGCAGTGAGCTGAGATCACACCACTGCACTCCAGGTTGGGTGACAGGGCGAGACTCCATCTCGGAAAAAAAAAAAAAAGAAAACAAACCAACAAACCCCTTGGAACCATAAAAAGGAATGAGTTCATGCCCTTTGCAGGGACATGAATGAAGCTGGAAGCCATCATCCTCAGGAAACTAACACAGGAACAGAAAACCATACGCTGCGTGTTCTCACTCATAAGTGGGAGTTGAACAATGAGAACACATGGACACAGAGTGGGGAACAGCACACACTGGGGCCTGTTGGTTGGGGGTGAGGGGTGAGGGGAGGGAACGTAAGAGGACGTGTCAGTAGGTGCAGCAAACCACTACGGCACACGTACACCTATGCAACAAACCTGCACATGTATCCTGTTTGTTGTTGTTGTTGTTTTAAGAAGAAATAAAGAAAAAGAAAAAAAGAAAAGGAAAGAAACCCCTGTTGGAGGGAAGGGAGGCGCCCCTGCTCACTCTCCCACCAGCGGTATCCGCCTCGTCAACCCCAGAGCAGTGACAAAGCCGCCTGCACCCCACAGGGTCAGCCTCCTGGACCCCGAGGGTGCCCACTCCTGCCTGACCCACCCACCACCATTGCCCACAGAGCGCACGACGCCAAGGGAAGGGCAAGGCTGGCTTGCTCGTCACGTTGTAGGCTCCGGGCTTTGAGAACAAAGGATGTTGCTGTCCTTGGCAGGGCTGGCCTTGTTCCAAGGTTCCCGTGCACCTGGAGAAGGGTTTGACCTGGCTCACGTGGCACACTCGGGCACACAGAGGGCTTCTCTGGGAACCAGCCTCTTAGCAATTCCAGGAGCATGCAAGGAACCGCTACGATGCTGGCAACCTGAGCTTATTCCACATCCGGGGAGACCGAGGCACAAACAGCTCTGCATGTTTAACCCCTACAGATCACTCAGAACTTAGGAGCCAGTTCATAGTTCCTGTCTCCCCGTATGATGCCTAAATTCAGTGTCCTATTTAATTCAATTACAGTTTCCTTGAAGAATGAACACAGTTCCCTCTATTTTCTACCAATTGTATCAGGCCCAGGCCCTGTGCTAGGCACTTAACAAGCATCACCATGATCTTCGTCACAGCCCATTTTGCAGATGGGGACACCAAGATACAGAGAGGATAAGCGACTTTCAGAGCAGAGAATCCGAACCCAACAGTCTGACTTCAGTGTTCGCAGAGCTCTTCCTATCGAACTCTCATTCCTTCTTCCTCCTCGCTCTGTCGCCCAGGCTGGAGTGCAGTGGCGTGACCTCGGCTCACTGCAACCTTTACCTCCCGGGTTCCAGTGATTCTCCTGCCTCAGCCTCCCAAATAGCTGGGATTATAGGCATGTGCCACCATGCCCAGCTAATTTTTCTATTTTTGTAGAGATGGGGTTTTGCCATGTTGGCCAGGCTGGTCTGGAACTCCTGACCTCTGGTGAGTTGCCTGCCTGGGCCTCCCAAAGTGTTGGGATTACAGGCGTGAGCCACCCCGCCTGGCCCCATTCCTTCTGTTGAACTCACAGTTCTTCACAGTTCTTCGGCTTTTTGTTCTTCCTTCCAGGTCACCAGTTTCAAGATTTATACATCCTGGTGTCATGGTGAAAATCCTATCGGTGGCAAGCACGTAAGGCATGTGGGGTGGCCAGGGACCTCCAGCACAGGAAGGCCCTGAGTGAATGCCTAGCAGAGGTAGATGCTTGTGTGTGCTGGGATATCCTACTGACCAGCCAAACCATGGACATACTCAACTCTAAACTATTTCCATATGGTCCCTGTGTAGCAGTTGAATTGGTTTGACTCATGCGTTCTTTAAATAGCAAGTAGCGATAACCTGGATGATTCTTAATGTTCCATTTATTCTTCTATCCGTTTATTGTTCTGAGATTTATAGGATAGCTCCTGAGTGCCATGTGCATGACATAATACGGGAAAGGAAAAAAAAAAAAAAAAAAAAAAAAACCCTGCAACTTTGGAATCTAAGTTAATCTTAAGCTACAATTTTAGAATGCTAAGTGAATCGAAAGGTGTCCTTCACTGGTGAAAATAATAATAAGAGTTTTTTTTCTTTTTCTTTTCTTTCTTTAAATCCACTTATTCTGGCCAGGCAAGGTGGCTCACACCTGTAATCCCAGCCATTGGGAGGCCGAGGCAGGCGGACCATTTGAGGTCAGGAGTTTGAAACCAGCCTGACCAACGTGGCAAAACCCAGTCTCTACTAAAAATACAAAAATTAGCCGGGCGTGGTGGCGCTCGCCTGTAGTCCCAGCTGCTCAGGAGGCTGAGGCAGGAGAATCGCTTGAACCTGGGAAGTAGAGGTTGCAGTGAGCCGAGAACGTGCCACTATACTCCAGCCTGGGTGACAAAGCAAGACTCTGTCTCAAAAAATATAATAATAATAATAATAATAATAATAATAATAATAATAATAAATCCACTTATTCTTATGTTCTAGCAGCCAAGGCTGCTAGGACAATTTGGATCTCAATATAAAGTAAAGCTTATTCTCTGCTGGAAGACATCACATCCCCCACCTTAATTTCTGTGTCACTTGCTTTAAACAGTTAAGCGACTGTACAACATACGCTGAAAGGGATCAGTGATTTCTCCTGCAGCCAGTTCCAACCTGCTGAAAGGAACACTGAGAACACAAATGGACTCAGTAAACCAGAGCTGCCTCCAGTGGCCTCACTCACTCCAACCCTCAACTTTGCAATGCTGGAATGTGAGTCACCTTTAAGATCATTTCATTTATCTTGGCCAAGCCTTTAAATATTTAGGTCTACATCAAATCATGCCCAATAAAAGCTTAGCACTTTTCACAGCAAAGGACAAAAGTTAATTTTGAGCCACTACAGCTGAAGAAAGAGACGTTACTAGCCAAGACAGGGACCCCAGTTCAGTAGCCTGCCTCCCGTGACCCAGTGATACGCAGCTAAGGAAGTATGGGGCTCGTGGGGCCTGTTTGGTTCCTGACGTTCCCAGAGAACAATATCCTGAAGCAGAAACAAGACGTGGTTTCCGGTTTTTGTTTTTTTGGTTTTTTTTTTTTGAGATGGGGTCTCGCTTTGTCACCCAGGCTGGAATGCAGTGGCATGATCACAGCTCACTGCAGACTCGACCTCCTGGGCGCAAATGATCCTCCCCACTCAGCCCCGCCAAGTAGCTGAGACTACAGGCGCATGCCACCACGCCTGGCTACTTTTTGTATTTTTTGTAGAGACCGTGTCTTGCCATGTTGCCAAGGCTGGTCTCGAACTCCTGGGCTCAAGTGATCCACCTACCTCAGCCTCCCAAAGTGTTAGGATAATAGGTGTGAGCCACCACCCCTGACCAAGACATGGTTTTTGTTTGTGTGCAGGCTGTGATTATTGTCCACAAGGAGCAGAAGCTTTCACAGAGGAACCCATCCACGTGGCTCCTGCCAAAGTTCTCAGCGGGGCTTCGAAACACAGCAAGGATAATTTTTTTAATGTTTTCATGTCAATGAAAATTTTAAAATTATAAAATAATCTGCCATAGAGGACACACAGACTGTCTACATGGCATCCATTTCGCCACATCTTCCTTCCCAAGGCCCCAACTTTTTCTAGGTGTCCACCCCGCTCCACATGCCGGGGAAGCCCACCCCTGCCCAGCCAGCAGGTAGACCTGATTCTAACCCCCCTGCCAGGGACTGACTTAAGAAAGGGCCTGGGTGGCCAGGTGTGGTGGCTCACGCCTGTAATCCCAACACTTTGGGAGGCCAAGGCGGGCAGATCACTTGAGCCCAGCAGTTCGAGACCTGGGCAACATGGTGAGACCTCTGTCTCTATAAAAAAATAGAAAGAAAATAGCCAGATGTGGTGGTATGTGCCTGTGGTCCCAGCTACGCGGGAGGCTGAGGTGGTAGAATCGCTTGAACCCAGAAGGCGGAGGTTGCAGTGAGCCAAGATCTCGCCACCGCACTCCAGCCTGGGCAACACAGTGACACTCTGTCTCCAAAAAAAAAAAAAAAAAAAAAGAGTGGGCCTGAGAACCAGTTCAGGGGGTTCTGGAAGGGTTCCCACACTCTTAAAAGGAGACACCAGCCAGGCACAGTGATTCACGCCTGTAATCCCAGCATTTTGGGAGGCCGAGGCAGGTGGATCATGAGGTCAAGAGATCAAGACCATCCTGGCCAATATGGTGAATCCCCATCTCTACTAAAAATACAAAAAATTAGCTGGGCATGGTGGTGGGCACCTGTAGTCCCAGCTACTCGGGAGGCTGAGGCAAGAGGATCGCTTGAAACAGGGAGGCAGAGGTTTCAGTGAGCCCAGATTGCAGAACTGCACTCCAGCCTGGCAATAGAGTGAGACTCCATCTCGAAAAGAAAAAAAAAGGAGACACCAAAAAAGAAAACCCCTGTTTCTGTGTCTGGATGCTGTGTGATTCTCGGGCTGCTGCAGACATGCTGTGCCCATGAGGTGATGCAACCTGTGATGGAGGAGACGCGGGGACTGCAGAGAGGAGAGGCAGAAAGAGCAAAGAGGGCCTTGGGTGGCGTTGCTGCTCTGGCCAAACCGGGCCCTCCTCCTGCCTTGCAGTCCTGTGTTCTTATCAGTGTCCTCACGGTGCAACCCAGGGTGAGTCAGGGTTATCTGTTCATGGTAGCTACCAGCAACAAGAGCACATGCTCATCTTAGAAATACATTTAATGCAGAAATGCCTAAGGAAGAAAACAGAGTGGAGATGGTGGTTCATGGCTGTAATCCCAACACTTTGGGAGGCAAAGGCAGGAGGACTGCTCCTATGTTACCCAAGAGTTCGAGACCAGCCTGGGCAACATAGTAAGATCCTGTTTTTACAAAAAATAAAAAAATTAGCTGGGCATGGTGGTGTACACCTGTAGTCCCAGCTACTCAGGAGGCTGAGGCAGAAGGATCACTTGAGCTCGGGAAGTTGAAGCTGCAGTGAGACAAGATTGTGCCACTGCACTGAGCCTGGGTGACAGAGTGAGACCCTGTCACTCTGAAAAAAAAAAAAAAAAGGAAGAAAGAAAAAGAAAGAAAATAAAAATTACTGATAATCTCACTATTCAATAATAATCACAATTTATGTCTTCTTTTTTTTTTTTTTTTTTTGAGGCAGAGTCTTGCTCTGTCGCCCAGGCTGGAGTGCAGTGTCGCAATCTCCGCTCACTGCAAGCTCCACCTCCCAGGTTCACGCCATTCTCCTGCCTCAGCCTCCTGAGTAGCTGGGACTATAGGCACCCACCACCACGCCCGGCTAATTTTTTGTATTTTTAATAGAGACGGGGTTTCATCTCCTGACCTTGTGATTCACCCGCCTCGGCCTCCCAAAGTGCTGTGATTACAGGCGTGAGCCACCGCGCCCGGCCACAATTTATGTTTTCTTGCCTGCCCTTCTCTCTTCAACAACTGATTTGGTGGCACTAATTGCAATATATGGTGTGATAACAGAAGCAATCCACTTACTGTGTGTAAAAAACTCAAATAGCACAATTGTTGAAGGCAGAAAGCAAATAGTTTCTGGAATCCCATCCCGAGTGGTGGACTCGGCGGTTTGTCATCTGTTCTGGGAATGTTTGCCCCAGTATATCAGTGTTTTCCAGTGTGTGGGCTGCTGCTGACTAACGCATGTTTACACAGCCTTTTAAGGCCAGAAGAGCAAACTGTGGTGTTCCTCAGGCTTAGCTGAATGTCCAGGTCCTGAGAGTTGGAAGATAAGAGGAGCAAAAAGAATGGGGAAAGGAGGGTCCACTCTTTTCTGCAGGCAGTGTTGGCCTGGGCAAATTAACAAAGCAGGGAGAGCCTAGGCTTTGAGCACAAAGGATTGGAGTTCGAGTTCCTGATTCACTGTTAAAGGCTGTGTGGCACTGGGCAGGCCCCTTAACCATTCTGAGCCCGTATCCTCATCTGTAAAATGGGAATAATGCCTAACAGTGGTGAGGGTTAAAGATTGCGCACATGGGCCGGGCGCAGTGGCTCACGCCTGTAATCCCAGCACTTTGGGAGGCTGAGGTGGGTGGATCACCTGAGATCAGGAGTTTGAGACCAGCCTGACCAATACAGTGACCCTGTTGCTACTAAAAATATAAAAATTAGCTGGGCATGGTGGCACACATCTGTAATTCCAGCTACTTGGGAGACTGAGGCAGGAGAATCACTTGAACGTGGGAGGCAAAGGTTGCGGTGAGCCGAGATTGTGCCACTGCACTCCAGCCTGGGTGACAGAGAAAGACTCTGTCTCAAAAAAAAAAAAAAAAAAAAAAAAAAAAAAT
>NC_045449.1:70847172-70883589 GCF_002776525.5 Piliocolobus tephrosceles | reverse complement strand
GGCGACAGAGCAAGACTCCGTCTCAAAAAAAAAAAAAAAAAAAAAAAGATAGTGCAGATGGCAAGGCCTCAATAAATAGTGGCCATTATTCAAAATATTTGCCAACTTCCTGAATCTCTTTCTGCCTCTCCTACTGCTTCTCCACATCCCTTTACCCTGTCCCCTGTTGTCTTCGCTTTGTCTGCAGTAGCCACGGGGTTCTTAGCTGCAGACAACAGGATCCAGCCTAGCCATTTCAAGCCAGAAGGGCTTTAAGAAGGGATAGAGAGAGCTCATGTAACTGGCAGGAGAGCCAGCGATACAGGCACTAGGCAGGCTTCCAGGGACAACCAACTCTCAGGATCACGCTGTAGAACCAGCTCACCGACGGAGTTGCCACCTCGCCTGGATTAGGCAGCTGCCAAGTCAGGATGTTGCTGCCTTGGTTCCTGTCTCCAGAGCCAAGCTCCCTCTGCCACAACCCACAATAGCAAAACGATGCTCTGTTCCCTGCCTCTGTCACCTCAGTGAGTTCCGAGTCCAAGTCTCCTGTGGGGACATGCAATTAGCTGAATCTCAGTCACACATTGGAGGCCCAGCAGGGCTGACATTTCTGTGTTGGAAAGGTGATGCTTACAATCAGAGTATGGAGAGAAGGGGCCAGTCTCAGTGGCTCACGCCTGTAATCCTAGCACTTTGGGAGGCCGAGACCAGTGGATCACCTGAGGTCAGGAATTTGAGACCAGCTTGGACAAGAGGGTGAAAACCCATCTCTACGCAAAATACAAAAGTTAGCTGGGCGTGGTGGCACGCACCTGTAATCCCAGCAACTCAGGAGGCTGAAGCAGGAGAATCGCTTGAACCTGGGAGGCCAAAGTTGCAGTGAGCCGAGATCACGCCACTGCACTCCGCCTGGGCGACAGAGTGAGACTCCATCTCAAAAAAAAAAAAAAAAAAAAGAATGTGGAGGGAAGGATAAAAACTCCGGGGCAGCCTCAGATTGTGGATGCATTCCCTACTTGAGGAGAACACGCAGACACACAGTGACGTTCTAGACCTCTGTCCTTGTCCCTCTGTGATGGCATTACTGTTGTGATATGCTCCAGGAAATCCCTAGCTGAGCTCCTATGTGAGTGGCAAAACAAGGTGGTTACAATACTTCATTCCTAGATGTACATGTCTAATGGGCCCTTCATGATTCACTTTTTTAAAAATTTATTTTTTCTTTCTTTTTTTTTTTTTTTTTGAGACGGAGACTCGCTCTGTCACCAGGGCTGGAGTGTGGTGGCCGGATCTCAGCTCACTGCAAGCTCTGCCTCCCGGGTTTACGCTGCCTCAGCCTCTGGAGTAGCTGGGACTACAGGCGCCCACCTAGTTTTTGTATTTTTTTAGTAGAGACGGGGTTTCACCGTGTTAGCCAGGATGGTCTCGATCTCCTGACCTCGTGATCCGCCCGTCTCGGCCTCCCAAAGTGCTGGGATTATAGGCTTGAGCCACCGTGCCCGGCCTATTTTTTATTTCTAAAGATAGGATGTCTCACTATGTTGCCCTGGCTGGTCTTGAATTCCCGAGCTCAAGGGATCTGCCCACCTCGGCCTCCCAAAGTGCTGGGATTACAGGCATCTGGCCATGATTCACAGTTTTAAGAAGATGCTTGTCAGTCTAATCTCCAGCTGATGGGATCTCAGGCAGTATAACAAATGAGGTGAAAATGTTTTCAGTGCAATACAGGAAAGTATTTTTAGTCAGGGCATATCCAGACGAGGGTCAGGGCAGCCTGGGGAATGTCCCGAAGGTCAGATTCCCGAAGTTGTTCCTGACGTTCCAAGCTGCTGCCTTTTTTCTGGCATTGGATCAGAATGTATCTGCAAAGGTTTTAATTCTTCTCATAGTGACAGCTTTGGCAAGGGTGGGTGGAGCTGGTGGGTGTAAGTGCAGGTGGGTTTATGTAATCCAGGGATTATGTACATAATAGAAGGATGAACTGCTGGAGCTAAAGGTCCGTTTGAGGCAAGCCAGCCTGGGGTCCTATCCTTATCAGTGAAGATATTAATTGCCTGCAGTTAGAGAAGATAATTCGCATTCACTCAGCATAAATTATTTCATTAAATACATACTCTTTTATCCTGTGGGTGGATAAAATAAATATTGCTTCTCATCCTGCCAGAGAGCTTATTACCTCCTTGACAACAGCCACGTCTGCTCTTGCACAGGGATACCAGCTCCTTGACGGTGCTCCTCCACCTAACTTTGTTTAATTTAATGCAATGAGGACCAGGCGTGATTTGAAAGGCATCCTTCCAACTCCTGAAAGGTATTCCTTCCAGAGTAGGACAGAGTCTGGAATTTGCCCATAATCCCTCAGGACAGGTAGCCTAGTGATCGTCCAGGCTGTATTTTTTTCTTGCGGGGGGGCGGGACGGAGTCTCACTCTGTTTCCCAGGCTGGAGTGTAGTGGCGCAATCTCAGCTCACTGCAACCTCTGCCCCCCTAGATGCAAGCAGTTCTCGTGTCTCCGTCTCCCGAGTAGCTGGGATTACAGGCACATGCCCACAGCTGGCTATTTTTTTGTATTTTTAGTAGAGATGGGGTTTCACCATGTTGCCCAGGCTGGTCTCGAACTCCTGAGCTCAGGCAACCCACCTGTCTCGGCCTCCCAAAGTACTGGGATTACAGGCGTGAGCCACCGCGCCCGGCCTGTACAGGCTGTATTTTGCTTCCTTCATCAGTGCATGCAGAGGTTTGTTTTCCGAGATGTTAAGCAAGCTCTTGGAACCCTTCTTGGGAAGTCAGCAAAGCCAGGGCTTCCTTCATCCTGTTGAAGATGGTGGGATGGTTTCTGGAAAGTACTAGCTATTTCTTTCCCATGCTAAGCCTCTTGGGATCAATTTGCCAGTCAAAGCCTGTGCTCCCTGCATAATCAGAGAGGAATGCTGTCAAGAGGCGATGGTGATAGACAGCAGCTTCTAGGTGCACCACCTGCATGCAGGCCTGCCATGAACATCAGAACAATTACAGGAAGGAGGCTTTCGAAATGCATAATTATAACCTTGACTTAGAAAAGCATGATCTTCTCTGGCTGGTGCCAAGGCTTTCCTTATGTTAAGGGCATTCCCAGACCAGCAACTGGAGTGCTGTGTACACTGGACGCGGCAGCATCTGGAATGTTACATAACAGAAGCATGCTCATTGTCCTTGGAATGTACGAGGCTCAGGGACAGTCCTCCACTGGGTGGAGACTATAAGGCCTCATTAATGAGTCACCTTTGTTCCCTTTTCCAGCCTTTATAATTAGGGTGACATACATTCAGTTGGCCCGGGACAGTCTCCGTGTGTGCTTACTGACCGAAGGTCATAATTAACGAGGCCTCCTTCACTTTCAGAAGGGACCTGATTGGGGGATAAACTCAGAGATCACTGATTCATAATCCTCGAGGAGAAGGATGGAGACAATGCCCAGGTGGCTGTGGACACCCTTGAAAGACCGCCTAGGTAAGGCTTCAGCATAAACGACAGGGAAAACTGTTCCAGCCCCTTCCACAGCACGGCCTGCTGCACTCACCCTTAATGGCTCTAAGCACATGCTCCCAGCTGCTGAGGCACTGGCATGACCAGCATGAGCCAGGTGGGCCTGATGGCCTAGTCAGTATGCCCAGATTGAAAGAATCAAAGGATTCCCGCTGTCCAGTTGACCCTGAAGCTGACTGAGATTAGATGCAGCTTTGCTGTTTGGCCTCCAAGCCTTGGGCTTCCAGTCTTCTGAACTCCAGGTTCTAGAGAACTTCAGTGCCAGCCTTGTGTAGGGGCAGGTGAGGGATCCACCAGGGCAGTCTTGTTTTTAGGGCCTTCTCATCATGCTGGGTCCCATGGGGGCCCACTGCAAAAGGCTAAATCATTCTGTCATTCTGCATGGTCTCCCTTAAAGTGGTGGGAACAAAGAAGGAGGCACGGGAGATAATTTTCAGGGAGTCTCAAAGACCAAAGGGTCCCCAAATGAAGCCCCTTTCCCCAACTTCATTGCAATGGAAGACTTTCTTATCCCTCAACCCCACCAAATATTTCTCCCTGCAGGAGATGGCCAGGGTCAGTAGGGCTGGGTTTTCTTGAGCAATTCATTGGTGACAGGCCAACTCCACAGGGAAAATTCTCATCTAAGGGTTGATCTGTGAAGTTACACTGTAATTCATCAGCCCTGTCTAAAAGCTTTAGGGCACACTGATTAGGCTGTCAAACATTCATTCGGCCTGTGAGAATAGCTTATTATTCTTTTTAAAATACCAATCTCTTGGAAAGATGTTGATTGGGTTTCTATGTGCACCCCAAAGGTGCCTCTGTGTAGAGCTTATTTCAGCTGCATTTTTTTGTTGTTGTTTTGTTTTGTTCTGTTTGAGACAGAGTCTCGCTCTGACACCCAAGCTGCAGTGCAGTGGCTCGATCTCAGCTCACTGCAACCTCCGCCTCCCAGGTTCAAGCAATTCTCCTGCCTCAGCCTCCCAAGTAGCTGGGACTACAGGCATGTGTCACCACACCCGGCTAATTTTTGTATTTTTAGTAGAGACAGGGTTTTACCATGTTGGCAAGGCTGGTCTCGAACTCCTGACCTCACGTGATCCACCCGCATCAGCCCCCCAAATTGCTGGGATTACAGGCGTGAACCACTGCGCCCGGCCTTCCATTGCATTTACTGCAGGGAAAAGATAAAGATGGAAAACTGTTGGGTAAATGGAATTCAACAAACAACAGAGACAGACAATTGTGGCAAATGAAGAGGAGGCTTACCATTTAATTTTGTAAAGATGGGGTGTCTGCCTCTAATCATGGTCCAAAAATCCTCCCGCCCATGGCCCCAGCCCCCTCTCACAGCTGCAGTGGTGGATGAAACAGGGGACTTCTTCAGTCTCAGTTACCCCAGAGCATCCTGCCAGGTAGCTGCTTGCAGACATGGAAGAGGGTCGTGGAAAAGTCCATGAAATTCCAAGTTTGTTCAAATATCCTGTTGCTGGTTAAAATGTCCCTTCAAATTCCAAATTGGCTTTTTAGCAAATTTATGTCTGTACTACTTCTCAGACTTGTAAAACACAATATGCAAATCATGATGAAAAATACGAACCTTTCAGTTTTACTCTGCCCCAAGAACCAGGGGCTGAAAACCAGGTCCATCACATGGCTGGCCACTCAGACAGAGCACGTGCCTCCTCCCGAGTTCCCACTCCAGAACTTTACTTTGAGCCTCTTCCAACTGGAAGGTCTTTTCTCCCAACCTCTGCCCTCCACAATCCCACACCATCCTTCCTGGTTCATTTCCTCTGTGCAACAGCGAGATTTAAGGGTCAGAATTAATTTCTCCTTCTTCTGGGTTCTGGCTCTGGGTTTTGCTCACATCATTATTATAGTTCTCCTAACAGTCTGCCTTATTTAGGGATTCCTCAGGCACACAAATTTATTGCAACAGCAAAAGTCCCCAAAACGTTTAAATCAATGTGAATTTATGTCAGCCGGGTGTGGTGGCTCATCCTTATAATCCTTGCATTTTGGAGGGCTGAGGCAGGAGGAATGCTTCAGCCCAGGAGTTTGAGACCAGCCTGGGCAACATAGTGAGACCCCATCTCTACAAATAAAAATAAAAATAAAAATTCGCTGAACCTGGTGGTATGCACCTGTAATCCCAGCTATTTAGGAGGCTGAGGCAGGAGGATCACCTGAGCCCAGGAGTTGGAGGCTGCAATGAGCAGTAATGGTGTCAATGCACTCCAGCCAGGGTGAGAGTGAGACTCTGTCTCAAAAAAAAAAAAAAAAAGGCTGGGCCCGGTGGCTCAAGCCTGTAATCCCAGCACTTTGGGAGGTCGAGACAGGCAGATCACGAGGTCAGGAGATAGAGACCATCCTGGTTAACATAGTGAAACCCCGTCTCTACTAAAAAAATACAAAAAAACTCGCCGGGCGAGGTGGCGGGCACCTGTAGTCCCAGCTACTCAGGAGGCTGAGGCAGGAGAATGGTGTGAACCCGGGAGGCGGAGCTTGCAGTGAGCTGAGATCTGGCCACTGCATTCCAGCCTGGGCAACAGAGCGAGACTCTGTCTCAAAAAGAAAAAAAAAAAAAAAAAGAGAGTCAAAACCTTTGTACTCTTTTCTTTACCAAACAATAAACTGACTTCAAACAGGCCTTGATAAAGAGGATTTTAAATATAGGTCTTCTTGCTTCATCCTGCCAAGTATTCTGAGATACTTGGAAAACAGCTCCCACGACCTCTCTCAGTGCTGGTTTTGTTCCTTTTCACTTAGGAAACAGTGATTTGTTTCCTGTGTTTTGAAAGCAAGAGAACACGCTGCTTTGGTTGCAACAACTCACAATGTAGTCAGCGCCTAAAATATCCCTTCTCTTGGAGGGGGCAGAACAGGGAAGAACAGTAGCCACCCAGAATGAAGGCCCCAGACCTCCACCTCTTCAGAGCCACAGCCAGGAGCAAGGATCTGAGCCCCAAAAGGGGCCTGAAACAAGTGGAATTATTGTTGAAAACACCCTTACCCAAACTTCGCCACCAAAGGCAAAGCAGAAAGGCTTGGAGCGTTAAACAAAATACACAGCTGCAGATGCAGGGGCCGCAAGTTATATAAAACACCCATATTTGCATTTCCCAGTGTATTTGTAACTGGTGCACGGTCAGAGGCAGGCAGCAGCAGGACAGGGGCAGTTTTCTGGAGTGGTTCAAGCAAATGAATAAAGGCAGAACAAGAAAACAGCTTTGCCATCAGAACTGAGAAGAGACCTGTGTTTCTGCTGCAGCTGAGAGCCTCCAGAAAATGCTACTAGGACTTAATGGTTTGTTTCAAGTGTGTGCCTGACTCTTTTTTTTTTTTTTGGAGATGAGGTTTTGCTCTTGTCGCCTAGGCTGGAGCGCAATGGCGCAATCTTGGCTCACTGCAACCTCCACCTCCTGGGTTCAAGCAATTCTCCTGCCTCAGCCCCCCGAGTAGCTGGGACTACAGGCATGCCCACCATGCCCAGCTAATTTTTGTATTTTTAATAGAGACGGGGTTTCACCATATTGGCGAGGCTGGTCTCGAACTCCTGACCTTAGGTGATCTGCCCACTTTGGCCTCCCAAAGTGCTGGGATTACAGGAGTGAGCCACTGTGCCTGGCCAGTGCCTGCCTTTTGTTTTTTTTTTTGAGATGGAGTCTAGCTCTGTCGCCTAGGCTGGAGTGTAGCGGCACGATCTCGGCTCACTGCAACCTCTGCCTCCCAGGTTCAAGCAATTCTCCTGCCTCAGCCTCCTGAGTGGCTGGGATTACAGGTGATCATGCCCAGCTAATTTTTGTATTTTTAGTAGAGATGGGATTTCACCATGTTGGTCAGGCTGGTCTCAAACTCCTGACCTCATGATCTGCCCATCTTGGCCTCCCAAAGTGCTGGGATTACAGGCGTGAGCCACTTTGCCTGGCCAGTGCCTGCCTTTTGACTCATGTGGTGGGGTGGAAGGCAGAGGCTCCTGGAATCATTTGTCACAGATATCCAGGGGGCCACACAAAGGGTCTTATAAAAATTATCTTGCTGCGGGTGGGGATTGCAGGCTGACACCTGCACCTCCTCCACACCCAGGGCGCCCTTTGCTGATTTTATTTGCACCCGCATTTAGCAGCCGGGATTTCTCTCTCCTGGGACCAGAAGGCTGTGCCTGGGGAGTATTTTAGGGCTGTGAGGAGGGTAGGGGATATTGAATCTCTGCATAAGGTGGGAATAATAGGAACTAATGTATCATGCTTAACTTTTTGCTGTACTGCAAAGGAAAGCAGAAGCTTTAAAGCTTAAGGATCCTTAAGGATCTCCACTTCTAATCCAAATGGTTTTTCCCAAAGACAGTGACTACTTCACCCCAGCAGTGTCTCATGGGTGGCTCAGCAGGCAGATGAATTTACCTTGGTTGGTGTTTCTTTTTAACTTTTTCTATTTTTGAGACAGAGTCTCACTCTGTCACCCAGGCTGGAGTGCAGTGGTGCAATCTCAGCTCACTGAAAACTCTGCCTCCTAGGTTCAAGCGATTCTCATGCCTCAGCCTTTTGAATAGCTGGGACTATAGGTTTGTGCTTTCACACCTGGCTAATGTTTTTATATTTTTAGTAGAGACAGGGTTTCACCATGTTGGCCAAGCTGGTCTAGAACTCCTGAACTCAAGTGATTCACCTGCCTCGGCCTCCCAAAGTGCTGAGATTACAGGTGTGAGTCACTGCACCCAGCCTTAACTCGTTCTTTATCGAGTCTGCTGATGCATTTTTGGGTGCATTCAGCCTGTATCCCAGAAAAGTGCCCAAGAAGGGAAGGCTGGCTGGGAAAGCAGAGGTGAGAATCTGAGGTTCTGTGGGCCAAGGTAGCACTGACTTCTCTCATGGATGGGGAAGGTGACCTTCCTTGTTGGAGCAAAGGAGCTTTAAAATATTACTGGCAATACCAATACTCTGTTCTCAAAACAGAATTCATTTGTTTCACATTTTGTAAAAATCCATAGTAAAAAGTATTATTTCTCTTTTCTTTTTTTTTTTTTTTTTGAGATGGAGTCTTGCTCTGTCACCCAGGCTGGAGTTCAGTGGCACGATCTCAGCTCCCTGCAAGCTCCGCCTCCCGGGTTCACGCCATTCTCCTGCCTCAGCCTCCTGAGTAGCTGGGACTACAGGCGCCCGCCACCATGCCTGGCTAAGTTTTTGTTTTTTGTTTTTTGTTTTTTTTTTGAGATGGAGTCTCGCTGTGTCGCCCAGGCTGGAGTGCAGTGGCACGATCTCGGCTCACTGCAAGCTCCGCCTCCCGGGTTCACGCCATTCTCCCCCCTCAGCCTCTGAGTAGCTGGGACTACAGGTGCCCGCCACCACGCCCGGCTAGTTTTTTGTATTTTTAGTAGAGATGGGGTTTCACCATGTTAGCCAGGATGGTCTTGATCTCCTGACCTCGTGATCCACTTGCCTCGGCCTCCCAAAGTGCTGGGATTACAGGCTTGAGCCACTGCACCCGGCCCCAATTTTTTGTATTTTTAGTAGAGATGGGTTTCACCTTGTTAGCCAGGATGGTCTCGATCTCCTGACCTCGTGATCTGCCCACCTCGGCCTCCCAAAGTGCTGGGATTACAGGCGTGAGCCACTGTGCCCAGTCTCTTTTCTTTTTCTTTCTTTTCTTTTGAGAAAGGTTTTGCTCTAATGCCTGGGCTGGAGTGAAGTGGCACGATCTTGGCTCAGTGCAGCCTCGACCTCTTGGGCTCAAGCGATCCTCCCACCTCAGCCTCCCAAGCAGCTGGGACTATAGGCACATGTCACTATGTCTGGTTAGTTTTTACATTTTTTGTAGAGAAAGAGTCTTGCTTTGCTACCTCGGCTGGTCTCAAACTCCTGGCCTTAAGCGATCCTTCCACCTCAGCCTCCCAAAGTGCTAATAGTACAGGCATGACATATTATGCCTAAGTACGTTTTAATTCATCTTTTTAATTGTTAACTGCTGAGGAACACTATGAGCTTCTCAGGGCTGTCCTGAGAGGTAGATTAATGCACATTACAAAGATGTTGTCAATAGAGACTATAACTGAGATTTCATTCTTCTCATTTCAAAAGCAGTATGTGTATTCCTGGGAAAACTTCTGAAAATACAGATAAAAGGATTAAGGGAAATTCTACCACTTAGACATCATCATTCTTAACTTTTTATTATATACCTGTGATTGGCAACATAATAGGCCCCCTGTATTAGTCCGTTCTCACACTGCTATGAAGAAATACCTGAGACTGGGTAATTTATAAGTAAAGAGGTTTAATGGACTCTTAGTCCTGCATGGCTGGGAAAGCCTCAGGAAACTTACAACCGTGGAGGAAGGCAAAGGGGAAGAAAGGCACCTTCTTCACAGGGCAGTAGGAAGGAGAAATGCTGAGCAAAGCGGGGAAAAGCCCCTTATAAAACCATCAGACTTCCTGATAACTCATTCACTAACACGAGAACAGCATGGCGGTAACTGCCCCCATGACTTGGCTACCTCCCACCAGGTTCCTCCCAGGATACTTGGGGATTATGGAAACTACGATTCAAGATAAGATTTGGGTGGGGACACAGCCAAACCATATCATTCTGCCCCTGGCCCCTCCCAAATCTCATATCCTCACATTTCAAAACACAATCATGCCTTTCTAACTGTCTCCCGAAGTCTTCGGTTATTCCAGCATTAACCCAAAAGTCCAAGTCAAAGTCTCATCTGAGACAAGGCAAGTCCCTTCCACCTATGAGCCTGTAAAATTGAAAGCAACTTAGTTACTTCCTACATACAATGGGGGTTCAGGCATTGGGTAAATATACCCATTCTAAATGGGAGAAATTGGCTAAAACAAAGGGGCTACAGGCCCCATGCAAGTCCAAAATCTAATAGGGCAGTCATTAAACCTTAAAGTTCCAAATGATCCCCTTTGACTGCGCGTCTCACATCCAGGTCTTGGGCAGCTCCACTCCCGGCTGCCGGCTGCTGGCTGCTTTCACTGGCTGGCCTTGAGTGTCTGTGGCTTTTGCCCCACTGCACTCCAGCCTGGGAGACAGAGGGAGACTCTCTCAAAAAAGAAAAAAGAAAGAAAAAGACTTCAAAAGAACTTTGGTCTCCACAACCTTTGATCTTAACCTCAATATTCCCTTTCTATCAATCCCGTGTCTTTAGACAAACTCAGCCAATGATCAACCAAAAAATCTTTAAATTTTCCTATAGCCCAGAATCCCACCCCCGGCTTTGAGTTGTCCCACGTTTCTGAACCAAGCAAATGTATTTCTTTTTTTTTTTGAGATGGAGTCTTGCTCTGTCTCTCAAGCTGGAATACAGTGGTGTGATCTCTGCTCATTGCAACCTCTGCCTCCCGGGTTCATGTGATTCTTCCACCTCAGCCTCCCAAGTAGCTGGGATTACAGATGTCTGCCACCACACCTGGCTAATTTTTGTGTTTTTAGTAGAGATGAGGTTTCACCATGTTGGCAAGACTGGTCTCAAACTCCTGACCTCAAGTGATCCTCTTGCCTCAGCCTCCCAAAGTGTTGGGATTACAGGAGTAAGCCACTGTGCCCAGGCCCCATGTATTTCTTAAATGTATTTGATTGATGTCTCATACTTCTCTAAAATGTATAAACCAGGCCAGGCACAGTGGCTCACGCCTGTAATCCCAGCACTTTGGGAGGCCAAGGCAGGTGGATCACAAGGTCAGGAGATCGAGACCATCCTGGTTAACATGGTGAAACCCCATCTCTACTAAAAATACAAAAATTAGCTGGGCATGGTGGTGGGTGCCTGTAGAACCCAGCTACTCGGAAGGCTGAGGCAGGAGAATGGCATGAACCCAGGAGGCAGAGCCTGCAGCGAGCCGAGATCGCACCACTGCACTCCAGCCTGGGCAACAGTGCGAGACTCTGTGTCAAAAAAAAAAAAAAGTATAAACCAAGCTGTGCCCTGACCACCTTGGGCAAATGTTCTCAGGGCCTCCTGAGGGCTGTGTCTCGGGCCATGGTCACTCATATTTGGCTCAGAATAAATCTCTTCAAATATTTCACAGAGTTCGACTCTTTTCATCAACAATCATGACCCAGGGCAAGTAGTTCTTCCCAGAGCCACTTCTATAACCAATGGCTGCAAGATCCAGGCTCTCTAAAGGGAGGCTGAGGACAATGACCCTCGGAAACAATCATTTTTCTTGTTGTCCAACAATGCAAGCCACTTCCTCTCTCTGCAACCAAGAACGCATTTCCTTTCTGGAACTCAGTCAACCGGCGTAATTACTCTAGCAGAGAAGTCACCTTTCAGAGCTTGGTGTTCTGAGACAGGAACATGTCTTATGTATTCCTTGGAAGACGAAGAATGTTCCTCAATGAAAACCGGGTAAACAACTCCATACCTCTATTCTGGGTAACATGACAAAAGTTAAGAGGAAGCAGTTGGCCTGAAGTCAGTTCCAACTATTGTGTTGTTTGCACAGAAAGCACAGAATTAAAAAGCATAGGGGAGTCCAGTGGGTGCCAAGAAAATGGTTGCGAGCCCACAAATTATGAATTATGATGCCATTTTCAAAAAAAGAGGCATATTAGGATATCAGCATTTTATACATTTAGTTAATGTAACAGCTAACAGTCTGCTAAACTGTGATGAGGCTGGGGACTCTAGTGGCTGGAAATGAGTAGATGCTAAGTACTGGTGGACTGTTTTGTTCCTTTTAGAACATATGGAACAGCATATCTTTCCAAGGCTGAGCATTAAACAATAAAAGCTACAGAAAGCAAAGAGAAAATATACCTTTGAACAGTTAGTTTCGGTTCATTTTCTTTCAGAGTGTTAAACAAAAATTATAGGAGGCCCTTGTTTTGGACTAAACTCCTGCACTAGGCCCCAAAAGACCAGACTAAAATCAAAATGGAGTCACCCACGCTCAGCAAACCCACACTGAGTTGTTGTCTGACTTCCCAAGAAATCAGGCGAGAGAAACAGCAGCCTAATTTCCCAGGCAGGCCAGTTTTAGTCTCCAGTCAGCACGCTAATGAAGTTCCCTCTGTTTTAACCCTTACAACAAAGAGTAACATGGTGGGCTCTGTGGTCCACGCCTATAATCCCAGCACTTTGGGAGGCCCAGGTGAGAGGACCACATGAGGCTAGGAGTCTGAGACCAGCCTGGGCAACATAGCAAGATACCATTTCTGTAAGAAAAAAGAGATGTAACTATGATTGGTTATCTTTTTCTTGTTGTCTTTGTATTGTCCTGTCTCTCTTTTCCTGCCTTACAAAGAATTTAACTTTGAAATGATCAATATGCTTTTTGTTGTTTCTGCTTTCTTCAGCCCTTAGTCTATAAAGCCAAACTCCAGTCTGGATGCGGTGGCTCACGCCTGTAATCCCAGCCCTTTGGGAGGCTGAGGCGGGATGATCACCCGAGGTCAGAAGTTTGAGACCAGCCTGACCAACATAGTGAAACCCCATCTCTACTAAAAACACAAAAATTGGCCAAGCGCAGTGGCTCACGCCTGTGATCCCAGCACTTTGGGAGCCCAAAGCGGGCAGATTATGAGGTCCGGAGATCAAGACCAGCCAGACCAACATGGTGAAACCCCGTTTCTACTAAAAAATACAACAAAAATTAGCTGGGTATGGTGTCAGGTGCCTGTAGTCCCAGCTACTTGGGAGGCTGAGGCAGGAGAATGGTGTGAACCCAGGAGGCGGGGCTTGTAGTGAGCCAAGATTGCGCCACTGCACTCCAGCCTGGGTGACAGAGCAAGACTCCATCTCAAAAAAAAAAAAAAAAATTAGCTGGGTGTGGTGGCTGGCGCCTATAATCCCAGCTACTTGGGAGACTGAGCCAGGAGACTCGCTTGAACTGGGGAGGTGGAGGTTGCAGTGAGCTGAGATCATGCCACTACACTCTAGCCTGGGTGACAGAGCAAGAGTCTGTCTCAAAAAAAAAAAAAACAAACAAAAAACAGATGACATATACATTCTTTTTTTTTTTTTTTTTTTGACACGGAGATGAACATATATATACATGTCATCTGTTTCTTTTTCTTGAGACAGAGTCTGGCTCTGTTGGCCACACTGAAGTGCAGTAGCATGATCCTGGCTCACTGCAACTTCCGCCTCCCAGGTTCAAGTGATCTTCCTGCTTCAGCCTCCCGAATGGCTGAGACTACAGGCATGCACCACCACGACTGGCTAATATTTTTGTATTTTTAGTAGATACCGGGTTTTGCCATGTTGCCCAAGCTGGTCTGAAACTCCTGACCTCAAGCCATCTGCCCGCCTCTGCTCCCAAAGTGCTGGGATTACAGGCGTGAGCCACCACACCCAGCCTATACATTCATCTTCTATGCTGGGGTCCCATCCCTCTGGCCCTCTGTTTTGGTTACTTGTGGGAAGGACCCACACTAAGCATGGGGCTTCCACCTCCCAACTGTCCAGAGGAGACGCGCTGGACCCAGGTCTGTAGCAAGGGCTTCCTGCCCGATGGACTTGGGTTATGATGACCATGTTTAACGCAGAAACTCAGGACTCTGGATGGGGACAGCGGAGGAGCTCACAGAGTGCTGAGCTGAGTCATCACCATGGGCTTTATTGAGCACATTTATATGGCACCAGTGCACACTTACCCAAACAGTTGGAGGAAAGCCGCTCAAATGGGGAGAATCTAAGTCCGTGTGTGTGCGCGCGCGCGCGCGGGAACTCATGCGTGGCGGCGGGGGCGTGGAACAGGGGGCTGAAAATTGACACAAACATTAATACCGGCTGGGAGCAGTGGCACACACCTGTAATTCTAACACTTTGGGAGGCGGGGGCGGGAGGATCGCTGGAGCCTAGGAGTTTGAGACCAGCCTGGGCAACATGGTGAGACCCCGTCTCTGTTTTTAAATAAATAAATAAAAAGTCAGTACCAAATTGTGGTCAGAGACTGTGGGCTAAAACCAACCTGCATGGCTCCTTTCTCAAAGGGACTTTCAGGCCTCTCTGATAGTGTCAGCAAGCTCTAAGTAAAGCTTGAAAACCAACTCAGCCGTCAGCACGTGGGAAACCTTTAGAACGCCACTGTGGAACAGGCTTCAGCACGTGGGAAACCTTTAGAACGCCACTGTGGAACAGGCTTCATTGTTGTTCGCAAGAAAGTCAAGGAGGGCACCTTTACGTCACTGGGAATCCCCCAAGCCCCTCGGTGTGTGAGGAGGGCTGCGGTTTATTCTGCTACCCTCCCTTGTGGGTGGGGATCTTCTGACCTGGTCTCCGGACTCCTCTGTGTCTTGCCTGTTTCCTTGGACTTTCTCAATCTCTCTCCCTCTCTCCTTTTCATCTATGTCTTCATTAACTGGCATAACACAGAATAGAAATATATAATAGATTTTTGTGTACTGAAAATACTTTTAAATATTTTTACATTTTTCATTAGTTTGAAACTACATGAATGAGACTTTCTTTTCGTTTCTACTCAGCGCTCACTGGCTGTGTGACCTTGGCAGGTGGTCGTCCCTGGGCCTCCATCCCTGTCTTTCCAGTGGAGATAAGGATGCCTGCCTCAGAAACCGTTCTGAGGATTAACTACCAGGAGCCTGGAGCCTGGCGTGGGCTAAGTGGTCCTGAAGCGGAAGTGAGTTTTTGTTTGTGGCTCTTTGTTCTTTCCCCTGTGGGTCCACAGTGGTTGGCTGAATAAATTAGATTTTCCCCTGCCCCAGACTCTGAAGTCATTAAAGCTCTTCATTGATCAGCTGCTTCTCTCCAGTACTTAAGTGATCCCTGATGGAATATTACACCTCATGGGGGATGTGTGAACTCTTTTAGGTGATGTGCAAATTACTGCTTTTCTGCAAAATGCCACCCTGGTGGCCAGATACAAGTATTCATGGGGAGTCAGCAAGGTGAGCAGAGAAGAAAAGCCCGGGGCTGGAGAACGCAGCCTGTTTCTCTCCTGCGAACCAAATCATTTCTTTTTCTTTTTTTTTCTTTTTTTTGAGAAAGGGTCTCACTCTGTTGCTTAGGCTGGAGTGCAGTGGTGCCATCAGGGCTCACTGCAGCCTCAACTCCCTGGGCTTAAGTGATTTTCCCACTTCAGCCGCCTGAGTAGCTAGGACCACAGGTGCGTGCCACCACACCCAGCTAATTTTTTTTTTTTGTTTTCAGACGGAGTCTCGCTCTGTTGCCCGAGTAGAGATGGGGTTTCACTATGTTAGCCAGGCTGGTCTCGAACTTCTGACCTCAGGTGATCCACCTGCCTCAGCCTCCTATAATTTTGTTTTGTTTTGTTTTTTGAGACGAAGTCTCACTCTGTCGCCTAGGCTGGAGTGCAGTGACACGATCTTGGCTCACTGCAACCTCTGCCTCCCAGGTTCAAGCGATTCTCCTGCCTGAGCCTCCCGAGTAGCTGGGACTACAGGTGCCCGCCACCATGCCTGGCTAATTTTTGTATTTTTAGTAGAGACAGGGTTTCATCATATTGGCCAGGCTGGTCTCAAACTCCTGACCTTGTGGTCCACCCACCTCGGCCTCCCAAAGGGCTGGGATTACAGGTGTGAGCCGCTGCACCTGGCCTCCCATAATTTTGAAATTATTTGTAGAGACAGTCTCACTATGCTGCTCAGTCTGGTCTCCAACTCCCTGGGCTCCAGTCATCTGCCCACCTCAGCTTCCCAAAGTGCTGGGATTACAGGCGAGAGCCACCATGCCCCACCAGAACCAAATAATTACAATGTCCCCTGACCAGGGAGAAGGAAAGTACAGGGTGATTTACTTGATTCATGGCAAAATTAGGTAGAGGAACTGATATCCAGACTGACTTTTCCTTTTTTTTTTCCCTCTGAACTCTACTTATCTGCTTAAAAAACAGAATCTCTCAAAATAATTCAACTGCCACAAATCCCCGCCCTGGGATTTTTTAGGGAGTTTTGCACGTCTCACCAGTCAGTCACTCACCAGGATAAGCAATCACCTGGGCAGCTGTTGTCACAAGACTGACATAAATCCCAGCTGTTCTCCTCTGGACCCCGTTCATCCTTCCTAAGAGTCCCCTACTCCATGAAGATGGTATACAAGCCCCAAATGCGAACCACTTAACCTTGAGTCACATTTTTCTGTGAACTCTGGTATACCTGAATGTTTACAAGTCTTTTCTCCTGTGAATCTTTCTTTGGTCAGTTCAATTTGCAGGCCTCCAACCATGAACATGAGGGTAAAGTTTTTCCTCTCTGACACAGGAGTTCACATCTCTGCATCATTTAATTTTGTTGTTGTTGTTGTTGTTGTTGAGACACAGTCTCGCTCTGTCCCCCAGGCTGGAGTGCAGTGGTGCAATCTCGGCTCACTGCAAGCTCCGCCTCCCAGGTTCACGCCATTCTCCTGCCTCAGCCTCCCGAGTAGTAGCTGGGACTACTGGGACTATAGGCGCCCACCACCACGCCTGGCTGATTTTTTGTATTTTTTTTTTGGCAGAGATGGGGTTTCACCGTGTTAGCCAGGATGGTCTCAATCTCCTGACCTCGTGATCCACCTGCCTTGGCCTCTCAAAGTGCTGGGATTACAGCCGTGAGCCACTGTGCCTGGCCACCATCATTTAATCTTCGGGAGGTTAATCTGAATGTTTCTAAAACATGGGGGAATGGGACTATATCATGGAAAGAGGGTGGTAAGCATAATTTGTAATATTACAAACTTACTAGGTACCCAGTACTTTGCAAATGGGACCTCCTTGAACTCTTCTTTTTACGTGGGGCGGGGGGGTGGTCAGCAAGGAGCATGTCACAGGTTAGAGGCATTTTCTCGTTCACGAACACTGACCACACACTCGAGCATTGTCTGGGGTAAAGGGGTAAACCAGAAAGTCACCATGGCCCCGGAGTGGACTTTCTAGTTGCAGGTGTGAAAGGAAAATATCTTGGGCCCCCAAAATCACTAAGGAAAAGTCCAGCTGGAAACTGCTTAGGGCCAACTTGCCTCCCCTTCCATTCAAAGTCCCCGCTCTGCTCACTGAGATAGATGCATTATCTGATCGCCTTCTTTGGAAAGGCTCATCAGAAACTCAAAAGAATGAAATCACGTCTCACCTATCTGTGACCTGGAAGCTCCCTTCCTGAGTCTTCCTTCCTTTGCTTCAAGTTGTCCTGGCTTTCCAGAGACCGATCCAATGTACTTCTTAACATTTACTGATTGATGTCTCATGTCTCCCTAAAATGTATAAAACCAAGCTGTGCCCGACCACCTTCGGCACATGCCCTCAGGACCTCTTGAGGCTGTGTCACAGGCACGTGTCCTCAACCTTGACAAAAAACAAAACAAAACAAAAAAACAACTTTCCTTTTTTTCTTTTTTTGAGATGGAGTCTCACTCTGTCACCCAGGCTGGAGTACAATGGCACAATCTTGGCTCACTGCAACCTCCACCCCCAGGGTTCAAGTGATTCTCCTGCCTCAGCCTCCCGAGTAGCTGGGATTTCAGGTGCCTGCTACTAGGCCCGGCTAATTTTTGTATTTTTAGTAGAGACGGGGGTTTCACCATCTTGGCCAGGATGGTCTTGATCTCTGGCCTCGTGTTCCACCCTCCTTGGCCTCCCAAAGCGCTGGGATTATAGGTATGAACCACCGCACCCGGCCAAAAAAATAAACTTTCTAAGTTAACGCAAAACTGTCTTAGATTTTTCCGGGTTCACAAAGGGAGACAAAAAAACAAAAAAAGTAAACACAAGGCCGGGTGCGGTGGCTCACACCTATAATCCCAGCACTTTGGGAGGCCGAGGCAGGTGGATCACCAGGTCAGGAGATCGAGACCATCCTGGCCAACATGGTGAAACCCCGTCTCTACTAAGAATACAAAAATTAGCTGAGCGTGGTGGCAGCCGCCTGTAATCCCAGCTACTCAGGAGGCTGACTGAGGCAGGAAAATTGCTTGAACCCGGAAGGCGGAGGTTGCAGTGAGCTGAGATAGCACCACTGCACTCCAGCCTGGGCGATAGAGGAGACTCTTCTCAAAAAAAAAAAAAAAAAAAGTAAATACAAAAAAGATTCCTTCGGATATGGTCTCTGCTCTGATGACCTTGGGACAAAGTGAAGATGGGATTCCTACTTTAGGGTGGGAGGAGAGGGAGGACCTCCCTGGTGGTATTGAGCTGTGAGCTGACTCACAAGAGGGAGGGGGAAGGACAGGGGCAAGGGCATGCCAGGTGGCAGGGTGAGCGAGTGCACGGGCTCTGGAGCAGGTCATAAGCAGGTGGCAATGGGATCCCAGCCAGGTGCCACCTGGATCCACGGTCTTCCCACTAGGTGTTGAGACTCTATCCTCTTAACCCCATGGAGCTGGGCCTTCTGGCTGCCCAGTGTCAAATGAAAAACAAATCCAGGCGTTGGAAGAGAGGCTATTGGAAAGGATGACTGCAAGGGCTGGGGACAGTAACTACCGCCATGGAGAAGCTCTGGCTGGATGGCAACGGGTTAACCAAAAGAGAGGAAGGGCGTGGTGGCTCATGCCTATAATTCCAGCATGTTAGAAGGCAGAGATCGGGAGATCATGAGGTCAGGAATTTGAGACCAGCCTGGCCAACATGGTGAAACCCCGTCTCTACTAAAAATACAAAACTTAGCCAGGTGTGGTGGCGGGTGCCTGTAATCGCAGCTACTCAGGAGGCTGAGGCAGGAGAATTGCTTGAACCCAGGAGGCGGAGGTTGCAGTGAGCTGAGATTGTGCCACTGCATTCCAGCCTGGGCAACAGAGTGAGACCCTGTCTCAAAAAGCAAAACAAAACAAAACAACAAAACCAAAAGAGAGAGAAGCAGCCTAGGAAGAACCAGAGAAGTGGGTGGAAGGTGGGTAGGGAGAGACAGAGCCTGAGGTGACCCTATTCCTGTTGGAGCCTCTAACAGGTGCCCCGTGCTGGCTCCACTGAGGTGGGGCTTACGTTCAGGGACCTGTAGGAAGGTGGGGAGTGGGGGGAGGTTAGGAAAGAACCAAGGTCTCATGAACGAGCATTTTTTCCCCCATTGATCAGTGGGGACGAACAGTTCAGCAAATCACTTGCCAGACCAAGAATGGGAATTTGGGGGTCTGCGGCGCCATAGATCAACAAGGTTGACACCTGTGAGCAGGGCCCAGGTAAAATTCAACATCAACATGGCCAGTCCCTGCTTTTGTTGAAGACATCACTGAGCAACTCAGAGGAACTGGGACTGAGCAGGGTCTTAGAAGCAGCCAAAACCCATTTCAGGCCAGGCAGTGGCTCACACCTGCAACCCCAGCACTTTGGGAGGCCGAGGCGGGGGGACCACAAGGTCAGGAGTTCAAGACAAGCCTGGCCAACATGGTGAAACCTTGTCTCTACTAAAAGTACACAAAATCAGTTTGGCATGGGGGCTCATGCCTGTAATCCCAGCTACTTGGGAGGCTGAGGCAGGAGAATCGCTTGAGCCCAGGAGGTGGAAGTTGCAGTGAGCTGAGACAACACCATTGCCTTCCAGCCTGGGGTGAGATTCTGTCTCAAAACCAAACCAAAACAAAACAAAAAAAATAACAACAAAAAAAAGAGAAATCTGGCCGGGCAAGGTGGCTCATGCCTGTAATCCCAGGACTTTGGCAGGCCGAGGCAGGTGGATCACCTGAGGTCAGGAGTTCTAGACCAACCTGACCAACATGGTGAAACCCCATTTCTTTTTTTTTTTGAGACGGAGTCTCACTCTGTCGCCCAGGCTGGAGTGCAGTGGCCGGATCTCAGCTCACTGCAAGTTCCGCCTCCCGGGTTTAAGCCATTCTCCTGCCTCAGCCTCCCAAGTAGCTGGGACTACAGGCGCCCGCCACCTCGCCCGGCTAGTTTTTTGTATTTTTTAGTAGAGACAGGGTTTCACCATGTTAGCCAGGATGGTCTCGATCTCCTGACCTCGTGATCTGCCCGTCTCGGCCTCCCAAAGTGCTGGGATTACAGGCTTGAGCCACCGCGCCCGGCCTGAAACCCCATTTCTACTAAAAACACAAAAATTTGCCAGGCAAGGTGGCATGTGCCTGTAATCCCAGCTACTCAGGAGGCTGAGGTGGGAGAATTGCTTGAACCAGGGAGGCAGAGGTTGCAGTGAGCTGAGATTGTGCCACTGCACTCCAGACTGGACTACAGAGCAAGACTCCCTCTCAAAAAACAAAGAAACAAAGAAAAGAAAGAAAAGAAAGAGAGAGAGAAAGAGAGAAAGAAAGAAAGAAAAAAAAAAGAAAAGAAAAGAAAAGAAAAGAAATCATTTCAGGCCAAGCAGTGCTCATGCCTGTAATCTCAGTACTTTAGGAGGCCGAGGTGGAGCATCACTTGAAGCCAGGAGTTTGAATTCAGTCTGGGCAATATAGTGAGACCTCGCTTCTACTAAAAAAAATAAAATAAAACAATTAGCCAGGCACAGTGGCATGCACCTGTATAGTCCCAGCTACTTGGGAGGCTGAGTAGGGAGGATCCCTTGAGCCCAGGAGTTTGAGGTCACAGTAAGCCATGATCACGCCGCTGCACTCCAGCCTGAGCCACAAAGTAAGACTCTTTCAAGTAAACAAAAAAGGCTGGACACAGTGGCTCACGCTTGTAATCCCAGCACTTTGGGAGGCCAAGGTGGGAGGATCATCTGAGGTCAGGAGTTCGAGACCAGCCTGGCCAACATGGTGAAACCCCGTGTCTACTAAAAATACAAAAATTAGCTGGGCGTGGTGGCATGCGCCTGTAATCCCAGCTACTCACAAGGCTGAGGTAGGACAATTGCTTCAATCTGAGAGGGGGAGGTTGCAGTGAGCTGAGATCACGCCACTGTACTCCAGGCTGGGCAAGACAGCGAGACTCCCTCTCAAAAAAAAAAAGAGGAAAAAAAAGAAAAAGGGAAGAGACCCTTCACCTCCACCTCCTTTTCTTTCGGAATTTCTTTCTCTGTCCTTTTCAAAACTGTACACATCTTTTATGTGGTTATATGAGTCTCCTGCCAGTTTCCCAACTCAAGTCGTGTTTCCCCAAGGACCTGAGCCACCCACCTGAACTGTAATCATCAAGGAAGATAACTGTTTTCCGGAGGGGTGATCCCAACTTCAGCTGTCACCTGATTCTAAATGGCAAAACCCACTTACACAGTGCATGGGCTGTATCCACTTAGCTGTATCAAAGGAGATTTGTCTTTGTAATTCTTTCAGCAGGCTGCCTGTGATGCTCATCAAGTTTTGCTTTAATGCTTATTCAATCGTAAAATTGTTTTCTTTTGCTTTTACTTCTGTGGCAGGGCTTTCTGGGTTGGGGGATTCTGTTTTTAAATTCTATTTCCCCAACAGGTGATGGCAGTTTTATTTTTTTATTTTTTTATTTTTTTGAGACGGAGTCTTGCTCTGCCACCCAGGCTGGAGTGCAGTGGCCGGATCTCAGCTCACTACAAGCTCCACCATTTACACCATTCTCCTGCCTCAGCCTCCCGAGTAGCTGGGACTACAGGCGCCCACCTAGTTTTTTGTATTTTTAAGTAGAGACATGGTTTCACAGTGTTAGCCAGGATGGTCTCGATCTCCTGACCTCATGATCCGCCCGTCTCGGCCTCCCAAAGTGCTGGGATTACAGGCTTGAGCCACCGTGCCCGGCAATGGCAGTTTTATTAAGCAAACAGCAAAGAGGTCTTTGGATGTTAATCATTGCCTCTTGATGTACCTATGTAAATAAGAGATCTCAGAGAACCCAGCTTGCATGACATAGAGACCCAGGTGAATAAACCACAAGAAATGGTGACCGCAATGGGACTGTTGGGAACGTTTTCCCTAATACAGGACACTGGCTTAAAGGAATTACATCAATGTGTAAATAAGCACCATCAATAGTCAGCATGAGGTGTTCTACAAAGTAAGTCCACACCTAAGTCCCACCATCCCTGAGAAAGGACAAGGTGGTCCTCAGACCAGCAGTATCAGCATGGCCTGGGAGCTGGTGAGAACTGCCGAATCTCAAGCCCAGGCCAGACCCACAGAACCACCAGAAGCTGCATTTTGACGGGATCCCCAGGGAAGTCCTTTGCAAATAGTTTGGGAAGCATTGAGCTAGACAACAAATTCACTTATGTTCTTAGACCAAAAATGCAACAAGGTGGGCCTTCTGAACCAAGACAGGGATTCAGCCATGATAGTTATTACGTCTGGTCAAAAAAGAGGGGCCAAGAACAGTGGCTCACGCCTGTAATCCCAGCACTTTGGGAGGCTGAGGTGGGCGGATCACCTGAGGTCAGGAGTTCGAGACCAGCCTGGCCAACATGGCGAAACGCTATCTATACTAAAAACATAAAACTTAGCTGGGCGTGGTGTGTGCCTATAATCCCAGCTACTCAGGAGGGACAGGATAATTGCTTGAACCTGGGAGAACCGGGTTGCAGTGAGCCAAGATTGTGCCATTGCACTCCAGCCTGGGCAACAGAGCAACAGAGTGAGACCCTGCCTCAAAAAAAAAAAAAAAAAAGAGGGACTATATGCTTAACACTAAACCAGGCTTGGGGCAGAGCCCTTTCTACCTGGTATAATTAATAAATTCATAACTTCCTTCTGGGTAGAGACTGGCAAGATTGGGAAGGAGTTTTCTGGAAAACCAGTTACTCACCCATCCAGCTGCCTGTCAGAACCATCAGCCGGTGACTCTAGATTTGGCCTAACAACAATAATCCAGCTCTTATATTTTCCTATAAAATATCCCTACCTAAACATGAACTTAGGAATTGGACTACTACAGACTGCCCCCCCCCCGCCACAATATTGTAACAAAATTTTAATGCAACTGTCTGAAAAGTCTTCTCTCACTCATCTAAGAAAAAAAATCGGAATGGATAAATTAACTTGATTGACCTTACGGAAAGTTACGCTGAGAGGCCACCAGGAAATGCGGCAAGAATTTAGCAGGAGGTTCAGAGAAAGCCCAGTGAAAGAAAAAGCAAGCCAGGCTGGGCGTGGAGGCTCACGCCTGTAATCCCAGCACTTTGGAAGGCCGAGGCGGGTGGATCACTTGAGGTCAGGAGTCCAAGACCAGCCTGACTAACAAGGTGAAACCCTGCCTCTACTAAAAATACAAAAATTAGCCGGGCGTGGTGGCGGGTGCCTATAGTCCCAGCTACTCGGGAGGCTGAGGCAGTAGATTTGCTTGAACCCAGGAAGCAGAGGTTTCAATGAGCCGAGATCGTGCCACTGCAATCCAGCCTGGGCAACAGAGTGAGACTGTGTCTCAAAAAAAAAAAAAAAAAAAAAAGAAGAAAAAAAAAAGGAAGAAAAAAAGGCCGGGCGCGGTGGCTGACGCCTGTAATCCTAGCACTTTGGGAGGCCGAGGTGGGTGGATCACGAGGTCAGGGGATAGAGACTATCCTGGCTAACACGGTGAAACCCCGTCTCTACTAAAAATATAAAAAATTAGCCGGACGTGGTGGCGGCGCCTGTAGTCCCAGCTACCCCGGAGGCTGAGGCAGGAGAATGGCGTGAACCCTGGAGGCGGAACCTGCAGTGAGCCGAGATCGCGCCACTACACTCCAGCCTAGGCGACCCAGCGAGACTCCGTCTCAAAAAAATAAATTAATAAATAAATAATGAAAGGGGAAATTAAGAGGGACAACAACAATACAGAGTGCGCACGGCAGTGCGAGGCATAGCAGCTTTTGCGCATGCGCACTAACGTGAACAACGCACGTACAGAGGCCCATAGTGCTCGGAGGGTGCGGAAGCGGAAGCAGAGGGCGGTCAGGCAGAGCTCAGTCCACATCTACCAGGAAGGAAGTCAACAGGAGAGGACCCAGATGAGTCAAAGAGAAGCAGCGTAGCACGCCCGCTCCTCAGAAACAAAACCCGGGAAGCTTAAGGAATGAAAAATGGCTCCCGCTGGGAGTGCCAGAGCAGGGAAGTTTAGCCTAGTGTTAGAAGCCTTTTAGTTCCATGAATTTTTTCAACTAATGCACATATTACTTTGGGGGAAAAATTTTTTTTTAAACAAAAAGAAATGTTTTTGTTGTAATGTTGGGGCATGCTAAAAAAAAAAAAAAAAAGAAAAGAAATGCGTGAGGCCTTTATTTCATTTTGATCTATTAATACCTCCTTTTGATCTTCCCGGTTAACTTTCAAAGGGGTTAAACAAAGACAGTACATTAGTGAAGAAGACTTATATGCGCCTTAGGATTTTTTTGTTATTGTTTTGAGAGTCTCACTCTGTCACCCAGGCTGGAGTGCAGTGGGGTGATCTCGGCTCACCGCAACCTCCACCTCCTGGGTTCAAGTGATTCTCCTGCCTCAGCCTCCCAAGTAGCTGGGATCACAGGCATGCGCCACCATGCCTGGCTAATTTTTGTATTTTTAGTAGAGACGAGGTTTCACCATGTTGGTCAGGATCGTCTCGAACTCCTGACCTCAAAGTGATCCACCTACCTTGGCCTCCCAAAGTGCTGGGATTACAGGTGTGGGCTCGACCATGCCTTTGGATTTTAGGGGCTTCAAGATGTGCCTTAGGATTTATGGGGGTCTTTGCCCATAACTCATCCTGATAGAAGATGACAACTGAGCAAAGTTTTCAAACAGGCTCATGTCAGACATTTGACTTTCAGAAATCTACTCAATGGGGCCAGTCACGCACAGAGGGTGAAATGTGGCTTACAGAGCCTAGCGTGGGAGTCGACACTAAAACCCAAGTCTTGGTTTTGTTAAAAGGGATTTGTCATTCAAAGAAAGTGGAAGTCTTATTTTAATTCACTAAAATAAATGTTTTGCTGCTGGGGCTACAGTTCTAACGTGGCATTGCATAACCACCGTTACATAACCCTCCACAGCTGACAGTCTCTGAACATGTGACCTTCCAATGACTTACATGGAGCTCCTCTCATTGCAATAAAAAGAACTTGGTTTTGGCTGTAGCTGCATAATTGATCTGAAAAAAAAAAAAAATCACAACAAATAATTATTTCAAATACATTCATCACATGTAACCACATCAAACCCAAACAGGCTTCTATGAGAATGTAGTTTTTGTGGTCTTGTTGCTAGCAATTTAAATACTGATGTAAATGAAACACACATATCTATGTTGAAAAAGCAAGTAAGGCCAGGGTTCCCACCCTTAAGGAGCTAGTGCAGAGGTAGCGTTCAGGGAAGCTAGGGCACAGGCAAGGAAACAATTCCAAAACCAGGGGGTGAGCACTGTGAATGAGGCGGGCACTAGGAGAGGACAGATCCGGGGCTAAGGTCCTTATCACAGAGAAAGACAGTCTCCAGCTTCATCACTGCAGTGAAGGGCATGCGATCTTTACATGAACAAAGTCTATCCCAGAACACTTCCAAATGTTGCAAGACATGTGGCTCAACATGAGCCAAAAAGACAGTGTCCCCATGCATAGACCTGGGATCCTCTCAATGGGCCAATGTGTAGGAACAGGAAAAACTTTTTTTTTTTTTTTTGAGATAGTTTCACTCTGTCGGCCAGGCTGAAGTCCAGTGGCACGACGTTGGCTCACTGCAACCTCTGCCTCCTGGGTTCACGCAATTCTCATGCCTCAGCGTCCTGAGTAGCTGGGATTACAAGTATGCACCACCACGCCTGACTAATTTTTGTATTTTTTTTTTCGAGATGGAGTCTCGCTCTGTCGCCCAGGCTGGAGTACAGTGGCACGATCTTGGCTCACTGCAACCTCCGCCTCCTGGGTTCACGCCATTCTTCTGCCTCAGCCTCCCGAGTAGCTGGTACTACAGGCACCTGCCACCACACCCGGCTAATTTTTTCTACTTGTAGAGACGGGTTTCATCATGTTAGCCAGGTTGGCCTCGATCTCCTGACCTCGTGATCCGCCTGCCTCAGCTTCCCAAAGTGCTGGGATTACAGGTGTGAGCCACCGCACCCAGCCTAATTTTTTTTATTTTTAGTAGAGATGGAGTTTTGCCATGTTGGCCAGGCTGGTGTTGAACTTCTGACCTCAGATGATCCATCTGCTTTGGCCTCCCAGAGTGCTGGGATTACAGACATGAGCCACTGCACCCGGCCTAGAACAGGAAATACTTCTAACGAACACTATTCAGAGATAACGCTGAAGTCCCACATTTTCCTCCATGAGAGGCCCCATGAGATCTGGCCTCAGTCCCCCCACCCTCTCATCAACCCTTTCTGCTTGTGTGCCACAGCACTGGCTGCCTCCTCTGCTTAGGGTACTTTTCCTGGCCATCATGTGACTTACTCTCACTGAAGGGTTTGGTTAAAGGCCACCCATACCCATCTAAAATTGCAAACCCCACTCCCTACTCCTCCGTCGTGGGTGGGCTCTTTCTCTCCATAGCACTCACCTGTTATTCTGCATATTCTAATGACCTGTTTCCAGTCTCCACTATCCTGGGATGTTAAGTTCTCTGAGAGGAGGGAGTATGTTTTGCTTCTGGCTGTATTTTAACATATCCAGCACTACTTTTCAACTAAAACCATCAGAAAGCTGTTCACCAGGCTAATAAGCCAGAGAACATACAGTACTCTACTGAAGATTACACTTTCAGAATGGTCATTCTTCCCACTCCCCGCCCCTGCCCAACAAGTTCACTTTCCCACCAGCTAACAACCAGCACTCTTAACTATGCTGGCCTATGTGCAAACTTTGTTTGGTCTTGATAGGTACCTGTCAATTTCAAGTATAAGCAATGTTTGTGCCAGAGACACTTCTAAACCCTTAATGCACACTGTCTGGGATTTCAAACACTGGTACATGTTACACTGGATTCATTACAAAGAAAATCTTTCCCGATGTTCCCACCAGCTGGCACTGGGAATACAGTGGAATGGATAAATATATTAGAGCACGCTCTTATCTCCACATGCAGTGGCTGTGCTTGGTTCATGACATGATAAACGCCTCCCAGGAAAATGCTTATCTTATCATGAACCAAGATACCCGGACTGATTCCACTGGGACACGTGGAAGACTCCTAAGAGCCCAGCCCTGCAGATGAATCTTCTGCATAAGATTTTCGGTGACAGAAAGTCTTGGCTAAATTATACAAATCAAAACAAAACAAAAAAACCTCAAAACCCAAACTCTGTACCAAGTTACAAAGAGAACACAGTCTGGTGTAGGATTACATCCTCTAGTGGACGAAGAGAGAAATTAAAAATCTTGACTTGCTGTAACTATTCTTTAGTTCAATTTCTATACCTTTTCTGATACAGGGCTTGTGTCCCACAGTGACTTTTCTTTTTTTTTTTTTTTTTGAGATGGAGTCTCGCTCTATCACCTAGGCTGGAGCGTAGTGGCACTATCTTGGCTCACTACACCTCTGCCTCCCAGGTTCAAGCGATTCTCCTGCCTCAGCCTCCCGAGTAGCTGGGATTATAGGCACGCACCATCACGCCCGGCTAATTTTTGTATTTTCAGTAGAGACAGGGTTTCATCATGTTGGCCAGGCTGGTCTCAAATTCTTGACCTCAGGTGACCCGCCTGCCTTGGCCCAAAGTGCTGGGATTCCAGGTGTGAGCCACCGCACCCGGCCTCACAGCGATTTTTAACCGTAAATACAACTTCTTAAACGCATATTTAATTATCCATTGCTAACACTGATAGGCACGGTGGCTCATGCCTGTAATCCCAACACTTTGGGAGGCTGAAGTAGGAGGATCACCTGAGCCCAGGAGTTCACGACCAGTCTGGGTAACACAGTGAGACCTCATCTCTATTTGAAAAAAAAAAATACTCACTACAAGCAGCTGGAACTGAATGACAACAGGAGGCAACCAAGGCCAGGGAATGTTCCCGACAGCCACATAAAACCTTCCTAGGCCTCCACCCATGGAGTCTAGACCTCCCTCCCATCACCCAAGAAGAGGTCCAGCATGCCGGTCACTCGCGTCCATTACTGTGTAGGAGAATTAGTGCAGGCTATTTAATTAATTTTTTTTTTTTGAGACAGGGTATTGGTCTGTTTTCTATGCTGGAGTGCAGTGGTGCGACCTTGGCTCACCGAAACCTCCTTCTGGGTTCAACTGATTCTCATGCCTCAGCCTCCCGAGCAGCTGGGATTACAGGTGCCCACAATGACACTGGGTTGATTTTTGTATTTTTAGTACAGATGGGGTTTCACCATGTTGGTCAGGCTGGTCTCAAACTCCTGACCGCCTGCCTCGGCCTCCTAAAGTGCTGGGATTACAGGTGCGAGCCACCGTGCTCAGCCAATGAAGGCTATTTATTGTCTTGGGGTCTAGTGACAGAGAAAAGGCAAGCAGGTTCACTGTTAAGGAGCCACTTTTAGGCAGTGTTTTTGCAGACACTTCAAGCAGAGACAAGGCGGCACCCTGAAGGTGGAGGATTCCCGGGAAGGTGCAGCCTCAGCTCCTGTCACTCCCTCAGGACACTCACTCATCCTGTCCTGATTTCCCCGTTACTGGCAGACTTCTGCCTTAAGAGGTCGCAGACCAACAATGACCTCCTGGGGACTCAGGCACCCTCCTTGGGGTGATAATGAGGAAAGCTCTCGTAAGTATCAACAGCTCTGTCCATTTTCCACACTATAAATAAGATGTTACTGCTCAGGGGGGCCTAGGATCTAATTCTTCCAATCAAACTCCCAAACCAAGATTGAACCGACTCCTCGAGGAACTGTGCACATGGGCAGCAGCTGCTTGCAGAGACGCATATTCCAAAGACAGACAAGGCAACCCCAGTCCCTGTGGGGAAGCCGGCCTTCTGCATACAGGAAAGACACCACACAGAAGAATGAGTCAGTAACTGGGCATCAAAGTGGTTTATTCCAGAAACGTATATATCACATCTTAACACAATGTATTACTTTGGGCAATACATGTCCTTCCTCTAAAGACAAGCATGCAGGGGAGAACGTAGGTAACTGTTCATTGCGGGGTATATACAACTGTTCATTGCGGGGTATACACTCTTGTGAGTGGCCCAAATTGTGCAAACAAGGAAGTAAAAAAAACAACATCCGGCCAGGCGTGGTGGCTCATGCCTGTAATCCCAGCACTTTGGGAGGCCGAGGCACGAGGTCAGGAGATCTAGACCATCCTGGCTAACACAGTGAAACCCCGTCTCTACTAAAAGTACAAAAAATTAGCCAGGTGTGGTGGCAGGCACCTGTAGTCCCAGCTACTCAGGAGGCTGAGGCAGGAGAATGGTGTGAACCCAGGAGGCGGAGCTTGCAGTGAGCCAAGATCACGCCACTGCACTCCAGCCTGGGTGACAGAGTGAGACTCTGTCTCAAAAAACAAAACAAAACAAAACAAAAACAACAACAACAACAGCCTGCCTGGGCACAGTGGCTTATGGCTATAATCCCAGCACTTTGGGAGGCCAAGGTGGGCAGATCACCTGAGGTCAGGAGTTCGAGACCAGCCTGGTCAACATGATGAAATCCTGTCTCTAGTAAAAATAAAAAATTAGCTGGGTGTGGTGGCATGCACCTGTAATCCCAGCTACTGGGGAGGCTGAGGCAGAATCGCTTGAACCTGGGAGGCAGAGGTTGCAGTGAGCCGAGATCATGCCACTGCACTCCAGCCTGGGTGACAGAGTGAGAAGAGTGAGACTCCGTCTCAAAAAACAAACAAAAACAACAGCCTGCAGTGAAGTCTTACCTCGGCTCTCCTGCCCTGGGAGCAGGAAGGCATCTTCCTGTGGCAAATGGCACCTGTCAAGACCCCAAACCTTCCTCTACAGCAGCACCCCAGGGAATTTCACAGCTGAAAATGCTTTGAGCCAGGTACGGTGGCTCATACCTGTAAATCCCAGCACTTTGGGAGGCCGAGGTGGGTGGATCACCTGAGGTCAGGAGTTCGATACCAGCCTGGCCAACATGGTGAAACTCCATCTCTACTAAAAATACAAACAATTAGCCGGGCGTCGTGGTGGGTGCCTGTAATTTCAGCTACTCCGGAGGCTGAGTGAGGCAGGGGAATCACTTGAACCTGGGAGGCGGAGGTTGCGGTGAGCCGAGGTCGCGCCACTGCACTCCAGTCTGGGCCACAAGAGCGAAACTCCGTCTCAAAAAAAAAAAAAGCTTTGAAAGTCAGAGAAGTGACAACAACATAGCTACCGTGTCTAAAGTGCTCCCAGGCCCCAGCCCAACGCCCCCAGCCCTCTCCTGAGTGCTTTATAGGATCTGCTCATTCAACCATCAAATGTGCTAATCTGGGCCAGTGCAGCCTGTCATCCCAGCATTTTGGAAGGCTGAGGCAAGAAAACTGCTTGAGGCCAGGAACTTGAGACCAGCCTGGGCAACATAGTGAGACTCTGTCCCTTATTAAAAAAGAAAAAAAAGCACCAATCTGGTGGGAGGCATGGCCATCTTCACTGTCCCCATCTTACTGAAGAAGTAATGGAGGAAGAAACAGGGAGGGACCTGCCCCAGGTCCGGCAGGCGGGGGGGAGCTGGGAGCTGAACATGTCAACATGGTGGCCTCCGCTTCTAAGTGCTGAGGAGGCACTTGCTGGGTTGTGCACAGCTGCTGCTGTGCTCCCAAAACTTCCCATGGGACCAGGCCTCCCCTCTGCAGCCAAAGTTCCTTTAGATGATTAGAGGCTACACACTCAGACTCATGGCCAGTGGGCACGGGAACCGCAGAGTATGTGAAAAGTCACCTTGGCGTCTGAGTCTCTTTATAGCCATACACAACAAGGTCTTAAGCAGTCACCATTCAAAAAATATGTAGTCAAGAACTAAACCAAACAAACCTGGATGATCCTAGGCCAAAATGATTCCTTTCCAGGCACACAAGCCCAGCAGAAGACAAAACCAGATATTCATTCACTACACACACAAGTCTTCCAGAAACTGACCTGCAAAGAAAAGTATATGCATCAGTTTTTATTCTACTTTACCAAGTCTGAATATTTAAAACTGTGAGCACCACAAAATACTCTCTAAAATCCAAAATCCAGGCCGGGCGCGGTGGCTCAAGCCTGTAATCCCAGCACTTTGGGAGGCCGAGACGGGCGGATCACGAGGTCAGGAGATTGAGACCATCCTGGTTAACCCGGTGAAACCCCGTCTCTACTAAAAATACAAAAAACTAGCCGGGCGAGGTGGCGGGCGCCTGTAGTCCCAGCTACTCGGGAAGCTGAGGCAGGAGAATGGCGTAAACCCGGGAGGCGGAGCTTGCAGTGAGCTGAGATCCGGCCACTGCACTCCAGCCCGGGCGACAGAGCAAGACTCCGTCTCAAAAAAAATAAAATAAAATAAAAAATAAAATAAAATCTAAAATCCACCCTCCACCTAGAAAAACATGGGACGTACCCTGGGATTCTGCCCTGCGGGGACTGGGCCCCCATCCACCCCTCAGTCTTCCAAGTCTATAGGTACCACTGAGCCAAGGGCTGGTCACCGCCTACTCAAAGACATCACAGGGACTTCCTAACTCATCTTTCTCCAGGCTGTCATCTGTACACCACCACGTCGCCCTTAGAAACCTGCTTGTTGGCCAGGCGCGGTGGCTAAGCCTGTAATCCCAGCACTTTGGGAGGCTGAGACGGGCGGATGACGAGGTCAGGAGATCGAGACCATCCTGGCTAACATGGTGAAACCCCGTCTCTAATAAAAAATACAAAAAACTAGCCGGGCGAGGTGGCGGGCGCCTGTAGTCCCAGCTACTCAGGAGGCTGAGGCAGGAGAATGGCGTGAACCCGGGAGGCGGAGCTTGCAGTGAGCTGAGATCCGGCCACTGCACTCCAGCCTGGGCGACAGAGTAAGACTCCTTCTCAAAAAAAAAAAAATGATGACATGAACAGTTATTGTCTCCGTTGGAAACCCCCAGGAGAAATCAACATGAAGGTTCTCCCAAAAGCGTAATCTCAACCTTCATCCAAGACGGGAGGAAGAACAGGAAATGCAAAAGGGATCTGTGTGCCATGATTCCCGGAAAGGTGGCACTGCTCCCTCTACTGCACTGTAGACCAACATAGTAGCCACTAGCCACACGTGACTATTTACAGTGAAGTTAAAATAAAAAATCTGGACTCACAGTCACCAAATGCTCAACAGCTACATGTGGCTTGTGGCTGCTCTGGATAGCATAAAATGGTCAGATAGACCATTTCCATCACTGCAGAAAGTTCTGCTGGACAGCACATCATCTGTGTTCTGCACATAGTCGTCTTTTGCAATTACAGATTTGTCTGTATCATCCTCTTACATAAAACCCATAATGGGGTCGGGTGCAGTGGTTCAAGCCTGTAATCCCAGCACTTTGGGAGGCCAAGGTGGGCGTATCCCCAGAGGTCAAGAGTCTGAGACCAGCCTGGCCAACGTGGTGAAACACCGTCTACTAAAAATACAAATATTAGCCAGGCATGGTGGCATGCGCCTATAATCTCAGCTATTTGGGAGGCTGAGGCAGGAGAATCACTTGAACCCAGGAGGCAGAGGTTGCAGTGGGCCAAGATCACGCCACTGCACTCCAACCTGGGAGACAGAGCAAGACTCCGTCTCAAAACAAACAAACAAACAAAAAACCCCACAAAAATCCCAAAATGGTATCCCATTATTCTCAGGACAAAGACCAACATCCTCACCTGAGCTGCAAGGCCCTATGTGGCCTGGCCTTCCCCATGTTTTTTGAGACAGGGTCTCACTCTGTCACCCAGGATGGAGTGCAGTGGCACCATCATGGCTCACTGCAGCTTCAAGCCCCCACCTCAGCCTCCCAAGTAGCTGGGATCACAGGCATGTGTCACCACACCCAGGTTACTTTTTTGATTTTTCAGAGAGACAAGGTCTCGTTGTGTTACCCAGGCTGATCTTGATCTCCTTGACTCAAGCAGTCTTCCAGCCTCAGCCTCCCAAAGTGCTGTGATTACAGGTGTGAGCCACCGCGCCCAGCTCCCCATCTTTTTAGCTTCATTTCCCACCATTCTCCACTTTGCTTCCTGGGATACACAGGCCTTTCAGTTCCTTCACCAGCTGCACTTGCTGGGGCACTGGGTCCAACAAACTTCTACCCATCCTTCAGATTCCAGCTCAAGGGTTTCATCCTCAGAAAAGCCTTTTGGTCTTCATCGGGATCTTTTTTTTTTTTTTTTTTATAATAATAAAAAAACAGAGACGAGGTCTTACTACGTTGACCAGGCTGGTCTCGAACTCCTGACCTCAAGTGATCCTCCCACCTTGGCCTCCCAAAGTGCACTTTGGCCTCCCAAAGTTACAGGCGTGAGTCAACACACCCGCCAGATCCTTGGCATATATGTTCTTATGTTGCCTTCCTTCAGAGCACTCGCCTTGACTTGAATTATGCCTTTTTTTGAGATGGAGTCTCACTCTGTCACCCAGGCTGCAGTACAGTGGCGCAATCTCCGCTCACTGGAACCTCCACCTCCGGGGTTCAAGCGATTCTCCTGCCTCACCCTCTTGGGATTACAGGCATATACCACTACACCTGGCTAATTTCATGTTGGCCAGGTTGGTCTTGAAGTCCTGACCTCAGATGATCCGCCCACTTTGGCCTCCCAAAGTGTTGGGATTACAGGTGTTAGCCATGGCGCCTGGCCTGGATTATGCCTTTTTTTTTTTTTTTTGGAGTTTTGCTCTTGTTGCCCAGGCTGGAGTGCAGTGGCGTGATCTCGCCTCACTGCAACCTCTCCACCTCCTGGGTTCAAGCGATTCTCCTGCCTCAGCCTCTTAAACAGATGGGATTACAGGCACTCACCACCATGCCCAGCTAATTTTTTGTATTTTTAGTAGAGACAGGGTTTCATCATGTTGGCCAGGCTGGTCTCGAACTCCTGACCTCAGGTGATCTGCCCGCCTCGGCCTCCCGAAGTGCTGGGATTACAGGCATGAGCCACTGCGCCTGGCTTAATTATGCCCTCTTAAGGGTGATCATTTAACCTTGTCTCCCTAACTGGGCTGTGGCTTCCAGAGAACAAGGGCCATGACTGTTTTTTTCATCGCTGTATCCCTAACATTTAACATATCAGGTCAATGTATCAACAAATGTTTATTGAATGAAAGACATGACAGTAACATTATGAAATTTTGAAAAGCAAGTGCTCTCTGATACTAACTACAACCATTTTCTTTAAATGTAGGTCCTGTTTGCAGTATCATACATGATCATCAAACTGCTGCTAGAATGCTCACACCTGTTACTGCAAATTCAAAACCCAGGAAAGACTTCTCCTGGGAATTTACTTTAGGTCAGGGTTGGGCTGCCTGGTACAATGCTGCACCCACAACTTGGCGGGTTCAACAACACAGGAGCCTTTCCCGAGACCATCTGCCCTGAACACTTTGTCTCCATGCTTGACATACCTGGATCCCCCGCTGACGTCACTTCCAATGCTCTCATCAACGAGGAGCAGGAAAATAGTGGTTGCTGCATGTTTTCAGCCAATCGTCGGGGGATATTTCTCATCTTCTGTTGAAACCTTGGGGAAAACGTAACATAATGTGCCTTAAAAGGACAAAAGTCATTCGATGCTTACCACACTCCTAGAAACCTGGGCTAACCCAGCCAGGGACTCCAATGCTTTTCTGCTAGCTACGGGGCCTCCCTACAGCTCCTCATTCCAATTTCGGCGGCTGTGTGCCGACTAAGTTCTCTTTTGTCGCCTCCCGTCCAAGCCCTAGCTGCGATGGGAGGAGCCGTCCCTGAAGTCCCGGGCGCCGTGGAGGGGCTCTGGTCTCTGGGTCTCTGGTCACCCGGTCAGTGCCTCCAGCTCACCGGCAGAGCTCCGTTAGCGTCCCGGGGCGGGCCCAACTCCGCAGGCTAGGGCCGGTGGCGGCGGAACTGTGGCCAGGGCTGCCCTGAGTCATCCTGCGGGCCGCGAGTAGGCGACCACCAGGAGGCGAGAGCGGGTTTCCACTCCAACAGGACAAAGCACACGTCTCCAGTTGCTTCCTACTCCTCTGGGCGGAAGTAGCTCCGCCAGCAACTTCCGGCCGGAAGTGAGTATTTACCATAGAGACAGCAGCTAGAGGGTCGCCCGAACTTTGGATCTGGGTCCTCCAAGGCGGACTTAAAGGGGTCGCAACCCACGGGATGTAATTAATGGGGACTAGAGACTGGGCCAAAGGAGAGGGTCCTGGAGGGAGGGAATCAGAAGGAACATCCCATTTCTTGAAAGCCCGCTGGGTGTCTGGAGCCGTGAAAGCATTATCTGTCTACTCCTCATGCAGCCCTCTGAATTAAGTGGAAAGACCACTCTTGTCTTGCGGATGAGAAAACGGGCGCTCCGCAGTTGCTTGGTTACTTTCCCAAGCACAGCCGGTCAGGAAGTGGCAGAGCTGGGTTCACACCTAAGTCATTTCTGCTCCATACTCAATGCCCTTTCCACCACCCCAGGTGGCAGGAAGGAGAGAGCTTAAGAGCAGAGGGGCTACGTGAAGATGCAGGCTGTCCTGGCCTATTGGGACAACTCCTGGAAAGCCTACTGCTCCAAAAGACCTGGTCGATTCCCGACAGTTCAGTGTCTGTGGGCAGAGGAGGCAAGGAACAGGAATCTTGCCCTGAGTCTAATCCCACAACCAAGGAAGAATTGCTGAACCTTGTGTCAGGTGTTTGAACCAGAGCAACTCCATCTTGAATAGGGGCTGGGTAAACCAAGGCTGAGACCTACTGGGCTGCATTCCTAGGTCATACAGGTCATAAAGACCTTGCTGATCCAACAGGCTGCAGTAAAGAAGACGGCCAAAACCCACCAAAACCAAGATGGCTATGAGAGTGACCTCTGGTTGTCCTCACTGCTACATGCACACCAGCGCCATAACAGTTTACAAATGCCATGGCAACGTCAGTAAGCTACCCTACATGGTCTAAAAAGGGGAGGCATGAATAATCCATGCCTTGTTTAACATATCACCAAGAAATAACTGTTTGGACGAACGGAGGCAAGATGGTGCCCTTCGGGGTTCTTCATCCCCCCCCAACTCTTCCCGCGCGCACGCGAAAATGCAGCCGGCCACCCGGGAAGGTGCAGATCAACTGGGCATGCGCCAGGTGACGTCAATCTGAAGAGACCAAG
>NC_045449.1:70781229-70842172 GCF_002776525.5 Piliocolobus tephrosceles | reverse complement strand
GTCCTGTTTGCAGTATCATACATGATCATCAAACTGCTGCTAGAATGCTCACACCTGTTACTGCAAATTCAAAACCCAGGAAAGACTTCTCCCGGGAATTTACTTTAGGTCAGGGTTGGGCTGCCTGGTACAATGCTGCACCCACAACTTGGCGGGTTCAACAACACAGGAGCCTTTCCCGAGACCATCTGCCCTGAACACTTTGTCTCCATGCTTGACATACCTGGATCCCCCGCTGACGTCACTTCCAATGCTCTCATCAACGAGGAGCAGGAAAATAGTGGTTGCTGCATGTTTTCAGCCAATCGTCGGGGGATATTTCTCATCTTCTGTTGAAACCTTGGGGAAAACGTAACATAATGTGCCTTAAAAGGACAAAAGTCATTCGATGCTTACCACACTCCTAGAAACCTGGGCTAACCCAGCCAGGGACTCCAATGCTTTTCTGCTAGCTACGGGGCCTCCCTACAGCTCCTCATTCCAATTTCGGCGGCTGTGTGCCGACTAAGTTCTCTTTTGTCGCCTCCCGTCCAAGCCCTAGCTGCGATGGGAGGAGCCGTCCCTGAAGTCCCGGGCGCCGTGGAGGGGCTCTGGTCTCTGGGTCTCTGGTCACCCGGTCAGTGCCTCCAGCTCACCGGCAGAGCTCCGTTAGCGTCCCGGGGCGGGCCCAACTCCGCAGGCTAGGGCCGGTGGCGGCGGAACTGTGGCCAGGGCTGCCCTGAGTCATCCTGCGGGCCGCGAGTAGGCGACCACCAGGAGGCGAGAGCGGGTTTCCACTCCAACAGGACAAAGCACACGTCTCCAGTTGCTTCCTACTCCTCTGGGCGGAAGTAGCTCCGCCAGCAACTTCCGGCCGGAAGTGAGTATTTACCATAGAGACAGCAGCTAGAGGGTCGCCCGAACTTTGGATCTGGGTCCTCCAAGGCGGACTTAAAGGGGTCGCAACCCACGGGATGTAATTAATGGGGACTAGAGACTGGGCCAAAGGAGAGGGTCCTGGAGGGAGGGAATCAGAAGGAACATCCCATTTCTTGAAAGCCCGCTGGGTGTCTGGAGCCGTGAAAGCATTATCTGTCTACTCCTCATGCAGCCCTCTGAATTAAGTGGAAAGACCACTCTTGTCTTGCGGATGAGAAAACGGGCGCTCCGCAGTTGCTTGGTTACTTTCCCAAGCACAGCCGGTCAGGAAGTGGCAGAGCTGGGTTCACACCTAAGTCATTTCTGCTCCATACTCAATGCCCTTTCCACCACCCCAGGTGGCAGGAAGGAGAGAGCTTAAGAGCAGAGGGGCTACGTGAAGATGCAGGCTGTCCTGGCCTATTGGGACAACTCCTGGAAAGCCTACTGCTCCAAAAGACCTGGTCGATTCCCGACAGTTCAGTGTCTGTGGGCAGAGGAGGCAAGGAACAGGAATCTTGCTCTGAGTCTAATCCCACAACCAAGGAAGAATTGCTGAACCCTGTGTCAGGTGTTTGAACCAGAGCAACTCCATCTTGAATAGGGGCTGGGTAAACTAAGGCTGAGACCTACTGGGCTGCATTCCTAGGTCATACAGGTCATAAAGACCTTGCTGATCCAACAGGCTGCAGTAAAGAAGACGGCCAAAACCCACCAAAACCAAGATGGCTATGAGAGTGACCTCTGGTTGTCCTCACTGCTACATGCACACCAGCGCCATAACAGTTTACAAATGCCATGGCAACGTCAGTAAGCTACCCTACATGGTCTAAAAAGGGGAGGCATGAATAATCCATGCCTTGTTTAACATATCACCAAGAAATAACTGTTTGGACGAACGGAGGCAAGATGGTGCCCTTCGGGGTTCTTCATCCCCCCCCAACTCTTCCCGCGCGCACGCGAAAATGCAGCCGGCCACCCGGGAAGGTGCAGATCAACTGGGCATGCGCCAGGTGACGTCAATCTGAAGAGACCAAGATTTAACTGGTCGCACCTGTGGAACGCCCCTGACACGCCCATGCCCCACCTATTGCCCTCCCACTCCTAGAAAAGCCGCTCTCCGCCATTGAGCCACTGCGGACTCCCCAGCTTCCCAGTCCTGTCGGGATGTCGGAACTCCGTCCGAGAGCTTGGGGGAGGGGAACTCTGCCGTCCTTCTTTGCCGGAGGCCTACAGACTTCTTCTCCACACCTTAGGTTGCTAAAATAAACTAGCAGTTTTGCGCCTGACCTTTGCCTACTTGCTGGTTCTTTTGTGCTCGCTCTGGTGGTCTTAGAAAAACAAGACAATAACCATTAAAAAAAAAAAACAGCCGGGTACACTTTGGGAGGCCGAGGCAGATGAATCACTTGAGGTCGGGGAGTTCAAAACCAGCATGACCAACAGGAGTTAGAAACTAACCTGACCAACCTGGTGAAACCCCATCTGTACTAAAAATACAAAATTAGCCAGGCATGGTGGTGTGCACCTGTAATCCCAGCTACTTGGGAGGCTGAGGCAGGAGAATTGCTTGAACCCGGGAGGGGGAGGTTACAGTGAGCCAAGATCGCGTCACTGTGGCCGGGCACAGTGGCTCACGCCTGTAATCCCAGCACTTTGGGAGGTCAAAGTGGGCGGATCACCTGAGGTAGGGAGTTCAAGACCAGCCTGACCAACATGGAGAAACCCCATCTCTACTAAAAATACAAAAAGTTAGGTGGGCATGGTGGTGCATGCCTGTAATTCCAGCTACTCCAGAGGCTGAGGCAGGAGAATTGCTTGAACCAGGGAGGTGGAGGTTGTGGTGAGCTGAGATCGCACCATTGCACTCCAGCCTGGGCAACAAGAGGGAAATTCCGTCTGAAAAAAATAAAATAAAATAAGGATCGTGCTGTGGGGAAAAGAAAGATCAGACTGTTACTGTGTCTATATAGAAAGAAGTAGACATAAGAGACTCCATTTTGTTCTGTATTTGAGATGCTGTTAGTCTGTGACCCTACCCCCAACCTTGTCCTTGCAAGAGCTGTGTGCTGTGGTGACTTAAGGTTTAAAGGAGTTTGGGCTGTGCAGGGTGTGCTTTGTTAAACAAGTGCCTGAAGGCAGTGTGCTTGTGAAAAGTCATCACCATTCTCTTAATCTCAAGTACCCAGGGATACACACACTGCCAAAGGTTGCAGGGACCTCTGCCTAGGAAAGCTAGGTATTGTCCAAGGTTTCTCTCCATGTGATAGTCTGAAATATGGCCTCGTGGGAAGAGAAAGACCTGATCGTCCCCTAGCCTGATACCCGTGAAGGGTCTTGTGCCGAGGAGGACTAGTGTAAGAGGAAAGAAGCGTCTTGGCGGTTGAGATAGAGAAAAGCATCTGTCTCCTGCCCGTCCCTGGGCAATGGAACATCTCAGTGTAAAACCCAATTGTATGTTCTGTTTACTGAGAAAGAAGAAAACCGCCTTAGGGCGAAAGGTGGGACTTGCTAGCACAATGCTGCTCTTTATGCACTAAAAAGGTTTATGGAGATGTTTGCATATGCATATCAAGGCATAACACTTTTCCTTAAACTTATGTCACAGAGATCTTTATTCATATGTCTTACTGCTGACCTCCCTACAATGATCCTATTATCCTGCTACTTCCCTTTTTCTAAGATGGTAAAGATAATTGTCAATAAATACTAAGGGAACTCAGAGACTGGTGCAGGCCTCTGTGTGCTGAGCGCCGGTCCCCTGGGCCCACTTTTTCTTTCTCTTTACTTTGTCTCTATATCTCATTTCTTTTCTCAAGTCTCTTGTTCCACCTAATGAGAAACACCCACAGGTGTGGAGGGGCAGGCCACCCCTTCATCGTGCCACTGCACTCTGGCTTGGGCGACAGAGATACAGTCTGTCTCAAAAAAAAAAAAAAAAAAAAAGAAAGAAAGAAAGAAGAAGAAGAAGTTACCGAGCCTGGGAAGAGTGGAAGTGGAGAATGAGGAATTATTGCTTAATGATTACAGAGTTTCTGTTTGGGATGATGAAGTTTTAGAAATAGTGGTGATGGTTGCACATTGTGAATATAATTAATGCCACAGACTATACCTTTAAAAATAGTTAGAATAGTAAGTTTTATATTATGTATATTTTATCACAATAAATTTTTTTTCCTGTTTTTTTGTTTTGTTTTGTTTTGTTTTGGGACAGGGGTCTCACTCTGTCACCCAGGCTGGAGTGCGGTGGTAGGATCATAGCTTGCTGCAGCCTTGACCTCCTGGGCTCAAGGGATCCTGTCTCCTCAGCCTCCTGAGTAGCTGGGACTACAGGTGTGCACCGCCACACCCAACTAGTTTTTATAATTATCATTTTTTGTAAATATGGGGTCTCACTCTGTTGCCCAGGCTGGTCTCGAACTCCTAGCTTCATGTGAATTCCGCCACCTCAGCCTCCCAAAGTGCTGGGATTACAGGTGTAAGTCACTGCTCATGGCCTACATTCACCAACTTTTTGATATGAAGTGAAAGTCTTTTATTTTCAGCATGAATCTCTCTTTGTCGGGAGGTCTTAAAGACACCTGTAAAATAACGCAAGAGCAAATTTGTCTGGATTTTTATGACCTCACCTTCTTCACAATCTCTTTGAGTTGTCTAACATTCAACAATACATACCGTTAGCTTTAGTAACTCGGAAATATTCAAGTTAAATTTTTGTTTTGATGCAGGAGCCACAATTCTGTTTTGTTTTACCCTATTTCATGAGTTTACATAAGAATGAAATGATATAATTGTATAATTAGCTTAACTGGACTAAACAGGTTTGTAAACAACTCAAGCGGCTTCGGGCAGGCATTGGGCTCACCTGGTTGGAGCAGAAGCCAGGTGCCCCTGGAGAGGAGCCTCCAGGTTTTGTGTGTGTATGTGTGTGATCCCCGTCAGTACCACTTGGAGTGGGAGAGGGACTTTTCTCAAAGGAAGCAGGGGTGAAGGCATCCTGGGCAGGCGAAAACTAGAGGCGTCTACTCCATGACCCTACCTCTGCCCCCTGGTGGTGGCTCTTGGTGGCGCTGCTGACCACAGGTGATGTCAGAAACAAGCCAGCTGTGCAACTGGCAGGTCTTCTCCCGGGCTACCTGTCTGTCCTGCAGAATAAAGTCCACACGATTGCTTTCCCCCTTTTTTTCCATTTCTGCTTCATTAGGGAAAAACAAAACTCAACGAGTCACCCTTAGCCGTCCTGGCCCTGTTGATCTGACCTCCTGTTGCATCACCACGATCCCCACACAGACCCCTGCTCTGGCCACTCTGCCCAGCTCAGCTCCCAGACACTCCACGCATCTGCACTTCAGGCGAGCACACCTGCCCTTTGAAGCCAGCTCTGCTCTCAGGTGACAGTTTCTTCTCAGATGCTCTCTGGTGCCAATTCTTTGACATATCCTGTGTCCCCTGAGCTATTTGTTACACATCCTTTGATGAACACATCTGGTCTCTGTTGAGTGAGGCTGCTCTCTCTAAAGGCAGGGTATTGTCGGCATCCTCAGCCTTATCGGGAAGATGAGGTCTGCAGCAGGAGCCTTTGCCCCCACCTCCCCAGAAGAGAGGAGATATTACCCCAGAAGAATCCCCCAGAGCTGGGAGGGCTGCAGGAAGCAGAGATATACATCTCCTTCCTGGCCAGACACTTGCTACACCACAGACTCTGCCAGTAGGTCCTGGCACTGCTGCCAGAGAGGCCAGGCATGATGGCTTATGCCTATAATCTCAGCACTTTGGGAGGCTGAGGGAGGCAGATCACCTGAGGTCAGGAGTTCAAGACCAGCCTGGCGAACATGGTGAAACCTCGTCTCTACTAAAAATACAAAAATTGGCCAAGCATGGTAGCACATGCCTGTAGTCCCAGCTACTGGGGAGGCTGAGGCAGGAGAATCACTTGAACCTGGGAGGCAGAGGTTGCAGTGAGCCGAGATCACACCACTGCACTCCAGCCAGGGCCGCAGAGTGAGACTCTATCTCAGAAAAAAAAAAAAAAAAAAAGAGAGAGAGAAAATGTAGTGAGAGAGTTCTTGAGTTCTTGGGAGAGACTTGGCTCATGACTCCTGAAGGTGACCAAACTTGGAGATAGAGTCTGTTGCTTGTTCTTCTCTGGGGGAGCTCCAAGACCAAAGTCTCCTTTAGTTACTGTGCTTGGCAAGGCCAAAAGGGACAGTGGTATAACAGGTCTGGGAAAGAAAGGATGGTTACTGAGATTGGCCGAATAATGACCCTCACCCCAAAGATGTCCACACCCCAATCCACGGAACCTGTGAATATGTCACTTTACGTGACGAAAGAGATTTTTGTGGATGTGAAGAACCTTGGGATGGGGGGATTATTTTAGATTATCCAGGTGGGCAAGGTGTAATCACAGTGATCTCTACCAAAGGGAGGCAGACGACTCCTAGCCATCTTCTGCGCCCCACTCCTTGTTTCCAATAAAGTTATGTCCTTAGATAGTGAAAAATAAAAAAGGGGGAGGCAGGAGGATCAGCAATAGAGAAGAGACGTGAGGATGGAAGGAGAGAGGGAGAGAGTTGGAGAAGTGTGGCAGAGGGATTTGAAGGTGGAGGAAGGGACCATGAGCAAGTGTTTTGTGTGGGCAGGTCTATGCAGATCTACCCTAAAGTCCAAGGAAGCTGAGAGGCTAAAGAAACAGGCTGACCCAACAAGTTTTTCTTTTTTTTTTTGAGACGGAGTTTCACTCTTGTCACCCAGGCTGGAGTGCAATGATGTGATCTCGGCTCACCATAACCTCCGCCTCCTGGGTTCAAGCAATTCTCCTGCCTCAGCCTCCCAAGTAGCTGGGATTACAGGCATGCACCACCATGCCCGGCTAATTTTGTATTTTCAGTAGAGATGGAGTTTCTTTTTCTTTTTTTTTTTGAGACAGAGTCTTGCTCTGTAGCCCAGGCTGGGGTACAGTGGCACGATCTTGACCTCGGCTCACTGCAAGCTCCACCTCCCGGGTTCATGCCATTCTCCTGCCTCAGCCTCCTGAGTAGCTGGGACTACAGGCGCCCGCCACCACGCCCAGCTAATTTTTTTTTTTTTTTTGTATTTTTAGTAGAGACGGGGTTTCACCGTAGTCTCGATCTCCTGACCTCGTGATCCGCCCGTCTTGGCCTCCCAAAGTGCTGGGATTACAACCTTGAGCCACCACGCCCGGCCGAGATGGAGTTTCTACACATTGGTCAGGTGGGTCTCGAACTCCCAACCTCAGATGATCTGCCTGCCTAAGCCTCCCAAAGTGCTGGGATTATAGGCGTGAGCCACTGCGCCCAGCCCTTTCTTTTCTTTCTTTCTTTCTTTTTTTTTTCTTCAAGATGGAGTCTCTGTGGTCCAGGCTGGAGTGCAGTGGCACGATCTTGGCTCACTGCAACCTCCACCTCTCAGGTTCAAGCAATTCTTCTGCCTCAGCCTCCCAAGTAGCTGAGATTACAGACGTGCACCACCACGCCCGGCTAATTTTTTGTGTTTTTTTGTAGAGATGGTGTTTTACCATGTTGGCCAGGCTGTTCTCAAACTCCTGATCTTAGGTGATCCACCAGCCTCGGCCTCCCAAAGTGCTGGGATTACAGGTGTGAGCCATGTGCCTGGCCTAGTTTCTTAGAAAGACAAATTTAAGGCCGGGCGCGGTGGCTCACGCCTATAATTCCAGCACTTTGGGAGTCTGAGGCGTGTGGATCACAAGGTCAGGAGATTGAGACCATCCTGATTAACACGGTGAAACCCTGTCTCTACTAAAAATACAAAAAATTAGCCGGGCATCGTGGCAGGTGCCTGTAATCCCAGCTACTCTGGACGCTGAGGCAGGAGAATGGCGTGAACCCAGAAGGCGGAGCTTTCAGTGAGCTGAGATTGCGCCACTGCACTCCAGCCTGGGTGACAGAGCGAGACTCTGTCTCAAGAAAAAAAAAGAAAAAGAAAGAGAGAGAAAGAGAGAGAGAGAGAGAAAGAAAAAAAGGAAGAAAGAAAGAAACATTTAGTAGGGGCTTATGAACAGAAGCTATGTTTATGTCTCAGAAGATAGCGGGACAAGATAATGGATCCCTGGGCCATTATCCCTAGGGGAAGGGGTGGTTCAGAAGGCATGTATAGAATAATTAGAGCTGGATTTACAGTAAGTACCTGTCCTTAGTCAAGAAACAACAGATGAATTGGAAATCTTACAGGTGTTCCTAGAACAGGGGTTCATCAGAAGACATGGCAGATTCACATCCAAGATGGAGTTGCTTTGGCCTAAGGAGTGCAGGAGGGCTCTAGAAGTTGGAGAAGGCAAGAACACAGATTTTCACCTGGAGCCTTCGGAAGGAAGCACGGTAGCCAAGACCTTCGTTTGTCACACCTAGAGCTACAAAGGAGTTTGGAAAGAGTAGCGTTTTAACTGGGTGTTCTGTCCAATGGAACTGTGTCTGGAGTTGTCCCAAAGGTGGTGGCAGGGAAATTCCCAAAAGGGACTGCCCCAAACTCTCCCAGGATGGGGCCAGTTGGAATTCCAAAGAAACAAGCATTAAATAGCAGGGTGATGACTCCAGAGCATTTCTTAGGGGAACGTGCACGCAGAGGGCTGCAGCACACTTGAGACGGTCAGAGAGAAGAGAGATGCTTTGCCCGGGTCTGCCCGGAATGAGGGGTCGAGTTATGGAGTTTATATGGGTTTAAGGAATTTGGCTCGGGGCAGTGGCTAGTTTCTATGTATGTAGTAACATGGTTCATCTTTCAGTGTTTCAGTCAACAACCTAAACAACTTTGTGAGTGCCTGGGAAGGTACAAGGCCACAGCTTGGGTTCAAGCCTGCAGTGAAAGCAGGCAGCTGGCAGGGTTACAGGCAGGCAGGACACTCTGTGTTTCTCGTTCAGGACATAGAAAGTATGGGGCCGGGCACGGAGGCTCATACCTGTAATTCCAGCACTTTAGGGGACTGAGGCTGGTGGATCACTTGAGGTCAGGAGTTCGAGACCAGCCTGGCCAAAATGGTGAAACCCCTCTCTACTAAAAATACAAAAATTAGCTGAGTGTGGCAGTGGGCGCCTGTAGTCCCAGCTACTCAGGAGGCTGAGGCAGGAGAATTGCTTGAAGCCAGGAGGGGGAGGTTGTGGTGAGCCGAGATTGCACCATTGCACTCCAGCCTGGGTGACAAGAGTGAAACTCTATCTCAAAAAAAAAAAAAAGAAAAGAAAGAAAAAAGAGAAAGCACAGGGCAGCTGGGCATGGTGGCTCACACCTGTAATCCCAACACTTTGGGAGGCCAAGGTTGGTGGATCACTGGAGGTCGAGACCAGCCTGACCAGCATGGTGAAACCCCGTCTCTACTAAAAATACAAAAATCAGCCAAGTGTGGCAGCGGGTACCTGTAGTCCCAGCTACTCAGGAGGCTGAGGCAGGAGAATCACCTGAACCCAGGAGGCGGAGGTTGCAGTGAACTGAGATTATGTAATTGCGTTCCAGCGTTGGTGACACAGAAAGACTCTGTCTCAAAAAATAAATAAATAAATAGTTTTATTATAGTTTTGTATGCAAGAGGTCAGGGACATATTTATAATAAACATTTTCTTTCTTTCTGCTTTTTTTTTTTTTTTTTGAGACAGAGTCTTGCTTTGTCACCCAGGGTGGAGTGCAGTGGTATGATCTTGACTCACTGCAACTTTTACCTCCTGGGTTCGAGAGATTCTCCTGCCTCAGCTTCTCGAGTAGCTAGGATTACAGGCACGCACCACCACACTCAGCTAATTTTTGTATTTTTAGTAGAGATGGGGGTTTCACCATGTTGGCCAGGCTGGTCTTGAACTCCTGACCTCAAGTGATCCACCAGCCTTGGCCTCCCAAAGTGTTGGGATTACAGGTGTGAGCCACCGCACCCCTGCTGATTATGTGAAATTCAAATGTAACCAGTGTTCTATACTTTATCTGGCAGTCCTAATTGCAAGGCAAAAGCCACAGTATTCCCCTGCACAGGACTGAGAGGAAGCAGGTGGGGGCAGGAGAGGTGCCGGCAGTTTGTGGATGTGCAGAGCTGGTGGAAGACATTCCTCAAAGTCCCCATGGTCTGGGAACCCACTTTATTTATGTTTTACTTACTTCAATTGTTTTTTTTTTTTTTTGAGAAGGGTCTCACTGTGTTGCCCAGGCTGGAGTATAGTGGCACAATCAGGAATCACTGCAGTCTTGCTCTCCTGGGCTGAAGTGATATTCCCGCTTCAGCACCCAACCCCACCCCTGGCCCCAGCAGCTGGGACTACAGGCACGTGCCACCATGCCCAGCTAATTTTTTTTTTTTTTTTTTTGAGACAGTTTTGCTCTTGTTGCCCGGGCTGGAGTGCAGTGGCACAATCTCAACTCATTGCAACCTCGCCTCCTGGATTCAAGCCATTCTCCTGCCTCAGCCTCCATCTACCACCACACCCAGCTAATTTTTTGTATTTAGTAGAGACAGGGTTTCACCATGTTGGTCAGGCTGGTCTCGAACTCCTGACCTCAGGTGATCCACCCGCCTTGGCCTCCCAAAGTGCTGGGATTACAAGTGTGAGCCACCACAACCGGTCCTTTCTTTCTTTTTTTTTTTTTTTTAATTTTAGTGGAGACAAGAAGGTCTCACTAGGTTGCTGGTCTCGAACTCCTGAGCTCAAGAGATCCTCCCACCGCAGCCTCCTAAAGTGCTGGGAATATAGGTGTGAGCCACTGCACCCGGCCTCAGGACCCCATTTTAGAGAACAGGCATACCAGTCCCAGGGCCAGCCACAAGCCCTCCACAGCAAAGGCTCAGCAGCCTGTGGCTGGCAGCTCCTGATGTTTTGCTCACCTGTGCAGAGGTGGCCACGGCTGCTGCCTGGCATCTGGAATGCTTTTGAGAGGAGGCAGAGGAGAGCGGGTGGGTTGGGTTACAGTGTATGGTGCTAACCACTCCACAGTCGTTTTGAGCTCTGCAGGGTGGCGGCTGGCAGGACCCACTGAGGAACCAGGACCAGGAAGCAGGCCTTCCTCTGGCCCTGATAGCTCTGGGTACTGCTGGGCCCAGGCTGCAGCTGTGCCTACAACTGTCAGGCAGGAACCTGACACTCAGAGGCACCTGTGTGCAGAAGCCTCCTGTGGTTTGAGGCCAAAGCTCATGCACCACCCCCTAGCCTCTGATGATGAGTGACCTTATCAAGTCCTCATATAACCCAGGAGGTGGCTGCCACTCATAGTTTTCCATTTGACAGATGGGGAATCGATAAGGTCACGTTGTTAGAGCCTCTAGCCATGGTAACTACATACTGCAAGGGAGCACTGCAGGGGGGCAGCCAAGCTGTGCCAGGGAGTACCATGCGGAAGGCCTCGTCCAGGTGTCTGAGTCTGTTTTGTGCTGCTATCACAGGATACCTGAGACTGGCTTATGTATAAAGAAAGGAAATTGAGGCCAGGCACAGTGGCTCACACCTGTAATCCCAGCACTTTGGGAGGCCCAGGCAGGTAGATCACCTGAGGTCAGGAGCTCGAGACCAGCCTGGCCAACATGGTGAAACTCTGTCTCTACTAAAAATTACAAAAATTAGCCAGGAATGGTAGTGGACGCCTGTAATCCAGGTACTCAGGAGGCTGAAGCACGAGAGTTGCTTGAACCCGGGAGGCAGAGGTTGCAGTGAGCCGAGATCGCATCACTGCACTCCAGCCTGGGCAACAAGAGTGAAACTGTCTCAAAAAAAAAAAAAAAAGGAAATTTATTTCTCATAGTTCTAGAGGCTGGGAAGTCCAAGTTCAAGCCTCCATTATCTGGTGAGAGCCTTCCTACTGTGTCCTCACAGGCAAAGATGGAAGAGGGAATTCACTTATTTAAGTCCTTTTTTTTTTGTTCAAGCAATCCTCCTGCCTCAGTCTCCCAAGCAGCTGGGACTACAGACATGCACTACCACACCCAGCTAATTACTGTATTTTTGGTAGAGGTGGGTTTTCACTGTGTTGGCCAGGCTGGTCTTGAAACCCTGACCTCAGGTGATCTGCCCGCCTTGGCTTCCCAAAGTGCTGGGATTACAGGCATGAGCCACCATGCCTGGCCCTTAAATCCTTTTTATAGCAACATTAATCCATTAGCCTCTACCTCACAACACTATTGCATTTAGGATTAAGTTTCCAACAGATGACTTTTGGGAAACATATTTAGGCCATAGCACCAGGTGAGCACTGGACTGACCAGCTTTCCCATTCATGCACGTTCTCTCTCTCCGTCTCTCCCTCTTCTAAGGTAAGTTTATTAACCTCTTGCCTCAGTTACCTTTTCTGTAAATGGGAATCATAATTCATAATCTCACATGATTTCTGAGGATTCAGTGAGGATTGATGTGTAAAGCACTCAGAAGGCATGCGAGAAGTGCCGGCTCTCCCAGGGAGTTAGACAGGAGCCTCTGGATGCCCTGGTTAAACAGTCACTGTTTTTCACAGTTCAGAAAAGCCCTCAACATCACAGGTTCATGGGACCCCATTAAGAACCTGCATCATGGCTTTGGGGATGGATCTATTTGATTCCAGTCAGGGCGGCCCCATCCAATAAAAATATAATGCAGGCCACATACGTCATTTTAGATTTTCTAGTAGTCACAGTAAACAATACAAAGAAACAGATGATGTTAATTTTAAGGCCATGCGTGGTGGCTCACACCTGTAATTCAGCTTTTTGGGAGGCTGAGGTGGGTGGATCACTTGAGGTCAGGAGTTCGAGACCAACCTGGACAACCTGGTGAAACCCCATCTGTGCTAAAATAACAAAAATTAGCCAGGCATGGTGGCACATGCTTGTAATCTCAGCTACTCATGAGGCTGAGGCGGGAGAATTGCTTGACCTAGGAGATGGAGGTTGCAGTGAGCTGAGATCATGCCACTACACTCCAGCCTAGGTGGCAGAGCAAGACTTTGAAAAAAAAAGAAAGAAGGAAGGGAGGGAGGGAGGGAGGGAGAGAGAGAGAGAGAGAGAGAGAGAGAAAGAAAGAAAGAAAGAAAGGAAGGAAGAAAGAAAGAAAGAAAGAAAGAAAGAAAGAAAGGAAGAAAGAAAGAAAAGAGAGAGAGAGAAAACAGGTGGCTCACATCTGTAATCCCAGCACTTTGCGAGACTGAAGTGGGCAGACCACTTGAGACCATGAGTTTAAGAGCAGCCTGGCTGACATGATGAAACCCCCTCTCTAATAAAAATATAAAACTTAACCCGGCCTGGTGGCGCATGCTTGTAATCCCAGCTACTCAGGAGGTTGAGGCATGAGAATCGCTTGAACCTGGAGTCAGAGGTTGCAGTGAACTAAGATTGCACATTGCCCTTAAGCCTGGACAACAGAGCGAGACTCTGTCTCAAAAAAATTTTTTTTAAACTTTATTTTATTTAACAGATAAAAATATGACCATAACATATAATCATATAAAAACTATAAGACCAATTTTACTTTCTTTTCTGTATTAAGTCAGAATTTGGTGTGTGGTTCCTACTTATGACACTTCTCAATTCACGCTGACCGCGGGTCAGGGGTTGGTAGCCACATGGGGCTCATGGCTGCCACGGTGGATGGTGCAGAGCTAGGACCTGTTGTCTCCCCAAGCCCAATCCTTGAATTATTGGGATATAAAGGGAGGAAAGGAGGGAGGAAATTGTCATGATTGCCTCACTGGCCAGGCGACTGGCTTTGTGCTAGTTATTTTCCTGTGCAGTATCTCATTTAACTTCAAATCAATCCTAGGAATGAGGTATTATTGTGCTTATGTTTCAGGGGTTTTCTTGTGGGGTTTTTTTTGTTGTTGTTTTTGTTTTTTCTTTTGAGACAGAGTCCCGCTCTGTCGCCCAGCAGGCTGGAGTGCAGTGGCACGATCTCGGCTCACCGCAACCTCCACCTCCCCATCCCGGGTTCAAGTGATTCTCCTGCCTCAGCCTACTCAGGAGGCGCACGCTGCCACGCCCGGCTAATTTTTTTTGTGGGTTTTTTTTTTTTTTTTTGTATTTTAGTAGAGAAGAGGTTTCACCGTGTTGGCCAGGCTGGTCTGGAACTCCTGAGCTCACCCAATCCACCCACCTTGGCCTCCCAAAGTGCTACAATTACAGGCGTGAGCCACCACGCCCAGCCTGTGCTTACATTTTTTTATTTTTATTTTTTGAGACAGAGTCTCGCTGTGTTGCCAGGCTGGAGTGCAATGGCGCGATCTAGGCTCACTGCAACCTCCGCCTCCTGGGCTCAAGCAATTCTCCTGCCTGGAGTAGCTGGGATTACAGGTACGCGCCACCATGCCCAGCTAATTTTTGTATTTTTAGTAGAGATGGGGTTTCACCATGTTGGCCAGGATGGTCTGAAACTCCTGACCTCAGGTGATTCCCCTACCTCAGCCTTCCAAAGTGCTGGGATTACAGGTATGACTTACTGCACCTGGCCATGTCTTAAAGGCTCAGAAAGATTAAGAGACTTGCTTGAGGCCACCCAGGAAACAAGAAACAGGGTCAAGATTTTAAGCTTCCAAATCCCTGATTGCCCCCTATGGTCTGCTGGAATCAATGATGTCCTCAAATTCATCCCAAGGGCCATTTCTCCAAGTTAGCCATTTCTTTCTACCTGTAACACATTCCTCCCAACCTCCACCCCCTGCCTTCTGGCCCAACAACTTACTCACGTTGTGTGTGTGTCTATGTGTGTGTGGGTGTGTGTGTGTGGGTGTTTTAAGATGGAGTCTTGCTATGTTGCCTAGGCTGGTCTTTTTTTTTTTTTTTTTTTTTTTTTTGTGACGGAGTCTCCCTCTCCCGCCCAGGCTGGAGTGCAGTGGCTGGATCTCAGCTCACTGCAAGCTCCGCCTCCCGGGTTCACGCCATTCTCCTGCCTCAACCTCCCGAGTAGCTGGGACTACAGGCGCCCGCCACCTCGCCCGGCTAGTTTTTTGTATTTTTTAGCAGAGACGGGGTTTCACCGTGTTAGCCAGGATGGTCTCGATCTCCTGACCTCGTGATCCGCCCGTCTCGGCCTCCCAAAGTGCTGGGATTACAGGCTTGAGCCACCGCGCCCGGCTAGGCTGGTCTTAAACTCCTGAGCTCAGGCGATCCTCCTGCCTTAGCCTCCCAAGGTGCTTGGATTACAGGTTGCTCAGGGGTTTGGCGGCCAGGATATCTGGCCAATTCCAGTAATGGCCAGTCCTGTCCTCCCAGACCATTTCTCTGGACTTGCTCTTTGGGATGAGACTAGGAGGCCTGGGGAGTTACGTGATATCAGCTCTCCCCAGGCTGCAAACTCACCTGGGCAGCTGAAAGCAGCCATCTTCGGTTACACTTTCTGTAAAAGGATCCAGCTGGAAGCTTAAGCCTCTCCTTATGGTGCCTGGATTTATGCTCTTGCAAAGGGGGCTGGCGGGCACGTACAGGCAGCCCCAGAGCCCACCCACATCGTGATTACAAGCTTTCAGGCTGGCAGCTGGTTCGTTACTATTAAACCTATTTATTTAGCCGGGCACTTTAAGAGGCCTCTGTGATTTCTGTCACTCTGCAGGACAGCCAGGGGCCAATTTTCTGAGGATGATAGATTTCTTCTTATTTGTTGCTCTCAAGCTGTGGGTTCCTTCCGTGTTGTGGCACAAATCATAAGATGCCGTCTCCTGGGACTCCTGGGAAGGGAGCTTCGAAAGGGGAATTGTCCTGGACTGCCCCATCAGCCACTTCTGCAAAATAGCAGAGGCTGCAGTGACTACCCCTAAGACACAAAGGAAGCCTTTCGAGGAGGAGGGAGAGGTGGGAAGGCTGGGGAGGAGGGTAGAGGACACACAGCCTGGAGCTCCTTCTTGGATGTCCTCAGAGCTGTGGTTCGCAACATTGTTTGCACATCAGAATCATCTGGGAGCTTTAAAAGATACTGAAGCCAGCCGGGCGTGGAGGCTGACACCCGTCATCTCAGCAGTGTGGGAGGATCAGTTGAGGTCAGGAGTTCGAGACCAGCCTGGCCAACATAGTGAAACCCCGTCTCTACTGAAAACACAAAAGTTAGCTGGGCCTGGTGGCGGGCACCTGTAATCCCAGCTAATCAGGAGGCTGAGGCAGGAGAATCGCTTGAATCCAGGAGGTGGAGGTTGCAGTGAGCCGGGGTTGTGCCACTGCACTGCAGCCCGGGTGACGGAGTGAGACTCTGTCTCAATTAAAAAAAAAAAAAAAAGATACTGAAGCCAGGCACCACCTACTGACATTCTGATTTTATGGGTGTGGGCGTGGCTTGGGGAGCAGGATGTTGAGAAGCTCCCTGGGTGATTCCAGTGTGCTAGATTAGAGGTGCCCTACGTGGTGCTACAGATGTGTGAACAGACTGGGATAGTCCCCCGTCAGGAGAAATTGTCCAAGACTTGGAGATGGACAAGAGGGATTCTGGGCAGGCCTTCCATGGGGTTCAGGGCTGGCTTTCAGGGATTGCCTGTTTACGAGGACTCTGTCTGATGTCTTTCTGTTGACCAGGCTATTTAATTAATTAATTTATTTAGAGATGGAGTCTCACTCTGTCGCCCAGGCTAGAGTGCAGTGGCACCATCTTGGCTCACTGCAACCTCCATTTCCTGGGTTCAAGAGAGTCTCCTGCGTTAGCCTCCCGAGTAGCTGGGATTACAGGCATGTGCCACCACACCTGGCTAATTTTTGTGTCTTTAGTAGAGATGGCGTTTTGCCATTTGGGCCAGGCTGGTCTCTAACTCCTGACCTCAGGTGATCTGCCCGCCTTGGCCTCTCATAGTATTAGGATTACAGGCATGAGCCACTACACCCGGTCTGACCAGGCTATTTTAATCCTCTGATAAGGGATTAAATGGAAATCATTATTGTCCATAACAGTGTAAATGGATTTTTTCCCACAGAGATACAGTTGGTGTCCATCCCACAGAAAAGATGACTGTAAACATTACATTTTATTGCCCTGTAGGACACTGACCCACTTGGTATCTATTAGCAAATCCATCCTAACATTCCTAAGTGCATCTATATATGGCTGATTTTCAAATTCTGTTTTCAACTGCTCTTCACATCTCATTGGTTCCCTCATTAATTCACAAGGTGAATGAAATTATTTACACATGTTTATTTTATGGTTGAAAGTCATGTTTGCAATCTTTTGAAAAGTACCATTTGGCTCCCCCCCAGGGAGAGCCGTGCCCCTTCCTCCTTACCCCTCTGTGCCCAGTGCCCCGCCTGGCTGTGGCTCTATCACGCGTTGCTGTCTCCCCAGCTATACTAGGGTCCTGGGGACCTGTCCTTCATCCTGCTGGTTCGGTCTTGTGACGTCTGTATTCACTGCACCTGGTCCAGGGTCAGGGAAAGAGGAGGTGCTCAATAAATGTTTCTGGAGAGCCTTGCCCCATGGGTCACCAGCATGGATTACCCAGCGTCACTTCATCAGCACCCAATTCACTGTTTTGGGTGTTTTTTATATTTTTTGAGATGGAGTCTCACTCTGTTGCCCAGGCTAGAATGCAGCGGCTCAATCTCAGCTCACTGCAAGCCCCATCTCCCGGGTTCAAGTGATTCTCCTGCCTCAGCCTCCCGAGTAGCTGGGATTACAGGCACCTGCCATCACACCCAGATAATTTTTGTATTTTTGTAGAGACAGGGTTTCACCATGTTGGCCAGGCTGGTCTTGAACTCCTGACCACAGGTGACCTGCCTGCCTCAGCCTCCCAAAGTGCTGGGATCACAATCATGAACCACTGTGCCCAGCCCAGATGGCAGTTTTTATACCTTTACACATGTAAGCAAAGATACTTGCCCAGAAAAATTTGATTTTACCTGGAGAGTCACTCAGAAGGACAATATATATAGGGATTTGAACCCAGAAGACATGTTATCAGGTATGATATTTAGGACATGTGGTTCTTTAAAGACTCTCTACGTCTACTGTTTCTTAGCTTCTTGGATGCTCAGTGATGCTTGCAAAAATCTCCATCGCAGCACATTCTACAACATGTCAGCGTCACTGCACCATTAACTACATTTCTTTTCTCCTCGCGTCTTTCTTTAAAAACAGCACCCACAGAAGGAGTAGCATGCCTGTGTTTTATACCTCCTTTCTCTCTCCTGTTGATTTCCTGGCAAGTGTCCGATTTCATTATGACATGGAGAATCAACTTTGGGCCGCGGGAGGCTCGTTGAGCTGCTGTAATGGCTGGGCGTTTATTCATCATCCTCTCCCATGCTGCTTCCAGCCTTGACAGTCAGCACAACAAATACTTAATGGCTGCCGACTTCTGTGAGGCTTCATATTTCACACTCGATGGGCTACCGTCTGCAGTGGGTCTGTTCCTCCCTATGTTTGCAGAGAAACTGGCAGAGGCATAATCGTAAAGTTTTATTCTCCTATCTTCTTCTGCTCATTTGTAAGGGCTTCCAGACACACATAACTTACTGATAGTCGGACTCTGAAAGAAGCTTCTCCAAGAATGCCTGCTGGGTAATTGAAATGATGCTCTTCAGAACTGTTCAAGTTTCTATCACTATGCAGCTATTGATGGTGGCATTCCTGAAGAATATATTGCTCTTGCAAGCACTTGCTGGGGCTTTCCAGGGTCTTCTGAATCCATTTTGATTTTGTTTACAGTTGCTGCCTTGTTTGGTGACTTGGAGATGGTGATATGTTGGGATGGTGCCCAGGATGTCCAGGAATAGACTTTGCGGGTAGAGAATGACGGGAGAATCTTTCTGCCTTCTTTTACCCACTGTTTCCTCTCCTCTCCTCCCCTCTCCTCTCCTCTCCTCTCCTCTCCTCTCCTCTCCTCTCCTCTCCTTTCTCCTTCCTTCCCTCCCACCCTCCCTTCCCTCCCTCCCTCCCTCCCTCCTTCCTTCCTTCCTTCCTTTTGAGAGAGTCTCATTCTGTTGCCTGGAGTGCAGTGGTGCAATCTCAGCTCACTGCAACCTCCAACTCCCGGGTTCAAGCAATTCTCCTGCCTCAGCCTCCCGAGGAGCTGGGATTACAAGCGTGCACCACGACGCCCAGCTAATTTTTTTGTATTTTCACCATGTTAGCCAGGATGGTCTCGATCTCCTGACCTTGTGATCCCCCCACCTCAGCCTCCCAAAGTGCTGGGATTACAGGCATGAGTCACTGTGCCCACTTCCCCCCACCCCGTCTTTTAAATTTTTTTCTAGATAGAGTCTCACTCTGTCACCCAGGCTGGAGTGCAGTGGCCCGATCTCAGCTCACTGCAACCTCCACCTCCTGGGTTCAAACGATTCTCCTGCCTCAGCCTCCCGAGTGGCTGGGATTACACGCACCCACCAGCATGCCCCACTAATTTTTTTTTATTTTTTGTAGAGACGGGTTTTCGTCATCTTGGCCAGGTTGGTCTCGAACTCCTGACCTCGTGATCCACCCACCTCGGCCTCCCAAAGTGCCGGGATTACAAGCATGAGCCACCGCACCTGGCATTTTTTTTTTTTTTTTAAAGACATGATTTCACTCTGTCACCCACGTTGGAGTGCAGTGGCGCCATCACAGTTCACTGCAGCCCAAGCAGTCCTCCCAGCTCAGCCTCCCGAGTAGCTGGGACCACAGCCACACCCAGCTAATTTTTTTATTTCTTGTAGAGAAGGAGATCTCCCTATGTTGCCCAGGCTGGTCTTGAACCTCTGGACTCAAGCAATCCTCCCGCCTCTGCCTCTCAAAGTGCTGGGATTACAGGCATGAGCCACCGTACACAGCCCACTCTTTTTTTCTTAACCTAATAGTTTGCCTAGGACAGAAATCCATGTAGCAGAGGAACAAGCACATAGACACTGAGTCAGGCAACCCTGAGTTCAAGTCCTGAATCCCCCAACTGCAGTCCCTGAGATCCTTGCTTCCCATTCTTCACTCCCTCCTGGTCTATGAATGATAAATTCCCATCCTTCCAAATGTGACTTTGCCGTCGCAACTCTTGCTAGAAAGTGCAGAGTATGTGGTGGGGGAGGAAATGACGGCGAGCCTGGCCTGCCGTGGAGTCACGTGTTCTTGCTCATCTCTCCTGTGCTTCCTCCATCTGCCATGAGAAGAATATGCCCTGGGTGGCTGCTGGGCCCACAGCGATGAAGATGGGGCCAACCTGACCCCAACCTGCAACCTGGAGATGATTCCGCCCAACCTGGAGAGCTGTGCGTGAGAAAGATAAGTGTTGACAGGGGTTGGCATAATTTTGTCTGTAAAGGGCCAGATAATCTCAGTTGCAGTTTCTTAACTCTGCCCCTGTGGTACCGGCAGCCAGAGACAACACAGAAACAGATGATTATGGCTGGGTCCAATAAAACTTTATTTGTGGACACTAACATTGGAAATTCACATAATTTTCTTGTGTCAGGAAATATACCTTATTTATTTATTACCATTTAAAAACATAAACTATTCTTAGCTCATGGGCTACAGAAAAGTAGGCGGTGGGCTAGATGTGGCAGTAGTTTGCCCAGACTTGCTGTAAGCCATTGAGATGTGTGAGGTTTCCTTGTTACAGAGCAAAACTGATTAATATACCGTTCCATTTGTGCCGTCTTGAACAAATGACTTATCCCCCCAAATCTCAACTTTCTTTCTGTTTTTCTTTTCTTTCTTTTCTTTTTTATTTTATTTTTGAGATGGATCTCACTCTGTCGTCCAGGCTGGAGTGCCACAGCATGATCTCAGCTCACTGCAATTTCTGCCTCCTGGGTTCAAGGAATTCTCCTGCCTCAGCCTCCCGAGTAGCTGGGATTACAGGTGCCCGCCACCACACCCGGCTAATTTTTGTATTTTTAGTAGAAATGGGGTTTCACCATGTTGGCCAGGTTGGTCTTGAACTCCTGACATCAGGTGATCTGCCTGCCTCGGCCTCCCAAAGTGCTGGAATTATAGGTGTGAGCCATCATATCTGGCCAAATCTCAACTTTCTTTTCATAAAATGGAGGTAACAGGGTGGGCGTGGTGGCTCACGCCTGTAATCCCAGCACTTTGGGAGGCCAAGGAGGGCGGATCACGAGGTCAGGAGATCGAGACCATCCTGGCCAACACGGTGAAACCCCATCTCTACTAAAAATACAAAAAATTGGCCGGACGTGGTGGCAGGCACCTATAGTCCCAGCTATGTGGGAGGCTGAGGCAGGAAAATGGCGTGAACCAGGGAGGTGGAGCTTGCAGTGAGCCGAGATGGCGCCATTGCACTCCAGCCTGGGTGACAGAGCAAGACTCCGTCTCAAGAAAAAATAAATAAATAAAAGATAGCGGTAACAGTATAATATTTCTCATTGTAAATGAAATCATATACAGGGATTGTTTTGATTATAGATGTTTAATATATTATGGTTTTAGTCTACGTACTGTCATTCTAGTAGAGGGAGGGGACAGGAGCTCTACCCCCAAACCCAAGTCGACTGAGGCTGTGTTTCCCTCTCAGCGAAGTCAAACAAGTGGGGCTCCAGGAAGATAACTCTTGAAGACTGGGGGTGCCAGCAAGCAGAGGCCATGGGCAGCTCACTCCCTGCCAGGTGCTTACAGAGCTGCCAAGTCTGCAGTCTCCTTTGTTCCTGCTCTCAGGACAGCCAGGGGTATGGAGAAGGTGTGCCCAGGAGCTTGGCCTGGGTTCCCAGGAGTATAGTGTATATGTGAGTATAGAGACCAGGGTCTGCTTCCCATCTGGAAAGAATCTGACTGGAGCAGCTGGTGATGGCTGTGCAGGTAGGGACTGTGATGCAATTGCCCAGGAAAAAAGGATACGGGGTCCCCCACCCATATGTGTACAGAACTTAGAAACCATTGCAGAGGACCTCATTGATTCCTGTGGCTGCGTGTGAATGACCATGATACCAAGGGGAAGTAGGAGCCGCAATCTGCCCAGGGTGAGGGACACCTTACCCAGAGAAAGTGGTAAGGGCATGGACCACTGGAAGAGCTTGAAGGGAAACAGACATCCCTCCCTCCCTCCCTCCCTCCCTCCCTCCCTTCCTTCCTTCCTCTCTCTCTCTCTCTTTCTTTCTCTTGCTTGCTTTCTTGCTTGACAGAGTTTCGCTCTTGTTACCAATGCTGGAGTGCAATGGCGCGATCTCAGCTCACTGCAACCTCTGCCTCCTGGGTTCAAACAATTCTCCTGCCTCAGCCTCCTGAGTAGCTGGGATTACAGGCATCTGCCACCAAGCCCAGCTAATTTGTAGTAAAGATGGGGTTTCACCATCTTGGCCAGGCTGGTCTCGAATTCCTGACCTCAGGTGATCCACCTACCTCAGCCTCCTAAAGTGTTGGGATTACAGGTGTGAGCCACGCACCTGGCCGGACATCCCTTTCTGAAGGTATCCTCAGTAATGGAGATGTCCAGTGTCAGTCTGAACGTCGCTCCAGGAAACGTGGCTGGGGGTGGGGGGTGATGGACACACCATCTGCATGGAGACCACCCCGGGGCAGGTAGTACCAGAGCCTCAGAGAGAGATGGAGAGCACCTCCATTCTTATCTCAGAGCCACAGCTGGACTGCTGCAGGGGGAATGGGACCTGAGAGCTTTGAGTTAGACATGGGGTTGTAGTTTAAAACTGGAAGGCTTTCTAATAACTGAAAATGACCAGGAAAAATATATAGGATCTACTTAAAATGTCATTTAGAGATAGAAAGTGGAATTTGACAGAGCATGGCTGAAGTCATTGATTAGAGAAAATATAAAACCATTTTACGTTTATATCCCCTGAGTCTGAGACTGCTCAATAAACCAGTTAAACATTTGATTGGAATCCTCATGTTTTCCCTCCACCCCATCTCCCAGCTCCCCTGCCAGTGGGAAAATGTGGCAAGCTGGTTTCACACTTTTGCTTAAGGAAGGAAGGAAAAAGAAGGAAGGGAGAGAGAGAGAGAAAGAAAAGCTCCGTCATGGCTATTTGCAAGGACACACTTAGGACACACTATTTATTTCTGGAACTCCCTTGAGCCAGATGTAACCACAGTTATCTCCCTTCTAGGGTGATTTTACTTAAGGAAAAAATGTTATCCCCAGTGTTCATTTGCTTCAGTTCTTCCAGGCAAAGTCAGAAAGATAGAACCTGCTCAATTTGCAGAACAGCAAGGAAGGAAGGAAGGAAGGAGAAAGAAAGAAAAAGAGAAAGAAAGAGAGAGAGAAATAAAGGAAGGAAGGAAGGAAAGAAAAGGAAGGAAGGAAGGAAAGAAAAGGAAGGAAGGAAACAAGGAAGGAAGGAGAAAAGAAAAAAGAAAGAAAGGGAAGGGAAAGAAAGGGGAGAGAAGGGGAAGGGAAGATAGAACTACTCCATCAAAGTCGATCTCAAGTGTCATCTGAAGAAAGCCTAACAAGTAAAGGACCCAGAATCTTTTTTTTTTTTTCTTTCTTTCTATTCTGTGAAGAGTACTTTCTCCAGGTTGCAGACAGTTATCTTGATCTTGAATTTAAAGACCTACTTAAGGCAGAGTCAGGGTCTCAGCCAATCAGGGTCCCACAAGCCCCGGCCACCAATTGGTGCAGGGGCCCAGGCTTGAGCCAATCAGAGCAGGGCATGCCCCTGGGACTGTGATTGGCTCAGGAGTGAGCACATGACCCCAGATGGCTCCAGGAGACCAAGAAAAGGGTGTGTGCTCAGTGGCTGGCGGGGAATCCCTGTCAGTGCCGCTCTTGATGTCCGTCTTGATTCCGGCAGGCAAAAGAAGAGGCATGTGGTCATGGTGGTTACAGCCATCCTATTGATAGGGCTGCCAGATAAAATATGAGAAGCCCAATTAAATTTAAATTTCAAAAATAAATAAATTTGAATTTAAGATATACAGTGATTTGTGGGGAGGGGCTGTCAATATTTGGGACGTAATTATACTAAAAATATTTTCATTGTCTGAAATTCAAATAACTGCATGAACATCATTCATGTATCCATTTATTCATTTTTGCTACATCTGGCATTCCTCTACCTGAAGGCACCCGTGTATAGAGGCTGACTGTGCAGAGGGCCATAGCTAGAGGGAACCGCCGGCCAGCTCAGATAATACTGACAGAGTGACCCTTAAGACCAAGTACCACAGGCCAGACCCCCTGTGCCAGCACCGTTGAAGGCTCAGGGATTTAGGCACAACCGCTAACTCATAGAGTTGAGGCCCCACCAGCCTGCTTGAAATGCAAATTAAGTTACAACAGCAACAAAAAATGTTTGTTACTTATAAAAAGTTTGTTACTTTACTTACAAAAAGTAACAAAAAAAAGACCCGTGTCCTTATAAAAAATGTTCTTGTATTCCTTAATTTGTTGACTTGGATTTATACCCACCACACTTAGAAAGCTTTCTGTTTCGAGAATCTAAAATTATTTATCCAGGTGTTCTAGTTCTGTAAGGATTTCATTTTTTAATATGATATCTATAATTCAACTGGAATTAATTTTGGTTAAGGAGGGCGGTGAGAGGCACGATTTTGAAACAACTCTTGAGTTTCCCTGAATCACATGATACAGCAGTTCTCAGCTGTCCCCCTTCATTTGGCACCCGTTTGAGCCGCAAGTCAAGTGAGATGACAGAACACACGTAGGAGGAAGGGTCCTTCTCACAGAGACGATAGAGTAAGGAGGAGAAGGATGGAGGGAGGGAGAGAGGGAAAAACAAAAGAGAGAGGAAGAGCCCTAAAGGAAGGACTCTCGAGATAATAAAATAATTTGAAGTCCAATTTTTGTTTCTGTAGAGGGAAGGTCTCCTTCTTCAAGCTGCCTCAGGGATGTCTGTGAATGTCAGTGCTCTAATACAAATGCAATGCTCCATAACCCTGCATGGGTGGGACACTCGCCCTATTCCTTCTCCTGACCGGGTTCCTGCCACACCTTACCCACGAGTCATGGTTGGAGAGAGCAATGTGTTTAATCCCCACACTCCCCGACCACGCCACTTCTCTCCCACCTGTTGGGAAGGCCTCTGCAGATAGAATGCAGTGGAACTGGGGAGAGGAGAATAGGGGAACCCAGACTCATGTCCTCCAGATATCGTCTCCCCAGAAACAGGGCTCGCTCTGCATGAGCACCTATGAGGAAGATGCGTTAGGAGGAAATAATTGAGGATCCCATTCAACCTGGGCTACTGCAATCCCTCCTGGATCATGTCCCACGTCAGCCATCACCACACCAATACTCTGTTTCTAACCATGGGTTCCTAGAGTAATGATGGTCTGAGTGGTCGTGTGACGCAGGGTGGAATGAGGTGTATCCTGCTGGAATCCAGGGAAGAGGTGAAGTGTCATGTGATACCAGCCCCAGAGAGTCTGTACTTCCTTGGCTTGGGCATGGCTGCGCAGGACACACTTCCGATCCATTGGTGACACCTTGCTGATGAGTCACTGAATTGTAACCAGTGTTAACTTTTTATTTACTATTTATTCCATGAGGGTAGGGAAGAGTTTTTTGTTGTTGTTTTAACTATTATATCCCCAGTAATTAGAGGAGGGCCTGGCACAGAATGACTCAGAAGATATTTTTTGAATGAATGAAGAAAGGAATTTGCAATGATGGCGGTAAATGCTTCTAAAGGCATCACAAAACATAGCTGCCCCAGCATGTTTACTTCAGAGTTTGAGAATCACTTCTCCATAGATCATACCCCATTTAGGACCTTTGCCTTCATCTGCCCAAGTAGTTTGGGTGGCCTCCAGGTCCCCAAGAGCTCAGATCATCCCTGAGGCTGGCCATCGCCATCACCCACCAAATTGCTCTTGAAATCTCCTTTATCCGGTTTTGGTGGGGCAGATATGAAAAAGGACAGGGAAGGTTTGGCCTCCAGGCCCTCCACTTCTGTGTTTAAAATATTCAAAGGACAAGGCGCTTCCAAAGCTGGACTGATACAGCTGGCTTCACGGATGTCACTGGTGATAAGCAGATGAAAACACAAATGCAGGCCTTGGCTTTGAGAAAGCGAGGGACATCTGAGAAGGGAATGGTGGATAAAGCGTGCATGGAGGCCGGGCGCAGTGGCTCATGCCTGTCATCCCAGCACTTTGGGAGGCCGAAGCAGGCAGATCACGAGGTCAGGCTTTCCAGACCAGCTTGACCAACATGGTGAAACCCTGACTCTACTAAAAATACAAAAATTAGCCGGGCACGGTGGTGTGTGCCTATAATCCCAGCTACTCAGGAGCCTGAGGCAGGAGAATTGTTTGAACCTGGGAAGCTCACAATTGCAGTGAGCTGAAGTCATGTCATTGCACTCCAGCCTGGGTGACAGAGCAAGAATCTGTCTCAAACAACAAAAGACAAAACAAAACAAAACAAAACCCAAAAGCGCACATGGGACCCACAGCTACCTGCCCAACCCTCAGCACCCTCAGCTTTCAGGAGGTGGGAGGAGTGGGGACAAAGTGGCACACAGGCTCCTCTTCATGTCTACGTCTCCCACCTGCTTTCTGTGAGCCACCTTCGTTGTCCCCGCACCAGGTTTGCATGATAGCCATGACAGCTTGTGCTGGAGCCACATGGTGGGTTGGAAAGGCATTTATCAGTCCAAAACAGTCCAGTCATTGGCATGTTTTATGGGATTCCAAAACCATGGAGAGTGGAGGAACGTTCTTCCCCAAAGCTTCCCTTAGGAGATGGGGGGAAAAAAAAGAGGAATGGGAGAGATGAAAAGGCTTTTTTACTCCCCAAATTGGAACCACACTTCAGATGAAAATAATGTGTCTTGAAGGCAGTGATAAGATAGAAGAGAAAATTGCTCTAGAAATGTTCACGACAGTGTCTCCCTCTTATCTCTTTGTGCCCCTGTCAGTTGGTGACAGTGTTTTCTGCTGATTGAGAATACCCAGAATATGGAACAAAAGCTGCCTTTAAAGCGTGGTCTCTGAGAACATTAGCCTGTTTTTTTTCACGTCTTTAATTTCACAGCTTCAACATGTACGGTTGTTTGACAATTTCACGAGGCAGCTGTGGAGAGAAAACAAAACATGACTGCCAATTAGCGCTGTCTCACTTGCCTGTCCAACTGCTCCATCTTCGCTGAAGCCTTACATGCATTTTTCCAAGCCACTTGGCTTCTTGGGTGCTATTTAATTTGCCTGGAACATTCTCACAGATCAGCATTTCACCAGAGCCGTGGTGCTTGGCTGGAGGGCAGTACTGTACCTTCCTGGCCAGTTCTCATCAGAGAAAAAATGTCACGTGCTGTCATTCACATGTTGAAGTCCTAACCCTCAGGACCTCAGAACTTGCCCTTATTTGGAAATAGGGTCTTTGCAGAGGTAATCAAGTTAGGATGAGGTCATCAGGATGAGCTTTAATCCAAAGACCAGTGTCCTTATAAAAAGTACAATTTGGGCCAGGCACTGTACCTCACACTGTAATCCCAGCACTTTGGGAGGCCGAGGCAGGCAGATCACTTGAGGTCAGAGGTTCAAGACCAGCCCGGCCAACGTGGTGAAACCCCGTCTCTACTAAAAATACAAGGCTGGGCGCGGTGGCTCAAGCCTGTAATCCTAGCACTTTGGGAGGCCGAGGTGGGCAGATCACGAGGTCAGGAGATCGAGACCATCCTGGCTAACACGGTAAAACCCCGTCTCTACTAAAAAATACAAAAAAACTAGCCGGGCGAGGTGGCGGGCGCCTGTAGTCCCAGCTACTCGCGAGGCTGAGGCAGGAGAATGGCGGGAACCCGGAAGGCGGAGCTTGCAGTGAGTTGAGATCTGGCCACTGCACTCCAGCCCAGGCCACAGAGGGAGACTCCGTCTCAAAAATAAATAAATAAATAAATATAAATAAAAATACAAAAATTAACCTGGTGTGGTGGCAGGCTCCTGGAATTCCATCTACTTGGGAGGCTGAGGCGAGGGAATCGCTTGAACCTGGGAGGTGGCGGTTCCAGTGAGCCAAGATCACACCACTGTACTCCAGCCTGGGAGACAGAGCCAGACTCTGTCTCAAAAAAACAAATTTTGTTTTAAAATTTGTCTTCATTTAATTGATACCCAGAGTTGGCCCCGTGACACAGCCATCAGAAGGTCCTGAGAACATGTGCCTGTTTGGAGGAACGGAGGCAAGATGGCGCACTTCTGGGTTCTTCATCACCAGCTTTTCCCGGCGTGCGAAAATGCAGCCGGCGCCCGGGAAGGTGCAGACCAACCGGGCATGCGCCAGGTGACGTCAATCTGAAGAGACTAAGATTTACCTGGTCGCACCTGCGGAACGCCCCCCGACACATCCGTGTCCCGCCTATTGCCCTCCCACTCCTAGAAAAGCCGGTCCGGACGGACGCCATGCTCAGACTTCCCAGCCCCACTCCTGTCGGGATGTCGGGACTGTGTCAGGAACTCCGCCCGAGAGCCCCACCGGGGGACTCTGTCCGCCTCCTTTGCCGGAGGCTGACAGACCTCTCTCCCTACCCACCTTCTTCCCTGAAGCTAGGTGACCAAAAATAAATGTGCAGTTTTGCTCCTACACTTGCCTACCCGCTGGTTCTTTTGTGCCCGCTCTGGTGGTCTTAGAAAAACAAATCAGTGCCCAACGTGGTCGGGGCACAGCTTGGTTTTATATATTTTAGGGAGGCATGAGACATCAATCAAATACATTTAAGAAATACATTGGTTTGGTTCATAAAGGCGGGACGACTCAAAGCAGGGCTTCCAGGCTATGGGTCAATTTAAACATTTTCTGTTGACAATTGGTTGAATTTATCTAAAGACCTCGGATCATAGAAAGAAAATGTTCAGCTTAAGATAAAAGATTGTGGAGACTAACATTCTTTTGAAGTCTTATAGTGGCAGCCCTTAGAGACAATAGATGATACATGTTTCCCATTCAGATCTTTAAAAGGTACTAGACTTTTTTTTTTTTTTTTTTTTTTTGATATAGAGTATTGCTCTGTTGCCCAGGCTGGAGTGCAGTGGCGCGATCTCGGTTTACTGCAATCTGCCTCCCAGGTTCAAGCGATTCTCCTGCCTCAGCCTCCTGAGTAGCTGGGATTACGGGCATGCACCACTATATGCAGCTAATTTTTGTTTTTTTGTTTTGTTTTGTTTTTCTTTTGAGACGGAGTCTCGCTCTGTCACCCAGGCTGGAGTGCAGTGGTCGGATCTCGGCTTACTGCAAGCTCCGCCTCCTGGGTTTAGGCCATTCTCCTGCCTCAGCCTCCCAAGTAGCTGGGACTACAGGCGCCCGCCACCTCGCCTGGCTAGTTTTTTTGTATTTTTTAGTAGAGACAGGGTTTCACTGTATTAGCCAGGATGGCCTCAATCTCCTGACCTTGTGATCCGCCCGTCTTGGCCTCCCAAAGTGCTGTGATTACAGGCTTGAGCCACCGCGCCCGGCCAATTTTTGTATTTTTAGTAGAGATGGGGTTTCGCCATGTTGTCCAACCTAGTCTTGAATTCCTGACCTCAAGGGATCTGCCTGCCTTGGTCTCCCAAAGTGCTGGGATTAGAGGCACAAGCCACCATGCCCACCCGGCCTAAAATTTGCTTTAGTTAATCTCTTTAGGATCGGGAGGGCCTGGAAGAGAAAGAGCTATGTTATGTTAGCTATGTTAATACAGATAATAATAATAGCTATTAGCTATGTTAATACAGATTCTTTACAGATGCAAATTCTCCCCCACAAAGGACGGCTTTGCAGGGCCATTTCAAGATATGGCAAAGAAACATGTTTCGGGATAAAATATTTTGATTTTCTTCCTTGTCTTGTAAAGTTATGCCAGAGTCAGGTTGGAAAGTGAACCACAATATATAGGGTTAAATAAAACCCATCTGATGAGAATTTTTGATCTGTAGCTCATGACTCCCAGACCCCTTAGGAATTTGGGCAAGATACAAAAATCAATTTAGTTCTCACCAGAGAACTTGAATCCCAGCCAGAGTCTGGGAGCCACTAGATGGCAGTCAAGACTGAGGCTGGACTAAGTCTAAACCAGCGGCAATGGCCACAGCTGGGCACAGCCAGGGTGGGAGAAAGGCCTGGAAGCCCCATGGCGGGCAGAGGCACGGCGGCCCCCTTGGGAGGGGAAAGGGAGAACACCGCAGCCAGCTGTGTCTGTGAGGCACTGGGCAGGGGCAAAAGGTCACTATTCAGGGAGGATGGAGGTTTGAAAGCCCAGGAGCTTTCACGTGAAGAAGAAACCAAATTCAGGAAGGTTCGGAGGCTTACCTGATGTCACAAATCAGTGTCTTGGAGTCAGAGCCCAAAGCTGGCCCCGGGTCTGGTTTGCCCACCGTGTAGAAGAAAAATGCATCTTAGCTGGCTCTGACTTAGAAAGAGGAAGAAGGTGCCCTTGGGGAGGCCACCTGGGCTCTCCATTTTGAAGCAGGCAGCTGTCCAGAACTGCAGCTCTTCCCCACAGGGGCTACCTGGCCAGAGGCTGCTGCATCAGGCAGTGCTCACCTGTCAGGTCAAGGAGGCCCAGGGAGGGGGCTGGGGAGCCACAGCAGCGGGTGACAGTGGGTTCCTGGGGTGGGTGGGATGCCTGTGGGTCAGATCAGGGACCTGTGTGTCCCTTCCACGGGCAGCTTTCTGCACAGCCTTCCCTCTCCGTAAGTACAGAAAGAGATTGAGGCCTCCTGGTCACTTGGAGCAGTGTTCTTTATTCAGACAGGATTCTTCTGGCTTAGTTCATCCAGAATTTTGGAAACTTTGGGAGAAGCACCCATTGTCATTTGCCTGCAAGTCTGGCCATATCTAGTTTCCCTGAGCCAAAATTGCAGCCACCCTGTAAGATGCTTCACAGGCTCTTGGTACCTGGTATTGACAGTGATGAGAAGGCAAAGAGGAAGGTTAGTGAAGACTTTTTAGTTCTTAAAAAAATAACCATAATGATGAGTAACATTTATCAATTGCAAATGATGGGCCAAGCATTTTGCATGCATTGCCTAATTTAGTTCTCACAACCACCCTTGAGATAACAAACAAAATGAAGAAGAAACCAAGTTCAGAAAGGCTCAGAAACTTGCATGATGTCACAAATCAGAGCCTTGGAGTCAGGGCTGAAGCAGGCCCTGGGCCTGGTTAGCCCACTCTGTACAAGAAATGCTCTCCAGCTGTGCAAAAGCCAAACCTTAAGACAAGAGAAGGGGAGCTAAAATTGTCATGAGAGAGAGTTTAGAGGAAGGACTGAAACTTTAGGGATACAAAAATTGCACAAGCTTGCATTTCACTTTTCCCCAAATATTAATATCTTTTGGAAACTTAGGAAAGATTATGGGCTGGGCATGGTGGCTCACACCTGTAATCCCAGCACTTTGGGATGCCAAGGCAGGCGGATCACTTGAGGTTGCGAGTTCAATACCAGCCTGGCCAACATGGCAAAACCCCGTCTCTACTAAAAATACAAACATTAGCCAGGCGTGGAGGCAGATCCCTGTAATCTCAGCTACTCTGGAGGCTGAGGCAGAAGAATCACTTGAACCCGGGAGGCAGAGGTTGTAGTCAGCCAAGATTGTGCCATTGCACTGCAGCCCGGGCGACAAGAGCGAGACTCCATCTTGGAAAAAAAAAAAGATTATGGGCTGGCATGGTGGCTCACACCTATAATATCAGCACTTTGGGAGGTTGAGGAGGGCAGATTGCTTGAGCCCAGGAGTTTGTGACCAACCTGTGCAACATAGCAAGACCCTGTCTCTACAAAAAATACAAAAATTAGCTAGGTGTGGTGGTACATGCCTGTGGTCCCAGCTACATGGGAGGCTGAAGTAGGAAGATTGCTTGAGCCTGAGAGGCCACGGTGAGCTGTGATCACAGCCCTGCACTCCAGCCTGGGGGACAAAGCAAGAGCTTGTCTCAAAAATAAATAAATAAATAAATAAATAAATAAATAAATAAATAAATAAATAAATAAATAAAAGAGAGAGAGAGGTTATGTGAAAAAAGAGCTCCATGACTAAAATGGGCTGGAAAGCTCTAATTTAAGTAAAGTGCAGCTGGGTTCTTTGCGGCTGGGCTTCCTTGGCCGTGTCTAGGACAGAGTGACCCCCAGCTCATAGCCAGCACAGAGGGGATCCCAATCCTGCAACTTCAAGGAACTGATGGTGTTGGAAATGGATTCTTCTTAGAACCGCCTGATAAGAACCCAGCCTGGCTGACACTTTGACTTTGACCTTCTGAAACCTGGATCAGAAAAACTAGCTGAGCCAACCTGGACTTCCGACCTGTGAGCTAAGTGATAAATTTGTGTTGTTTTAAGCTGCTAAAGTTGTGGCCAATTTGTTACAGTAGCAACAGGAAATCACTATACTCACCTGTCATGACTTTTCTCTGTTCCCATGTCCTAGACAAAGCTGTGTGATTGCTGGCCCTCCCCTCAGGACCTGTCACTCTCTGCCTTAGTGCCAAGGTGAGGCCTGAGGGTCAAAATTCAGAGGTCCTTTTGAAGTTCTCTGTTCTCAGGGGTCTTTGAAACCTGGAGCCAGAGGAAGGGAGGCAGAGAATATTTGCTTGGCCAAACAAAGCTTATTTTGAATTCCAACATAAAGATTCAAAATCTAGAAGCCAGCCAGGCATGGTGGCTCATGCCTGTAATCCCAGCACTTTGGAAGGCCAAGGCAGGAGAATCACTTGAAACCAGGAGTACAACATCAGCCTGGGCAATGTAACAAGACCCCATCTCTACTAAAAATAGAAATAAAAAAATTAGCTGGTTGTGGTGTCGGCACCTGTAGTCCCGGCTATTTAGGAGGCCGAGACAGCATACTGCTTGAGCCCAGGAGGTCGATGCTGCAATGAGCCATGTTCGAATCACTGTACTCCAGCCTGGGTGACAGGGCGAGATCCTGTTTCTTTTTTTTTTTTGAGACGGAGTCTCACTCTGTTGCCTAGGCTGGAGTGCAGTGGCACAATCTTGGCTCACTGCAGCCTCCACCTCCGGGGTTCAGGCGATTCTTGTGCCTCAGCCTCCCGAGTAGCTGGGATTATAGGCTGGTGCCACCACACCTGGCTAATTTTTGTATTTTCTGTATTTTTAGTAGAGATGGGGTTTCACCATGTTGGCCAGACTGGTTTTGAACTCTTGGCCTTAAGTGATCTGCCTGCCTCAGCCTCCCAAAGTGCTGGGATTATAGGTGTGAGCCACAGCACCTGGCTTTCTTTTTTTTTTTTTTCCAAGATGGAGTTTCATTCTGTCCCTCAGGCTGGAATGCAGCGGCATGATCTCAGCTCACTGCAACCTCTACCTTCTGGGTTTGTGTGATTCTTGTGCCTCAGCCTCCCGAGTAGCTGGGATTACAGGCTTATGCCACCATGCCTGGCTAATTTTTATATTTTTAGTAGAGACAGGGTTTCACCATGTTGGCCAAGCTGGTCTCCAACTCCTAACCTCAGGTGATCTGCTCGTCGCAGCCTCCCAAGGTGCTGGGATTACAGGTGTGAGCCACCGTGCCTAGCACGCCTAGCTAATTTTTATATATTTTTGTATTTTTAGTAGAGATGGGGGTTTCACCACGTTGGCCAGGCTGGTCTTGAACTCCTGACCGCAAGTGATCTGCCTGCCTCGGCTTCCCAAAGTGCTGGGATTACAGGTGCGAGCCACTGTACCCGACCTAAGACCCTGTTCTTGAAGAAAAAAAAAAAAAATCTGGAAGGCTTCTCCAGCACACAGACTGCGTGGAAAATTAAAGCTGCTTAAAAATAATTATTTGGCTTTATGCTGAGTTAAAGAAGCCAGACACGAAAGTGTACACGCTGTGTGATTTGATTTCTGTGAAGTTCTAGAATAGGCTAAACTAATCTCTGATGTCAGAAATTGGAATATGGGTTGCCTCTGGGGAGTGGGTGGAGGATTGAGGGCTGGGGGGATTTTATTAAACTAGAATGAGAGGAATGTTCTGGATTCTGACAGGGGTGTGGGATCCACAGGGATGTACATTTGTCAAAACTCATCCAATTGTATACTTAAGATATGTACATGTCAATGTATGTACATTATACTTCAAAAGTAAATTAGAAAAAAATAAAAATAATTATTTAGAAAGAAATAATTGGGTATCGTGAACAATCACTTGTTTAGAGGAAAGGTGCTCCAGCTCTACAGACAAAGAAAAATTTCTCTCCAGCATCCAAGTGACACACACTTCAACAGGCAGTGTTGGCCTTGGGATTCATTGGCAATTGACAGATACTGCTCCATTGCAGCTGCGCTCCATCCCTGTGGACCCTGATTGTACAGGAAGTTCATCAATGTGTCACCAACTGAGAAAGGATGGTAAAGGCTGGGATTTGATGCAGGTCTGACCCAAGCAAAAAGTCTGAAGCCGAGGACCTTTTGAGTCTATAATCCCAGCCACTCCAGTGGCTCAGGCAGGAGACTCACTGGAGTCTGGAAGCTTGAAGCCACAAGGAGCTATGTATGTATGTATGTGTGTATGTATGTATGTATGTATGTATGTATGTATGTATTTTGAGGTGGAGTCTCGCTCTGTCACCCAGGCTAGAGTACAGTCGTGTGATCTCAGCTCACTCCCACCTCCCGTTTCCAGGTTCAAGTGATTCTCCTGCCTCAGCTTCCTGAGTAGCTGGGATTACAGGTGTGCACCACCCTACCCGGCTAATTTTTTGTATTTTTAGTAGAGACAGGTTTCACCATGTTGGCCAGGCTGGTCTTGAACTCCTGATCTCAAATGATCCACCCGCCTCGGCCGCCCAAAGTGCTGGGATTAGGGGTGTGAGCCATCACACCCAGCCCGCAGTGAGCTCTGATCCCGCCACTACACTCCAGCCTGGGCAACAGAGCAAGATTTTGTCTCAAAAACTAAATTAACAGGCCAGACATGGTAGCTTATGTCTGTAATCCCAGCACTCTGGGAGGCTGAGGCGGGCAGATCACCTGAGGTCGGGAGTTTGAGACCAGGCTGATCAACATGGAGAAACCCCGTCTCTACTAAAAATACTATTAGCTGGACCTGGTGGTGCAGGCCTGTGATCCCAGCTACTCAGGAGGCTAAGGCAGGAGAATCGCTTGAACCTGAGAGGCGGAGGTTGCAGTAAGCTGAGATCACGCCATTGCACTCCAGCCTGGTCAGCAAGGGCAAAACTCCATCTCAATAAATAAATTAATTAATTAAATAAACAAAGTAAAAAAAAGAAAAGGTCCCCGCTTAAAATTTTTAAAAGAGTATAGATAGCAGTAAAATGTAGTAAATAATTAGTAGTGATATTTTGAGTATCTACTATCTTTTTATGCAATTGATGTAACTGTAAGTTTACATAATTTATTTTTAAATAATGTTCCCGTGAAACAATCAGTTTTCCAATGTCCTGAAACTTGAACAGCCTTGGGAGTCTGTCCAAGCTGGCACCAGAACCTCACTGTTTAGACCAAATCTGAGAAAAACAAAGGCCAGAGCCGCCCTGAGCGGGGAATTTGGGCAGGAGCCATTGAGATGTCAAATGGGAAGAATGGGATTTTCCTAAGTAATGCTCTTCACTGAGACAGCACAGCTCCTGGGAGTGTCACGAACAGAACAGGCTCTTAGCAAGTGCTGGCCCAGGGGACAGGCGCTAGCCCTTCCCTCGGTTCCATGCCCGCTGGTTCTTTGTGTGTGATCGAAATACCTTGTATCTTTATGCCCTGATTCACAGCTTCTGTCGCTTTTCGTGTCCTTCTTGTCAGTTTCTGTTTGGTTTCCATGTCCTCTGCGTGGACTTCGGTGTCTAAATGTTAGTGTGAAATTTTAAGCTCCCAGATGTCCCATTCTGTCTGTCAGTGGCTCTCAACCTCGGCTGCACGTTGAGATCACCTGGGCGGCTCTTACTGATCCTGAAGCCTGGGCCAGGTGTGGTGGCTCACGCCTGTAATCCCAGCACTTTGGGAGGCTGAGGTGGGTGGATCACTCGAGGTCAGGTGTTTGAGACCAGCCTGGCCAACATGGAGAAACCCCATCACTACTAAAAACACAAAAATTAGCCGGGCGTGGTGGTGAGCACCTGTAATCCCAGCTACTGGGGAGACTGAGGCAGGAGAATTGCTTGAAGCTGGGAGGCGGAGATTGCAGTGAGCTGAGACTGCGCCACTGGACTTCAGCCTGGTCAACAAGAGTGAAACTCCGTATCCAAATCAATCAGTCAATCCTGAGGCCTGGGCCCCACCCCTACCCCTAGATTCAGAATGAATTGCTTTTAGGTGCAGCCAGCACAGGGCCGTGGACAAGCTCCCCAGGAGATTCTAATGTGGAACTTAGTTTGAGATGTGATTCACATTTGTTAATGAACCCAAACATTCATCCATCATCAAACGCTGAGCGGGCTTCACACATTCATGAAACGCTGACGAGTTTCCTTCCATGTGCCAAGTCCCTGACACGACCCAGGCATTGGAGAAATGGAGTGAAGAACATTGTCCCAGCCCTTGATGAGCTCACAGTGAAAGTGTAATGGGGAAGGCAAACAGGCCACCAAATAGAAGTCTTTTTTTCTTTTTTTTTTTGAGATGGAGTCTTGCTCTGTTGCCCAGGCTGGAGTGCAGTGGTGCGATCTTGGCTCACTGCAACTTCCACCTCCCAGGTTGAAGTGATTCTCCTGCCTCAGTCTCCCCAGTAGCTGGGATTACAGGTGCACGCCACACCCGGCTAATTTTTGTGTTTTTAGTAGTGATGGGGTTTCTCCATGTTGGCCAGGCTGGTCTCAAACTCCTGACCTCAAGCCATACACCCGCCTCAGTCTCCCAAAGTGCTGGGATTACAGGCATGAGCCACCGTGTCCGGCCAATAACAGTCTCAGTGATTCCTTTTCCCACATCCATTGCAAAAAGTGCCCCTGCGTTTCTCCACCCCGTGTGTGCATCCCTTTGCAGTGTGGCTCTGCAAATCCTTCCATCAAGGGGTGAACTGCCTGACACCCCCTGGACTTGGTCTCGCCCTGTGCTTACTTTAGCCAACAGAACGTGGCAAAAGTGACACATGAAGGCGTTGAAGCAAACTGCACTGTTTGAGGGCACAGTCCCCGCAAGAAGGCCCTCACATCAGATATCAGCTGCAAGCTCAGGGTCTCCAGGACAACCCTCACTTCAGACCAGATGGCTACAAATGTGGGGGCTCCTGTGACAACACTCAGGTTTGATAATTATCTAGAACGAATCACAGAACTCAGGAAAGTGCTCTACTTGCAGTTATAGTTGTTACAGTGAAAGGTGACAAATTAGGACCAGCCTCAGGATGAGATGCTCAGGGAGAAGCCTGGTGGGATCCAGATGTGGCGCCTCTGGCCGTCCCTCCGCAGGGAGCCCTGGCTGCCCTTCCCACCTCCGGGCCCTGATGCCTGACAACACTCAGAAGTGCTGCCCATCACGGAAGCTCAGCCAAGGCTTTGGTGTCCAGAGCGTTTTGTTTTGTTTTGTTTTGTTTTTGAGACAGGTTCTCACTCTGTCCCCCAGGCTGGAGTGCAGTAGTGCAGTCACAGCTCATTGCAACCTTGACCTCCTGGGCTCAAGCAATTCTCCCAGCCTCCCAAGTAGCTGAGACCACAGGTGTGCACCATCACATCCAGCTAGTTTTAAAAAGAGTTTTCGGCTGGGCGCGGTGGCTCACGCCTATAATCCCAGCACTTTGGGAGGCAGAGGTGGGTGGATCACCTGAGGTCAGGAGTTCGAGACCAGACTGGCCAACATGGTCAAACCCAGTCTCTACTAAAAATACAAAAAATTAGCCGGGCGTGGTGGCACATGCCTGTAATCCCAGCTACTCGGGAGGCTGAGGCATGAGAATTACTTGGACCTGGGAGGCGGAGGTAGCAGTGAGCTGAGATCACGCCATTGCACTGCAGCCTGGGTGACAAGTGAGACTCCATCTCCAAAAAAATAAAAATAAATAAATACAAAATAAAAATAATTTTCTGTAGAAATAGAGCCTCACCTCACTACGTTGGCCAGGCTAGTCTCGACCTCTTGGGCTCCTCCTGCCTTGGCCTCCTTTGGGATCACAGGCGTGAGCCACTGTGCCCGGCCCAGAGTTTTTACTGAGACTCTATCACATGCTCTCCACACGGCTGACCTTTAGATGCCAATCCCTCTGGAGGTTGGCACTGTTAGGGTGTGTCCCAAAGCCCCCATCATAAAGAACATTGCTCGACTGTCTGATGACTAAGGCTCTTATCAGGCAGGACGCTGCAGAGGCCTAGAGGTCACCCCCAGTGGTGGTGGAAGGCAAAGGCCACAGCTCTGTGGGGGCCAGGCTAATGCTCCGCTCCAGAGACATCAGGTCCTTGAGTGAAGAAGCCCAGGACGGCCTCCCTGGGGATGAGAGACATCGCGGAGGGAGAGGTTGCCTGACAGCAGCACCAACGGCCAGACCAAGTGCGGGAGGACACCTTGGGCTGCCTGCTAAGCCCCCAGAGGACCACAGCTGCCTGAAAGGCGAGGTGGCCAGACAAAATACAGGAGGCCCAGGTAAAATGGAATCTCAGATAAAACAACAAGTACTTTCTCAGTGTTAATTATTGCCTGGGGTATATATATGGTAAATAATCACTTCCGATTTGTTTGAAATTAAAATTTAACTGAGGCTGGATGCAGTGGCTCACGCCTGTAATCCCAGCACTTTGGGAGGCAGAGGTGGGTGGATCACCTGAGGTCAGGAGTTCGAGACCAGCCTGGCCAACATGGTGAAACCTGGTCTCTACTAAAAATACAAAAATGATCTGGGCATAGTGGCAGGCACCTGTAATCCCAGCTATTCTGGAGGCTGAGGCAGGAGAATGGCTTGAACTCGGGAGGCAGAGGTTGCAGTGAGCCGAGATCGCGCCATTGCACTCCAGCCTGGGTGACAACAGCAAAACTCTGTCTCAAAAAAACAAACAAAAAAAATTTTAACTGAGCATCCTGTAGCTTCATTGGCTAAGTTTGGCAATCCCACCCTAGGTGAGACTACAGAAGAACTGCCCAGCAGTAGACCGTAGATTGTAAAGTGATTAAGGGAATTCTTTTACCATGGCCAGAGACTGGTTCAGGAATGAATAGGTGACTCCATTCTGACCAATGAGTGCTGAGGAGAAGCCACTGAAGAGCTTCTAGGAATGGACTTCATAACTCTGCTCTTCTTTGAGCCCAGCCCAAAATGTTGACCTGCAGAGTCATGAGCAGATAAAATCGTTATCATTTTAAGCTACTGAATTCCAGGGTGGTTTGTTCCATAGCAATAGATAATAGATGCCCCATCCCAAACAATTAGTCTAAACCAGTGGTTCTAAAGCTTTACCATGTCACAGAATCACCTGGAGCATCTATTAAAATGCAGTTTGAAAAAAAATAGCATTTCAGGCTTAACTTAGATAAACTACTTTTATATAAAATCATGTGCTTTTGCTTTTGTAAAATGTTAGGAATTTTTAGTTAGGAAACATTCATTTTGCATAATCAGGATTTTACATTACATATCATTCTGTTGAACAGAATAAATGGCATTTAGTTCATTCATGATGTTGTGCAACCATCACTTCTCCCCAGTTCCAGAACGTTTTCATCACCCTGAAGACAAACTCCCGTTAGGCAGACACTGCCCATTCCTTCCTTCCCCCAGCAACCACTGATCTGCTGCCCGTTTCTGTGGATTTATCTATTCTGGATGTTTCATATGCATTGATGGAATCACAGTAGGTGGCCTTTTGTGTCTGGCATCTTTCACTTAGTGTCATGTTTTTGAGGTTCATCCACATCATAGCATGGGTCAGTACTTTGCTCCTTTTTTTTTGGGACAGAGTCTCACTCTATTGCCAGGCTGGAGTACAGTGGCACGATCTCAGCTCACTGCAACTTCCAACTGCCTAGTTCAAGCGATTCTCCTGCCTCAGCCTCCCTAGTAGCTGGGATTACAGGCACGTGTCACCATGCCCAGCTAATTTTTGTATTTTAGTAGAGAAGGGGTTTCACCATGTTGGCCAGGCTGGTCTCAATCTCCTGACCTCATAATCCACCCGCCTTGGCCTCTCAAAATGCTGGGATTACAGGTGTGAGCCACCACACTCAGCCTCTCCTTTTTATAGCTGAATAAGCCTCCATTTTGTGGTTATACTGCATTTTATCTTTTTATTCATTGATGGACGTTTGGGTAGTTTCCACCTTTGGGTTATTACATATATATTACATGTGTTTCCTTTTTTTTTTTTTGAGACGGAATCTCATTCTGTCGCCCAGGCTGGAGTGCAGTGGCTCAATCTTGGCTCACTGGAACGTCTGCCTCCTGGGTTCAAGTGATTCTCCTGCCTCAGCCTCCTGACTAGCTGGGACTACAGGCACACACCACCATGCCCAGCTAGTTTTTGTAATTTAGTAGAGATGGAGTTTCACCATGTTGGCCAGGCTGGTCTTGAACTCAGCATGGCCTCAGGTGATCCACCCATCTTGGCTTCCCAAACCGCTGGGATTACAGGTGTGAGCCACCATGCCCGGCTGCTTCTATTGTTTTTAATTCTTCTTCTTTTTCTTTTTTTTTTTTTTTGAGATGGAATTTCGCTGTGTCACCCAGGCTGGAGTGCAGTGGCACTATCACGGCTCACTGCAACCTTCATCTCGTGAGTTCAAGCAATTCTGCCTCAGCCTCCCAAATAGCTAAAACTACAGGCTCACGCCACCACGCCTGGCTAATTTTTGTATTTTTAGTAGAGATGGCGTTTAGCCATGTTGGCCAGGCTGGTCTCGAACTTCTGGCCTCAACAATCTTCCCACGTTGGCCTCCCAAAGTGCTGGGATTGCAGGTGTGAGCCACTGTGCCTGGCCTATTGTTTTCAATTCTTTTGGACAGATTCCTAGGAAGTATGAGTACTTATAGGGCAAGTCTAAGCACAGGAACCACACACATGCACACATGCACTTGCACACGTTGGTAACTGAGATTCCCACAGATGGAGGTTTAGGAAACTGTCACTGCTCTTACACTCTTGTCAATACACAGCAGGCTCAGAGGCTGGGGTGAAACAAGCCCCTCGAGTTCCCAACACACAGGCTTTTTGTAGTAAAAGCAGAAGTTTCCCCCAGAATGGTCAAATAAATGACGGTACATTCCAAAGACAGAATACAAAGCAGCCATTAAGAGAATTTCCCAAGAGGAATGACCTTGGGCCATGGAATTATATTAGGCAGAAAAGGCAGAATGCAGAAGTGTGCTGTGTAGCGCCATAACTATTTGGTTCAAAAATCCATATGCATAGATGAAGAACTGGGAGGGAATGCATGATAGAACTGTGGGTTTTATTTTTCTTCCTTGTAATTTTGTATTTTACCAATTTTCCACATTGAAATGTTGGGAGGATTCAATGAGTTAATGTGTCTGAAAGACTTAGAACAGGGCTTGCCGCATGGGACATGCTATACAGACATTGGCTCTCATTATAATGATTTCTGTTTATCATCGGAAAAGTTTTAAAGACAAAAGATCTTCTTTCTTTCTGTCCTTCCTCTGCCTCTGAGCGAACAGAGAGAATTTGACAGGAGCTGGTTCCACAAATTGTAGGGTCACACTTCCTGTCCCTGACACCTGCTCTGGAAGGGGTGAGAACTGCCCCCCACATACACACACAAGATCCTCACCCAATCTTTTTATTTTTTATTTTTATTTATTTATTTTTTTTGAGACAGAGTCTCACTCTGTTGCCCAGGCTGGAGTGCAGTGGCGTGATCTTGGCTCACTGCAAGCTCCGCCTCCCAGGTTCATGCCATCCTCCTGCCTCAGCCTCCCGAGTAGCTGGGACTACAGGCTCCCACCACCACGCCTGGCTCATTTTTTGTATTTTTAGTAGAGATGGGGTTTCACCCTGTTAGCCAGGATGGTCTCGATCTCCTGACCTCGTGATCCACCCCCTCGGCCTCCCAAAGTGCTGGGATTACAGGCGTGAGCCACTGCGTCCGGCTATTTTTATTCTTTTAAATTTATTTATTTTAAAGATGGAGTCTTGCTCTGTCGCCCAGGCTGGAGTCCAGTGGCGTGATCTTGGCTCACTGCAACCTTGCTTCCTGGGTTCAAACGATTCTCCTGCCTCAGCCTCCCAAGTATCTGAGATTACAGACGTGGGCCACCACACCCAGCTAATTTTTGTATTTTTAGTAGAGACAGAGTTTCACCACGTTAGCCAGGCTGGTCTCAAACTCCTGACCTCAGGTGATCCTCCCGTCTTGGCCACGCAAAGTGCTGGGATTACAGGCATGAGCCACCGTGCCCAGCTTTTATTTTTATTTTTGAGACAGGGTCTTGCTCTACCACCCAAGCTGGAGTGCAGTGGCACAACCCTGGCTCCCTGCAGCCTTGACCTCCTGCCTCTGCCTCCTGAGTAGCTGGGACTACAGGTACATGCCACCACGCCCAGTTTTTTTTTTTTTTTGGTAAGAGATGGGGTCTCACTATGTTGCCCAGGCTGGTCTCAAACTCCCGGGTTTAAGTAATCCTCCTGCTTCAGGCTCCCAAAGTGCTGGGATTACAGCCGTGAGCCAGCGTGCCCAGCTTATCCCCACCCAATCTAAACAATCTGTAAAGAGGGCTCTGAAGTGCTCCCAGAGAATTGCTGCTGCGACAGGTATAGCCTGATCCAGGGTGAACCCTGAGGATGGCATTAGTCCCAGGGAGGTATTGTGTTTCCAGGTATCCAAAGGCTCAGCTCGGTGAAGAGCATCCAAGTGCAGGTTTCTTCCCGCAACACCCGGGACTCTGGGAGGAGGAAGATCAGTAGGGACAGAAGCGGGTGCCCCCGCCTCCCATCCCGCCTTTCAGGTGTTGGGAAGGCACCTGGACCCCAAGTGTCCCAGACACTGTGCCTGCGCGGCTTCGCCACGAGGGGGCGCTCCCGGCACCGCTTCACCGTGGGCCTGAAAAAGGAAAATGATGTTCTCACAGCGAAGGCAGGGAGGATGAGGAGCGCGCTTGGAACAATTTCTCTGTGCCTGGGCTCTCGATAGGCCCTGGGGGAGCTGGGGAGGCCTGGCGCCTTCTGCAGACGACATTTGCTGTCCCTGCTAGAGCCCCGGCTTGGGCTGCCGCGGGCGCAGGAAGGCAGGACACAGAGGCCTGGGGTGTCCCTGCCAGTTCCCCAGCCCGGCTGCCTGGAGGCTCCCTGAGGGCAGCCAGCGAGGGGCGAGCAGGCTGCGCTTGTAGGGTTCTCAGGAAAGCGTGGGGCGGGGTGCCTGCTGGGAACGGAGGCCTGTGGGCTGGGGCTCTGCCGGCCTCCTGCCTCAGCGTGCGGGAGACCGAAGTGTGTGTCGGGAGGGCTCCGGCCCGGGTGTGAGTGTGCACGAGCCCGTGTGATTGCGCGTGCAGCCGGGAACGCTGTGTGTTCTGAGCAGCCATGGAAGGCCTTGATCGTGCAGGGGAATCGTTTCTGCCCTGGGCTTTCTGAGGCAGAACAATCTCATCCCTGCTGTCAGACACTAGGGCCAACGCCCAGAGCTTGTGAACACACATGCACGCACACACGCAGACACGCAGGGAGACAGACACGCGCAGACAGCCGTGTGTACACTTGCACACACAGACACGTGCACACACAGATGCACATATACATATGCACTCGCAGACAGAAGCACACAGACACATGTGCACACGTACATAGACACACACATGGATGCATGCATGCACACATACACATAAACACACATGTAGACACAGACGTGCATAGACACATATGTGCACACATGCCCTCAGACACACAAAAGCACACATGTACACACACATGCATACAGGTGCGTGTAGACACACCCAAATACACATAGATGTGAGCATACAGACGCAAGCACACGTGTGCACACCTGCCTCTCTACTGGTTAGAGATAAAGTGACAAGACGCTCCAGGATTAACAAAAGAAATGCAGATGGTGGCACGAGCCAAAGCCCCAGGCGCCTGCTTACCTATAGCCACCTCCACCAAGCGGTGACTGAGGCAGACGGACGGCCAGTGATTTACCCGCTGACAGGAAGCGCCCTCAGGCTAACTGCTCCTGAGTGGGGCCAGCTGTGCTTTTCAGGAGGCTCAGCAAAGGCAGGGAGGCCAGTCCCTGGGAGGTCTGGGCTGGGCCAGGCTGACTGTGCTGGAGATTCTGGCACAGCCGAGGGCAATCCAGGTGGCCACGGGGAGGTGGTGGAGAGGTAGGATGCCCCACTCCTCCTGCTGGCCTGCAGAGCTGTGGCCCTGGCCTAGCTCTGCTCTGTGATCTCTTGACCTTGGAAAGAGAGCTGGGAGTTTTCTGTTTCCACCCTGGGTGCTGTGGGTGGCCCGGCTTGGAGGACAGTCTCCTCTGATCCATCCAGAGCTTCTGCTGACCTGCTTCCCTGGGAGCTTCCCAGCCGCGTCCCCTCTGCTCTGCAGCCCCTGAGAGTCCCTAGCACTGCCCCTCTCCCGGACTCTGTGTGCCCACACACACCACCTACCCCCGAGTCCTCCTTCTCCTCTGTCTCTCAGTCTCCCCCACCTCTGAACACAGCTGTCATCTATCCCAGCAGTTTGTACTTTTCTCCCTCACAAAATTTGCCCTTTCTTCTTTCTCCCCATCCCATGTTGGGAGGGCCTTCTGGAAGGAATCGCACCATCCCTCTCCTAGTCCATCAGGAGAGGGTGAACGTGGATTTGACAGATCACGATTTCCCCGCACATCTCGCAGGAAGGAAGCCCCAGCATGCCCTGCGGCAATGAAGCCCCTGCAGGGTCTGACTCCAGGATGGAGCTGGGATCCTAGAACAGGGAGACAGTGGAGGAAGTGAAGGCAGAGAGAGGGAAAAAGAATCAGGGGGTTGTTGGTAGAAAGGAAAGGTGGCCAGAGAGGAGGGCCTCCCAGTCAGATGTGGATTCAAGGGGCATGACAGATGAGGGCTGGGGAAGTGAAGTAACACCTGGGCCGGCCCAGGGTAAAACCCTCTCCCTGACTATCTCCACACCACTCTGTCCCAGATGCTGCAAAGGTAACCAGGGCATCAAATGCAAGCCTGACTTCGGCCTGGGGACACAAATCCACTGGCCTCCTGAGGAGCCTCAGGATCCCCCGGGGCTCCCCTAGTCCTAGTCCACTGGAGTTCCCTAGCTTCCCTGTGTCCCGAGGCAGGAGAAGAGGATACAGATGGTGGCCCGGCGCCATTCGCAGGAACCTGAGTGAGCAGAAAGGGCAGAATGGTGGACAGAGTCCCACCCACGTGGGCAGGACCACCCAGCCCCTGGGGCTGCCCACTCCAGACAGCCAGCTGCTGGGTGAGAAGGTGCCCCAGGCACCTAGGGAGAGGAACACTGGCCACCGAGATGGAGGCCCGGACCTGCCCCACAGGCATCCCTGAGTCCCCCTGGCCGAGTTTCCCTTTGGCTTGCAGGAGGAAGCCGGAGCGCGCCGTCGCCACACTTGCTCGGACGGTCCTCCCTGTGACGCTGGCCCCTGACCAGGCCCGGTGCTCAGTCCCACAGCCAAGTCCACACCACGAGTCAGAGCGGAGTTGATCTGAACACAGGCCTCACTGGCTCCAAAGCCCAATCTCTGCCCCGCTATATGATACTGACCATGATGGTAGTGGTGGTGGCTGGGGGCTGGGCAGTGACTACCTTGTGCCTGACTGCGCCAGGTGCCCCCGGTATCATTCCCCTGACCAGTGAGCCTGGCACTATTGCATCATTGTGTATGGATGAGAAAACATAGTCAGATTTCCAGATTGAGGACTGGAAAACAAGTATTTTAGGTGGAGGGAAGAGGAGGGAGGAGGAACCGTGAAGGCATTCATTCAGCGACACCCACAGGGTACAATGGGCCAGGGACTGTATTAGGCGTGGGGTCTATAGGACAGAAGACACAGGGGTCCCCGAGCCGAGGAGCTTCTGACACCAAAGGGCACAGTGTGGCTGATGCGAGACGGGCTGTGGCAGGGGGCAGGAGCTGCCAGTGGGGAGGACTCACCTGGCACAATGAGGACTTGGACCTGTGCTGTGAGCCCTCCGAGGAGCCACCAGAACAGGGAGGAACAGCCAGCAGAGGGACAGCTTCCTCCCCACGCCCCTCCACCTTGGCAGCGTGGAGACGGCACGTTCCTTCTCTAACAGGAAGAACAAAACTGATACTTCCAATAAACATTCAATAAAGCCCTGAGGGTCCCCATTCTGACTCTGGAAAAAAGCACAATCTATCCCGGGGGTGGGGACTGTGATACAAGGACTGGAATTAAGGCTCTGTGCCTGTGGTGCCTTCAGGACAGGGCTGCAGTCCTCTGCCAACCCCATGGAAGGAGCAAGTGGGAGGTGAAATCCTTCTACGCAGAGGGCCCTACCCTGCCCAGTCCTCATCTTGGCCCCTCTATGATCCAAGAGACAAAGTCATCCAGAACTAAATGCCAGCCACAGCCAGGCAGGAGCCCTGACGTCAGGGAGTTCCAGGTGTCCCAAGGGCAGGACAGGCTTCGAGTCATCAGCCCCAGGAGCCCTGCCCCTGCACCTGCTGGGGCTCACCCCAGCTGGTCTTCCTTGCAGGTAGCCTCTGCCCTCCCAACCAGCCTGCTCCAGTGCTAAGCAGCTTTCTCACGGTTTGTCATCTCTGCAGGAGCATCTGGAAGGGGCTCTTGCCCTTGAGGGATGGGAGAATTAGCCTTGGGAGAGCCTCACCATCATGGTGACTATAGGTTTTCCCCAATCCCTGATGGTTTTTTTTTTTTTTTTTCCTGAGACACTGGAGTGCAATGGTGCAATCTTGGCTCACTGCAACCTCCACCTCCCAGGTTCAAGAGATTCTCCTGCCTCAGCCTCCCAAGTAGCTGGGATTACAGGCATGCACAACCATGCCCGGCTAATTTTGTATTTTTAGTAGAGATGGGGTTTCGCCATGTTGTTCAGGCTGGTCTTGAACTCCTGGCCTCAGGTGATCCACCTGCCTTGGCCTCCCAAAGTGCTGGGATTACAGGCATGAGCCATCACGCTCAGCCCCTGGTGTTCTTTTTTCTGCAGAAAACACCACCTTCTGCCCCCAGGCAGCCTACCTCTCCTCCTGGACCTGGCTCTAGTGTGTCTCATAAGCAAGTTAAGGGGGAGAGGTCCTGAGCCCAGAGTCAGAGGCCTGGGTTGGAGCCCTGGCTGCCCCCAAACCCAGCAACCACAAGCAAGTCACTCGGCTCCATTTTACAGCTGAGGAAATAGAAGTCTGAGACGAATAACTGCTTCCCTGTGGCACTGGTGATGCTCAAACGAGGGGTTTATATGGTGTTTAAAGGCCATGCCACGTTTGGGAGTATTAGTACTCACAGGGAAATGACGTCATTCCTGGGGGTTACCTGTCCGTTAATTTGCCAATTTGCTGAGATTTTCAAGGTCAGTTTTACCTGTGTGCAGATGCTACACAGAATGGATTCAGCAGGTGAGAGGTCCCAGCTGCTAGGGAGGATTGCTTAAGCCCAGGAGTCCAACCTAGACCCCCTCTCTAAAAAACAAAAAAAAGAAAAAAAGGAAGAAGACGAAGAAGGAGAAGAAAAGAAAGAATAGAGTGGCTTTCTCAAAGCCAGAGTTTGCAGGAGCTTGTTTTTCACAATTAAAAAAAAAAAAAGCATCAGTGCAATGGCCCTGGTTGTCTGAATGTCAGACTCACCTGGAGGCTTTCAAAAATCCCGGCACCCCGCTGCACCCCATGCACCCCAGCTGTGAGATTAGGATCTCTGAAGAGGGGTCCGGGAGCTGGTATTGTTGAAGCTCGCAGAGAATCCGAGTGTACAGTGAGGGCTGACAAACCCCTGCACTGGAGGCTCCCTAAGGGGATAATTGGCTTTGTTTGTTTTGAGATGGAACCTTGCTCTGTCACGCAGGCTGGAGTGCAGAGGCGCGATCTCAGTTCACTGCAACCTCCGCCTGCTGGGTTCAAGCGATTCTCCTGCCTCAGCTTCCTGAGTAGCTGGGGTTAGAGGCCGCCACCATGCCTGGCTAATTTTTTTTTTTTTGAGACGGAGTCTCGCTCTGTCGCCCAGGCTGGAGTGCGGTGGCCGGATCTCGGCTCACTGCAAGCTCCGCCTCCTGGATTTACACCATTCTCCTGCCTCAGCCTCCCGAGTAGCCGGGACTATAGGCGCCCGCCACCTCGCCCGGCTAGTTTCTTTGTATTTTTTAGTAGAGACGGGGGTTCACCGTGTTAGCCAGGATGGTCTCGATCTTCTGACCTTGTGATCCGCCCGCCTCAGCCTCCTAAAGTGCTGGGATTACAGGCTTGAGCCACCGCGCCCGGCCAATTTTTGTATTTTTAGTAGAGACGGTGTTTCCCCATGTTGGTCAGGCTGACCTCGAACTCCTAACCTCGTGATCCACCCGCCTCGCGCTCCCAAAGTGCTGGAGTTACAGACGTGAGCCACCGCGCCCGGCCAAGGGAATGATTTTCAACTCTGGCTGGCATTCACATTCTCCTCACGGGGGAATATTACAAAACACTGATGTCAGAAACTCACCCCAGAGAGCCGGATTTACTTGTTTTGGGGGCAAAAGCAACCAGGCGGTTCACATGCAGGTAGGCAGAGGACCTTCGCTCTACAGTCCCCAGCTGAGAGTGGGCGGCTTGTGATCCATGGAGCTTTTGGATGTAAAACTGGCTTCACCTGGAGGAACCAAGTGGGAGCTAATGTTGCCTCTTGGCCAGTCGGCTCCTGGTTCTGCCTCCACAGCTGCTGCTGGGTTTCTTTCCAAATCATTTCCTCCTTCATCCTCCCTCCCAGTGCCCTGGACCTCACACACCTGGTGCGTGACAGGGTGCAGCCTTCCAGCTCGGCGGAAAACTCTCCATTGGCAAAGTGGGAGGGCCGGGACTGGAGGGTGCATTTCCTGAATGGGGACCTGCAAAAGAAACCTGGGCTGGTTCCTTTGTCCACCACAGTTGAGAGGTCAGCCTGGAATTTGGGGACACACAAAGATCGAGCCCAGAATGCCTCACCTCCTATGCATATAAACCATGATGGGGCATGGTTGTTCAGGGTAGACACCTTCTCCCTGGAGAGACAGAGCGGAATGTGGGTTTGTCCTCCTGGAGAGGTCTTGGTGGGTGGCCGGGCGTAACGTGGTTACTGTCTCCAGGTGGACAGAGCTCTCCCATGAAGGGGACACACATCCAGTGGCCTCCAGGTCCAGGGAGGACCGAGACTGAGACTTGCAGCAAAGCCACCGGGCCTGTATCTCACTTCTCTCCAGGACCATCCAGATGACAACATCCCAGGATGGTCCTCCTCGTGAACTGTTGGATTTGCTCTCCCTGAATGAATGGTTAAGTGCCAGATACTGTGGTGTCCCTGTAAGTCCTGGATGAAGGTTACAGTCCTGCCTTTGGGACCTCCCGTTGGGACCATGCTGGCCAGAGCCTGCACCAGAGGCTCTGAATGGAGGCCGATGTGTTCTGAATGGACGTCATCACTCCCTCCCTTTTGATCTCAGACTTTGGACGGGATTTTTTTTGTTTAACATGTCAAATGGGATAATAACTGTTCTACTTAACAGGATTTTGTGAGGCTCCAACGTGATAATGTGAGCGAATTGGCTTTGAAAGGCATTTCCAAGGCGTATAAACACAAGGGTTTATATATAGGGCAAGGTCCTCCTGGCTCGGTGGTGCTATGAAGCTGTGTGCACAGCCCATGATCCCTGTGGAATTGAGGATTGTGGAATTAATTGCCTTTGGAAGCTCAATTTGCTGTGTGAGCACACAGTCAAGAGGAATGGGGGAGCCTGGCCTTTGCCTTTTACAGCAGTCTGGGAACTGAAATACTCAAACCCATCATTCTCAAAAAGCTTTTTATAGAGTCCTTCAGAAGCTTACATCTCTGCAGCTCCACATATCACAGGTACGCCTCTAGACAGGGCTTGTTAAATCATGAGCAAATGCGGGGGCTAATTAATTGCTTCTGACACTTGTTACCATCTGCTGAGGCTGGAGTGAAGCCGGAAAGTTCTGTGTGTTTTATGAAAGCCTTTGAGTCACCACCATCCCGTGGGGTTGAGCCCTCGTAGTCTGAGCCCCAGAACTAGAGGAACACCGTGGAAGGATGGATTCGATCCTTAACTGCCTTGCATTTTCAGACACAAGCCGTGGCGATTATTACAAAATTACTCCAGTTAATTAAAAAAGAGAAAAGCTTTGAAGTAATTTACTAGTGTTTATGTATTTTGTGCCAGAGTGGTCTCTGCGGATTTGCTAGATTCAGGCACTGCGTAGCTTTCTCTTATCGCTGACTGCAACAAGGAGACTTCGAGATGAATTACTGACATTGATTTTTTTTTTTTTTTTTTTTTTTGTCATCAGATAAATCCCTCAGCATCTCTGAAGAATCTTGGTTAGTCAGGCTTGGAAAATGGATCTATGGGTTTCTCCGAAGTAGCCTTTCTTCTCCTCCTTCAATAAACGTGAGGCCGGGCATTCTAGACACCTGATGAGAATGGCTGAGAAAGTAGTCTTACCACTACCTCAAGCCTGAATCTGACCAAGCTGCTTGGTCCAATTGCCAATCCATGGAAACTGTCTGGCAATGCAGGAGATGGAGGCACGTGCTAACCCCCACCATGGGGTGTAAGATGCGGGATGTGGGATTCTCCACAGAACCAGTGATCCTCCTTTTCAAGAGATAAACTACAAGGGAAACTGGCAGATTAAAAGAAAGCTAAGAAACATACCAGCCAATTACAGTGTTTTCTTATTTGTTTGTTTGTTGACAGAATTTCACTCTGTTGCCCAGGCTGGTGTGATCTCGGCTCACTGCAACCTCTGCCTCCCGGGTTTAAGCGATCTTTCTGCCTCAGCCTCCCGAGCAGCCAAGATCACATCTGGCTAATTTTGTGTGTGTTTTTAGTAGAGACGGGGTTTCACTATGTTGGCCAGGCTGGTCTCAAACTTCTGATCTCAAGCGTTCTGCCTACCTTGGCTTCCCAAAGTTCTGGGATTACAGGTGTGAGCCACCGTGCCCAGGTGAATGTTTGAAATTTGATTCCTGATTAAAAGAAAACTTTAAAAATTTAAGGCATTTAGGGAAGTTTGAACACTGACTGGATATTTGATGCTACGGAGAAATTAAGATTAATTTCTTGAAAGTGTGATAATGATGTGTTTTTTTGTTTTTGTTTTTTGAGATTCCTTCTTACATATTTCTGTATTGTTTTATTTAGTATGAGTGTGTATTACTTTTGCAATTAAAATAAGAAAATAAGATTTTTTTAAAAAACTAGCCTTTTTGCAGCATGGGCAACATAGTGAGACCTCATCTCTACAAAATTTTTTAAACAAATTAGCCAGGCATGGTGGTGCACACCTGTAGTCCAAGCTACTTGGGAGACTGTGGCAGGAGGATGACTTGGGCCCCGGAGATCAAGGCTACAGTGAGCTATAATGGTGCCACTGCACTTCAGCCTGGGTGAAAGAGTGAGACCCTGTTTCAAAAAAATAAAAATAAAAAACAACTAAAATTTTTATATTAAACCAGATACTGAATGGCTTTGTAGGTTTGCAAATAAATGCTGAAATATTTATGAAAAAAGAGATTTCTTCTCTTTCAGAGATACATACCGAAATATCTATGAATGATGTTGAAGATTTGCTTGACTATAATCTGATGGCAGAGGGGGACTGGTAGAATAAAACCGAATTCACCCACAGTTGATAATTGTTAAAGCTAGGTAATGAGTACATAGATTTTTATTATAGTATCCCTCTGAGCAAATATTTGAAACTTTCTACAGTAAAAAGGATTTTTAAGCAAGTGGGTTTTCCTCAAGCCAGAATGTTGGATGGAACATTACTACAGTCGTGAAAGCAGCAGGAAGGCCAGGCATGGTGGCTCACGCCTATAACCCCAGCCTTTTGAGACGCCAAGGCGGATGATCACTTGAGCCCAGGAGTTGGAGACCAGCCTAGGCAACAGAATGAGACCCAGTCTCTACAAAAAAAAAAAAAAAAAAAAGAATTAGCCAGTCACAGTGGGCCATGCCTGTCGAGTCCCAGCTACTTGGGAGACTGAGGTGGGAGAATCACTTGAGCCCAGGAAATCAAGGCTGCAGAGAGCTATGATCATTCCACTGCACTCCAGCCTGGATGACAGAGTAAGATCCTGTTTTTTTACATTTTAAAGAAAGCAGCAAGACCTTCTCTTCTCCCTATGGCCCCCTGCATTTGCATGCCCTGATCCCTAAAACCCAGCCCCGCAGTGCTGCCCCATTATCCACGGTGCCTTGGTCGGAGGGGGATGGCATGAAAGTTTCCAGTTGCCTGGCAATGGCTGGCAGCAAATCGATCTCCTGCTCTGTAGCACAGTAGTCAAATATTGATTATCTGGGTGATTTGAGGATTCAACTCTCTGGACGAACACATTTTTTTGTTGGGGAATTGATTAGGACCATGACGGGGGTAAGCTGAGGGAAGAGGCATTGCAGAGAAGGCATGGGATGGGACGAGGAGACAGGTGAGGAAGGAGCATGGCCAGGGAGGGGGTGAGGAGCAGCTGCCTGATGTCAGACAAGGCAAGGCTGTTTTTGAGAACTCAGCCCTTGCCCTCTGCTCTCCCAGACCTTTTAGAGGCACCTGCTTTTGATTCAGCACCTCTGCAGCTGGACAGCGTCTTGGGATGGACGGATTCCTAAGGGTGGGTGACTGCCCAGCATTCTGAGTGTGTCAGGATGATCTCTGTTACCAGCTAGCTCCAACTTTATTTATTTATTTATTTATTTGAGATAAGGTCTCACTCTGTCACTCAGGCTGGAGTGCAGTGGTACTACCATGGCTCACTGCAGCCTTGACATCCTGGGCTCAAGCTATCCTACCACTCTAGCCTCCCAAGTAGCTGGGAGCAGCACAGGTGTGCACCACCATACCACGCTATATATATATATTTGTTTTTTTTTTTTTTTGTAGAGATGGAGTCTCACTATGTTGTCCAGGCTGATCTCGAACTCCTGGGCTCAAGCAATCCTCCTGCCTCAGCCTCCTGAGTAGCTGGGGCCATGCAGGTGCCACCACTCCCAGCTATTTACGACAATTTTTTTTTTTTTTTTTTTTTTTTTAGAAATAGAGTATAACCATGTTGCCCAGGCTGGTCTCAAACTCCCGGGCTCAAGTGATCCTCCAGCCTCAGCCTCCCAAAGTGTTGGGATTACAGATGTGAGCCACCGTGCCTAGCCTGGTTACACATGTTAAGGAGGCCAAGGCTCCAGCACTGGGCCTGGATTTGGCCAATTGGCTCAAACAGCTGAGCTAGCTTTGCTCTATGTATAACCATATTGATAATGAATAAGGTAAGACTGTTTGCTGGGGAGCCTGGGCAAGATAATGAATATGGCTCCATGTAAAGGACCCCCATTCCTGGCAAATCTACTCCAAGTTTATTTTCTTCTTGTGGGAGGATCGGTAGTGCTAATTGCTGCCAATTTAATATTCAAAAGGACAGCTAGGGAGAATGTGGGAAGAAAGGGAAGCCTGCTCCCTTGAATTAGTCAACTATTATTGCTTAACAAATAATTCCAAAACTCAATGGCATGCAAAAGTGAGCCTTTATTTCTCACTCATTTGCCTGCGGGTCAATGAGGGTTTGGCTGATCTTTTCTGGGCCCAGCTGGAGTAGGCTTCATGTTGCAAGTGGGTCCAGGCCTGCTATGTGGGATTCCGTCCTCATTGTGATGCAGGACAGGCGAACCCCAACGTTGAGGCTTAGCCCAGGAGGGTTCTTGGCTTTGCCCAGGAAATAATTCAAGGGTAGGCTGGTGGTGCTAAACAGCAATCTTTTCTGGAATGGTACTGCTCTTTGCAGAGCAGGGCTGACTCATAGGCAGTGTGCCCAGAGTGGGCAACATATGAGCTCTTGGCAACTGTATTTATACTCACTTATACCCACTTTCAATCACATGTCAATTAAGGGGTTGGTTAATGCAGATTGAGGGGGCAGATTATTTAGAACTTTCCAGGAAAGGGGCAGTACCTTCCAGGTCATTGCCATGGAAAAGTGATAACTTCCAGGTCATCACTATGGCATTTGTAAACTGTGATGGAGCTGGTGGGAGTGCCTTATGCTATTGAGAAATGAGGGCAACCAGGAATCACCCTGGTCATCATCTGCTGGTTTTCACTGGTTTCTTTACTTTATCCTGTCTAGACCAGATCCTGTTTTGGTCAGCAGGATTATGGCCAGAAAACAAATCCAACCAGTCTTTGACCTCAGTTGGACTTGGGGTTAGTCAAGGCACATCCTATTCATAGCAGAAAGCATATGGGCAAGAGGGCAAGCTGTCCACATCAGCACTTCAACCTACTGCACGGATCATGTCCGCTAACATTTCATTGGACAAATCAAGTGCCAAGCTCAAACTCAATATTGGTGGAGCAGGCTGGGCACAGTGGCTCATACCTGTAGTCCCAGCACTTTGGGAGGCCGAGGTGGGTGGATCACTTGAGGTCAGGAGTTCCAGACCACCCTGGCTAACATGGTGAAACCCTGTCTCTACTAAAAATACAAAAGTTATTTTTTATTTTTATTTTTATTTTTATTTTTGAGACGGAGTCTCACTCTGTCACCCAGGCTGGAGTGCAGTGGCACGATCTCAGCTCACTGCAACCTCCCAGACTGGAGTGCAGTGGTGCAATATCAGCTCACTGCAACTTCTGCTTCCCAGGTTCAAGAGATTCTCCCACCTCAGCTTCTTGAATAGCTGGGACTACAGACGCGCACCACCACGCACAGCTAATTTTTTATTTTTGGTAGAGATGGGGTTTCACCATGTTGGTCAGGCTAGTCTCGAACTCCTGACGTCAGGCTATCCACCCACCTTGGCCTCCCAAGGTGCTGGGATTACAGGAGTGAGCCACCTCGCCTGGCCGTTATTTCGTGTTTTTACAAAATACAAAAGTTAGTTTGTATTTTTACAAAATACAAAATTTTGTAGCTGGGCTCTGGTGGCAGGCGCCTGTAATCTCAGCTGCTCTGGAGGCTAAGATAGGAGAATCGCTTGAACTCAGGAGGCAGAGGTTGCAGTGAGCTGAGATTGCTCCACTGCACTCCAGCCTGGGTGACAGAGCAAGACTTCATCTCAAATAATAATAATAATAATCAAAAGATATAAGTGGAGCAGGGAGGTACCCTCTGCCCACAATGCACACAGAACATTTGCTGAATAGTAATTTAATCCTTCACACCTGGATATAGTGTGGATCTGTGTCCCCACCAAATCTCATGTCAAATTTTAATCCCCAGTGTTGGAGGTGGGTCCTGATGGGAGGTGATTGGATCATGGGGGCGGTTTCTCATGAATGGTTTGGCGCCATCCTCTTGGTGCTGTTCTCGTAAGATCTCATTGTTTTAAAGTGTGTAACATCCTCCTCTTTCCTCCTGCTCCTGCCATGTAAGATGTCTGCTCTTGTAAGACATCTGCTCTTGCCCTCTGCCATGAGTCAAAGCTCCCCGAGGGCTCCCCAGAAGCAGATGCTGTCATGCTTCCTGTATAGCCTGCAGAACCGTGAGCCAGTTCAACCTCTTTTTCTTTATAAATGACCCAGTCTCAGGTATTTCTTCATAGCAATGCAAGAACAGACTAATACACAACCCCACATCTGAAAGGCAGTCTGTGTTTTTTTTTTTTTTTTTTTTTTCTGTTTTGCTTTTTGTTTTTTAAATTTTGAGACAGAGTCTAGCTCTGTCGCCAGGCTGGAGTGCAATGGCATGATATTGGCTCACTGCAATCTCCGCCTCCTGGGTTCAAGCGATTCTCCTGCCTCAGCCTCCCGAATAGCTGGGATTATAGGCATGCACTGCCATGCCTGGCTAATTTTTTTATTTTTAGTAGAGATGGGGTTTCACCATGTTGGCCAGGATGGTCTTGATCTCCTGACCTCGTGATCCACCCACCTTGCCCTCCTAAAGTGCTGGGATTACAGCCGTGAGCCACCAGGCCTGGCCGGCAGTCTGTATTCTAGCTTGAGTCGCCCCAAGAGAAGCCTCGATAGGAGAAGAATAAAAACAGTGTCCACATCTTAGGTAGCACTGGCATAGGCAGGCACTCCTGCCCTCAATGGGTCCCAGAAGGTGGCAGAAAGTAGGGAAATGATGTCAGAACCTGTAGCTGCTGGCTGTCATCACAGGGAGCAAGGGAACCCCTGGAGGCTGGAGAGATGTGCCTGCAGCTCTTTTAAGCTGAGCAGTTTTGCAACCTCAAGAGCTCTTTCCATGTGTGTGCATCTGTGTGCATCTCCCCCTCTATTAATAGACTCCCAAGGGAGGGAAGGATAAGTCAGGCCTCCATCACTACCAGCATAGGAGGGCAAAGGGATTGTCGAGTCTGTCAAAGAAGCATTGAAGATGCAGTTGTGTTTGTACAGAAATCTCTGGTGCGTAATAAAGTCTGGGAAGCGCTAAGAGACTGGAATTAAAGCACAGGCTGGCTAGTTACTATATACAATGTGATCTGGGAGGTGTTAGCAGCTGTTTAAATTCAAGAGCAGAGAATTGCGTGTAATTCTATCTTACTTGTGTAGTAACTACACAGGGCTCTGGCTGGGAACTGACACACTGTAACTGGAAGGCAAGTGTGTCCCACAGATTCCTAGGTTGGTGCAAATAGCAGGTGGGCCCGGAGAGCAGCTGGCTTGTTCCCATGGCTGAACATCAAAGAGTGGGAGATGCTGTCCCGCCTCCTTCCTGGAAGAAAGTGAGGACACATGGCTTCAGGCTGGTGCTCAGAGGAGCCATGAGCCCCTTCTCTGCCTTCCACCTGCCCTGACGCTTTTTCTCCAAATGCAGGGCCAGAGAGGAGATGGCAGCATTTCTGGAAATGGTGGAGGAGGTCCCCTGAAGAATGGAACAACGAACTACTCTAGGAATATATTTAGGCCAAGAGAAGTGTATAAGAGCATTCTAGGCTGAAGGGAGAGCAAAAGGAAGCAAGAACTAAAAAATCCGAAAACAGCAAGATGGTATTCATATCTGTCAAATATTGCCACAATAACACTGTGTACCAAACATCCTAATTTAGTGGCTTAATACCACAATCATTTACTCATGCTTAGGTCTGTGGGTGGCTGGGGTGACTATACTCCTTGTGTATCATTTTTTTTTTTTTTTTTTTTTGCGGAGTTGGGGGAGATGGAGTCTCGCTCTGTCATCGGGCTGGAGTGCAGTGGCGCGATCTCAGCTCACTGCAACTTCCGCCTCCCAGGTTCAAGAGATTCTCCTGCCTCAGCCTCTTGAGTAGCTGGGACTACAGGCACACGCCACCACACCTAGCTAATTTTTGTAGTTTTAGTAGAGACAGGGTTTCACCATGTTAGCCAGGATGGTCTCAATCTCTTGACCTTGTGATCTGCTTGCCTCTGCCTCCTAGAGTGCTGGGTAAGGCATAAGCCACTGTGCCCGGTGTTTTTTTATTTTTATTTATTTATTTTTTTTGGAGACAGAGTCTCACTCTGTTACCCAGCCTGGAATGCAGTGGTGCAATGTCGGCTCACTGCAACCTCCACCTGCCGGGTTCAAGCGATTCTTCCACCTCAGCCTCCCGAGTAACTGAGATTATAGGCATGCACCACCACGCCCAGCTAATTTTTGTATTTTTAGTAGAAACAGGGTTTCACCTTGTTGGCCAGGCTGGCCTCAAACTCCTGATGTCAAGTAATCCTCCTGCCTCAGCCTCCCAATGTGCTGGGATTACAGGCAGAGCCACCATGCTCGGTCTTCCTTGTGTATCATTTGGGGATCCAGGCACAGCTGCTACTCCTGGGAAGCCCTCCTCCTGGCTACCGGAGAGGTGCAAGAGGCAAGCTCAAATGCATGGTGCACCTCAGGCCTCTCCTGTGTCGGGCCTGCTCACATCCTATTGTCCAAAGCAAGCCCTATGACCAAGCCTGAAGTCAAGGGGCAGGGAAGTACATCTTGCCTCTGTTTGGAAGAACTGCAAACTCACATCATAAAAGGTGCGAATGCAGGGAGGTGATGAGTTAGGGCCAATACTTTCATCTACCGCAGTATCTGGGGGGCATCTGCAAGCAATTAAGCCATTTCCTGGAGTATTGTGTGCAAGACACAGGGTGAGAAGAAGGCATTGATGAGACAGGCAAAGTGCCACAACTGAAGACTGTGGGTCCTGTGCCCAGCATGTGCCAAGGAGCTTGGGCTTTCCTTACAGGCGATAGGGAGCCTGGGAGGGCTTTTGAGCTGCGGTGTGGCATGAAGAGGTTTGTGTTTTGAAAAGTTACCCTAGGCCGGGTGCAGTGGCTCACGCCTGTAATCCCAGCACTTTGGGAGGCCGAGGCGGGCGGATCACAAGGTCAGGAGATCGAGACCATCCTGGCCAATATAGTGAAATCCCATCTTTACTAAAAATACAAAAATTAGCTGGGCCTGGTGGCACACGCCTGTAGTCCCAGCTACTCAGGAGGCTGAGGCAGAATCACTTGAACCCACGAGGCAGAGGTTGCAGTGAGCTGAGATGGTGCCACTGCACTCCAGCCTGGTGACACAGTGAGACTCCGTCTCAAAAAAAGAAAAAAGAAAAGTTACCCTAATGGCTGTGCGGGAGGGATTGAAGGTGACAAGATGGGTTGTGATCCAGGGGCGAGACACAAAAGTTCTCATGTGTGTGTGTGTGTCCCTCTATTTTTTTTTTTTTTTTTTTTTGAGACAGAGTCTCGCTCTGTCGTCCAGGCTGGAGCGCAGTGGCGTGATCTCCGCTCACTGCAAGCTCCGCCTCCCGGGTTCGAGCCATTCTCCTGCCTCAGCCTCCCGAGTAGCTGGGACTAGAGGCACCCGCCACCATGCCCGGCTAAGTTTTTGTATTTTTAGTAGAGACGGGGTTTCACCGTGTTAGCCAGGATGGTCTAGATCTCCTGACCTTTTGATCCAGCAGCATTGGCCTCCCAAAGTGCTGGGATTACAGGCGTGAGCCACTGCGCCCAGCCATGTCCCTCTATTTGAACAGGTTTGAACCAGCCTGTGATCACAAGAAAGGAGAAGGCAGAAGGCGCAGATTTGAGAAATGATTTGGCAGTAATGGCAGGACATGTCTACTGCCGGATCTGGCAGATCAGGCCACTTGAGCAGCCAGGGCAGGATACTGGGGCTTCCAGCTTTGTAACTGGAAGGGTTTGCAGGCTCCAAACCCTCTGGAGACTTCGGGAGGAGATGTGGGTCTGCAGAGGAAAAGCAGGAACGTGCATTTCAGTGTGGACTTGCCCAGGCATCGCTGACATCCTTCTAGGGGGGCTAAGGTTGGAAGAGGAGCGCCTCACGGCAGGACCCTCTTCGATTATCCACTGACGGACCCCCAAAGTCTCACACTCTGCCTGGTGCCTCACAGACATTCATGAAACGACAGGTGGCGGTTTGAGATCTTTCTGGGCATCTGAGTCTGGAATTCAGGGAGAACCCTGGCTGGGAGTCACCATGTGAGGGGTGTTCAGATCCAGGTGGTCCCTGCAGCATGTGGGGACCAGCTTCTCCGTAAGAGTCATTTATAGACTGGTAATCATTACGGCCCCCACAGCTAGGGGTTGTTTTTCTGTCTGAATCTTTTCTTCTCCATGTTGAAGAATTCCTGTCTCCAGCAAAACACCCCTGACCCTCTGCAATCTGTTCCTTCCCACCTTCCCGGCCCCTCCCCGCCTCCCGTTCCCTACACCTTATGTTCTTCCTCACAGCAGACTCTCCACCCGCCCATCTCTCAAGCCCTGCACGTCTCCTGTCCCTGTGCCTTTACTCATGAGCTTTTCTCATCTCTGAAGCCCTTGCCCTCATTTTTGTCCTAATATGCTGCTCACCCTTCAAGGCTGGCCTCCAATGCCGCCTGCTCTGCGATGCCTTCAGCACCTCCACCCATCCTCACAGCAAGGAGGGCTCCCTTCTCATCATGCTCGCCTTGCCTGCACCTCCTGCCCTGCCAGGCTCCAAATGAAGATGCAATATTAAGGCTGGTCACAGTGGCTCACACCTGTAACCCCAGCACTTTGCGAGGCCGAGTGGGCGGATCACTTGAGGTCAGGAGTTCGAGACCAGCCTGGCCAACATGGTGAAACCCCAACTCTACTAAAAAATACAAAAAATTAGCCAGGTGTGGTGACAGGTGCCTGTAATCCCAGTTACTCAGGAGGCTGAGGCAAGAGAATCACTTGAACCTGGGAGGCAGAGGCTCCAACAAGCTGAGATCATGCCACTGCTCTCCAGCCTGGGCAATGGAACAAGATCCCATCTCAAAAAAAAAAAAAAAAGATACTATATTGAGTGTTGCTTTGGCCAGGTATGGTGGCTCATGCCTGTAATCCACACACTTTGGGAGGCCAAGGCAGGAAGATGGTTTGAACTCAGGAGTTTGAGACCAGCCTGGGCAAGACGGAGAACCCCTGTCTCTACAAAAAAATTAAAATTAGCTGAGCATGGTGGCACATTCCTATAGTCCCAGTTGCTTGGGAGGCTGAGGCAAGAGTTCAAGGCAGCAGTGAGCTATGATGGCACCTCTGCAACCCAGCCTGGGCTTCAAGGTGAGCTCTGTCTCTAAAAAAAATAAAATAAAATAAACAAGTGCTGCTTTGATATCTTTGAGCCTCACAAAGCCCCAAAAGGGCCTAGTAGCTATGAGGCCCCCTGTTCTCACCAGGCGCGCCCCCCACCCAGCAGGAAAGGCTCCCTACCTGGTTCCTGCATCAGCTAGATTGGATACACCCCACATGTCTTCAATCTGACAGTCTCACCTCCCTGCCAGCCAGTAGCTTTATTCAAACAAGCCAATCAGAGGGCACCGCACCCTTTCATCACTCCAAAGGCGGCCTCTCACAGCCCCTCTGGTTCACTCTGCGCTGCGGTGTACCCTCATGTGGTCCTGCATGGCCCGCAGTGTCTTCCTCCTCCAGAAGTATCTGCTATTAATAAGCTGCTGTCTCATCTGTCCAGTATCGGGTGCTATGTGTCTGGCCACCTTCTACTGTGCAGTGTGGAGGACCCCTCCTGCCCCACAGGGTGAAGAGGAAGGGGTCAGGGCATCTCCCTGGCTGCTCCAGTCAGGTGTTGGCCTTGGTTAGGTGCATTTTTTTTTTTTTTTTTTTTTTTTGAGACAGAGTCTCGCTCTGCCACGCAGGCTGGAGTGCAATGGCCGGATCTCAGCTCACTGCAAGCCCCGCCTCCTGGGTTTACGCCATTCTCCTGCCTCAGCCTCCCGAGTAACTGGGACTACAGGCGCCCACCACGTCGTCGCCCGGCTAGTTTTTTGTATTTTTTAGTAGAGACGGGGTTTC
>NC_045449.1:70761680-70781129 GCF_002776525.5 Piliocolobus tephrosceles | reverse complement strand
CCGGCTAGTCTTTTGTATTTTTTAGTAGAGACGGGGTTTCACCGTGTTAGCCAGGATGGTCTCGATCTCCTGACCTCGTGATCCGCCCGTCTCGGCCTCCCAAAGTGCTGGGATTACAGGCTTGAGCCACCGCGCCCGGCCGGTTAGGTGCATTTTTGGCCTGTCTCCTTTTTCCCTCAACGTCAGGGATTGTGTGGCCCCATCTTGGCAGTCCCGGCACCTCGCTTGGCCCATGGAGGGGACTCGGGAGCTGTCTTCTTAGCTGGTGACTTCTGCTCTCTCACCTACCCCCAGCTGCTCTCACTGTCCCTCCTCCAAGTTCCCCACATCTCTCTAAGACTCATTACACCAAAGAAATGCTTGCAAGTTGGAGCTATATTTTTCTTTCTGAGTCTTCTTTGTTCACGTCTAGACTGAGTTGGGGGATTTTGGACAAACATTTATTAACCACCATGAGTCCTTGTAAAGATTTCCTCCAGAATCAATACCCCGAGGCCATTTAAATATTGTCTGAAACCAAGCCGGTCCCCCGCTCATCTCCCTTGCTCGGCTCCAAATGATGTTTAATTTTTCTATAAATTAACTCGCACAATGTCACACCACATTACTGCACCTTGGAACATTCCTATTCCGATCTGCGAGCAGCTGACACGCCGGGCGATGGCACGATTTCCTCCGGGAACGTTTCTCTGTAATGTGACTGATTACAATGTAGCTGGCTGCGGGAGAAGCCGCGGCGCTCCAGCCGGCCGTGGGTGAGCCAGCACAACCCCGAGATAATGAATAATGGTTTGTGGCAAAACTGATCATGCGCCCGCTATTATATTGACTGGGGCTGCGGCTTCAGTTAATCGTGCTAAATTGCTAGGCTGGAGCTGTGTTCCGCCGGGCTTGGCTGCTGCCTTCCTCTTTTGAAAATTTCCATTTGTCTGAAGTTGGGTTCTTGTCTCTTCCTCCTGCCCTTCTATTCAAATGAGTTGTGGCTATTTTTGCCGGCGGCCGCCTGTGGGAGTGAGAGTTTGAAAGGCATGAGAGCTTGGACTCCATCTGCCGGCCTGTGTGCACACCTTCCCATGTGAGTGCACACCAAGCACCGCACAGCGCTGGGTGCTAGGAATGCGGACGGCAGCTGTTGTGCCCTCCCCACCTGCCCCAGAGGCTTGTTGTCCGGGGGAAAGATGGACACCGCACCCGTGACTCCAGCGCTGCCCGTTAAGGGCTATGTGTCAGCTGAGGTCAGACCAGGAGTCTGTTTAAATTTTGCCTCCTGCGCTTTCCAGCCATGTGACCTTGAGCATCTCTCCTTGTCTGTAAAGAGATGATGCTCATGAGCCCATTGCAGAGTGTGGTGGTGTTAGATGGATCCCATCACAGACTGCTGAGCTGTGCTTGGCACATAGTGAGTGTCCCCCAAATGGTTCTTATCCTGGTGGCAGAGGCCTGTGCAGAGGGCCACAGGTTGCAGAGGACAGAGAGACTGGCTCCCTGGAAGGTGAGGTGATGTGGGACTTGAGTGTTGTGGCGAAGAGAGGAGCAGAAAGACGAGCCTGGGGGATGGCACAGAGGCCTGGCGTGTCCAGCGAGGGCAGGGGAAGGCTGGGCTGGAGGTGTGGGCGGTGTGTCTTGGGGAGAGGCAGCCGGTGCTTGCCGGCCTCTGATTTCAGCCAAGGCGATGGGGACCCCAGGGATGGACCTTGTTCACCTCCAAGTACTGCCCTGAACCGTCTCCACCATCAGCCCACACTCAGGGCAGTCCCAAAATGCAGAGGGGCCAACGTTCCCTGGGACAACCCTGGAACACGGAGGCCTGGAGTCGCAGCGTCCAGGCCCGTGTGTGTTGGGGTGGGGGGGTGATGCTGAGACACATCCCAGGCAGCTCCTAGCGAGTCCCGAGCAGTCTGAGCCTCAGGCGCCTAACACAACCCTTACTGGCTTGTCCTTCATTTCTGCTTCCTGGGATCACCCCCAGATGAACGATCCCCATCCACGCCCTTGCTTCCAGCTAAGGGAGAAAGGTGCACACCTCGAGGGCCTCCTCCCACTGAGCCTGCCCTCCCGAGGCAGATCCTGAGAAGAGAAAATTCAGGACCCAAGCCCTTCTCTGTGACAGCTACAGTGACTGGTGTGGGGCGCGAGAAGCCCTGTCTAAGAGGGTCACTGGGCAAAAGAGTGAAGCCATTCCTGCCTACCCTTCCACTCTCATCCCCAAAGCAAAGCCTGGCTGGGAGGTGACAAGGCAATCCCAGGTGGCAGCGGCTGGGCAAGGGGCAGCAGTGGGAGTGGGGGAAGTCAGGGAAGAGGTGGTCCCACTCTGGTAAAATTCACACAGAAAGGAAGTCGATGTCTGCAGAAAGCCTTGGTACAGGACAGGGGGTGACTGCTCGCAGAGGCGCCCAGTCACATGGACCTGGGTTCGAATCCCACCTCCACTGCTTGCGAGCTGTGTGGCCTCGGTCAAGTCACTGCCTTCTCTGTGCCTGTTTGTAAAATGAGAGGTTAATAACGGCATCTTTCTCACTGGGCACATGAATTCAGACTGAGCTCAAGTCTGCAGTACCAAGATCAGGGCTCAGCACCAGGTACATGTTTGAGACACGTGAGCTGGTACTGCTGATAAAATGACGCCATAGCTGTGGCGTAGGGACCCCGGTGGGGTGCTGGCTGCCCCCTCTCAGCCTCTGCTGCCTTATCTCTGCACAGCGCAGGGGGACAGGAGGCCCTGTACTGGGTCTCCACATGGGGCCTCACCCGCAGGAGCCTCTTTGAGTTCGGCTTTGAGTTCTGCTTAGAGATGGCTTTGCTGTGGGCTGCCAAACAGCAGGGGGCACAGGGCTTACCTCCAGTCTCCTCCGAGACCTGCCCTGCAGGGTAATGGCTCAGAGTGAAGAGCCAGCTGGTGAGCTGCAGACATTTCGCTGAGTCTTTGGGGACTGTTTATCACCATCACAGCCCAGAGTGAACCATTTTTTATAGCCAGTTCTGCAGGAGGGTTTGCAAAGGGGGGCCCAGAGCATCCTGACCCCAGGGCTGGGCCCGGAGGGGACTGTCTCCCCAGGGGTTACCCCCACTCCGAAGATCTCTACCCTGGGCTCCCTTTGGGGGCCTCCTCACCCTCTTCCCTGCCCCACACTCCCCATCCAGGCCGCTCGGTGCCCCCAGTGGTCAAGGCGTGATTCTGCTCCTCAGTCACGATTCATTAAATGGACAATCAAATGTGAATTGGTGTGTGCACTTTTTTGTAAGGCTTTTTATATAAGTAAAGGGCTAAATCGGGAAAACATCTTTGGGCAGACCATCTGTCTCAATTTGAGCTTTGAAAAATATGGTCACCTCACAATGTTCTCGTGTCAGACTCTAAAAACAAGAAACTGGGCAGGCAAGCGAACATCACTCACGCTCTGAACTCTACTGTCTGCTCTGCTTCGGGAATCGCTGAAGCCTTCCTTCTGGCCACGGCTGCCAGGGCTGGGGCCGCCAGGAAGAGGGGGCCAGCTGGGGGAGGCACTGGGACCTTTGCAGGGGTTGGGGGCAGATGAGAAGCGGCCCACCTGCCTCTGGGGCCTCAGTGGATCCACAGTGCGCACACACTGTTGCATTGATGGTCTGCCTTTTATAATTTTTCACATCTCTCTGGCTCTCACGATGGCCAAACAGGGCTTGGTCTGTTTGGCAGCCCACAGCAAAGCCATCTCTAAGCGGTACCCCACCCCCCCAGCCCACCTGGTCCTCATGATGGAGAAATCCAGGTCACAGCTGGGCAGGCTCCAGAGAGGAGTGAGGCCACTTGGCACTAAAGAGAATGGAGGGTGGAGGAGGAGGCAGTGGGTGGCTGAGTGAAGGAGATAAGTCTACGTGCACAGGTGCAATGGTGTAAAGAGACTCCTGGGCCAGGCATGATGGCATATCCCTCAGGAGGCTAAGGCAGGAGGATCTCAAGCCCAGGAAGTCGAGGCTGCAGTGAGCCATGATTGCACCACTATACTCCAGCCTGCATGACAGATCAAGACCCTCATCTCTTAAAAAAAAAAAAAAAAAAGGCCAGGCGCGGTGGCTCAAACCTGTAATCCCAGCACTTTGGTAGGCTGAGGCCGGCGGATCACGAGGTCAGGAGATCGAGACCATCCTGGCTAACACGGTGAAACCTTGTCTCTACTAAACATACAAAAAACTTAGCCGGGCATGGTGGTGGGCGCCTGTAGTCCCAGCTACTTGGGAGGCTGAGGCAGGAGAATGGCGTGAACCCGGAAGTCGGAGCTTACGATGAGCTGAGATCGCGCCACTGCACTCCAGCCTGGGCAACAGAGTGAGACTCCATCTCAAAAAAAAAAAAGCCAATTAAAACTAAAGATGGGCCGGGCGCGGTGGCTCAAGCCTGTAATCCCAGCACTTTGGGAGGCTGAGACGGGCTGATCGCGAGGTCAGGAGATTGAGACCATCCTGGTCTACACGGTGAAACCCCGTCTCTACTAAAAAATACAAAAAACTAGCCGGGCGAGGTGGCGGGCGCCTGTAGTCCCAGCTACTCAGGAGGCTGAGGCAGGAGAATGGCGTAAACCCGGGAGGCGGAGCTTGCAGTGAGCCGAGATCGCGCCACTGCACTCCAGCCTGGGGGACAGAGCAAGACTCCGTCTCAAAAAAAAAAAGGACTAAAGAGGACCCCTGGCTGAGAATGCTGTAGAGACAATTCAAGGACAGAGCTTGTGCTAAACAAAATATGCCTTTAAATTTTTAACTCCTATGACCGTTTTCTTTTGTTTATCATATTATTTGAGGCTCCATGAAGGCCCAGGCAGGAAAATAGAAAGGACCTTCATGTACTGAACCCAGAGAGAATTTAATGGAGAGAGTGTTGGGAAAGCTAGCCTTGGGTGTGCAGTCTCTGGACCCGAACAGTTACATGAGAATGGGCCTTGGGCCTGAATCATTTCCTCACAAATAAAGAAAGAGCTCTCCCAGTCCACGCTGGGCATCTGTCTTCAGGGATGCCTTTTCCTGTGCTCGACTTGACAGGACTTCTTTCTGCCTAAGTGTGTGCATCCTGTGGCACCTGCCAGCCACTGCTCTATCTGTTCCCGGGTGGGTTTGGGGTGAGAGGGGTGCACGCAGACCCTCTCCCTGGAGATCTACGCCACATGGGGCAGAGGAGCTGACACTCACTATCGCTGCTGATCGTGCTCCACCTGCTGTCTAGGTGAGTCTAGCATGGTTCCATCCCGTGCCTGTGTGAGTCGTGTCTTTCTTGGCACCGCCCCTCAACTACAAGCCATGCAGGGGCTGACATCCCAGGACTGCTGCTCCTGGTGGCAGGACCCTCCACTCAGTGGGGCTCCTCCACTGAAGGTGGTAACAGGTATCACTTGCTTAACACTTAATGATGGCATGGATGATAAGGGGGAAGGGATGGGAAGCTGCTACCACGCTGAGGGCTGGAGGGACAAAGGGAAGATGTGGAGCTCCCAGGACCTCAGGACTGGGGTCACCTGTGGAGAGCCACGGGTGGGGTCACTGCCATGCAGAGATGCAGCCCAAGACAGAGAGGAAGAGGATGAACTCCCCAGAACACCCACCCTCCAGTCTCCCACCAGTGCCTCCCATGGACTGGAGCCAGTCTGGGCCTGGAGATGGCCTGCAGAGGTCAGACCCGACCACAGCTGCAGCAGGTGAGGAGGGACCGGGGCAAACAGGCCCACCATGAGCCAGGGAATGCACACAGTGCGTCCTCAGAACAACACGCAAAAGGTGCTGAAATGGCTTCCGATGGCTGCTGTCACCACTTACACAAACGTGGTGGCTTAGACAACAGTTATTCTCCTACAGGTCTGGAGATCAGAAATCCAAAGTAACTTTCCCTGGCTGAGTGCAGTGGCTCACGCCTGGAATCCCAGCGCTTTGGGAGGCCGAGGTGGGTGGATCACTTGAGGCCAGGAGTTCGAGATCCATCTGAGAAACATGGTGAAACCTTGTCTCTACTAAAAAAAAAAAAAATTAGCCGGGTGTGGTGGTGTGCACCTGTAGTCCCAGCTACTTAAGAGGCTGAGGTGGGAGGGTCATTTGAGCCCAGGAGTTTGAGATCACCCTGGGCAATTAGTGAAACCCCATCTCTACAAAAAACACACACAAACAATTAGCTGGGCTTGATGGTGTACCCCTGTAATCCCCTGTAGCTATTCAGGAGGCTGAGGCAGGAGGATCACTTGAGCCCAGGAGGTAGAGGCTGCATTGAGCTGACATTTCACCACTGCACTCCAGCCCAGAAAATGGAGCAAGACCCTTCCTCAAAAATAAAAATAGAAAATCACTTTCATGGTGCTGGAATCCAGGTGCTGGTAGGTGGCACTCCCTGCGGAGGCTCTAGCGGAGACTCTGTTTCCTTGCTTTCCCAGCTCCTAGAGCTAATACATTCCTTGCAGTCCTTGGCTTGTGGCCTCTTCCTTCATCTGGAAAGCCAGCAGTGTAGCATCTTCAAATCTTTCTGCTGAAGTCCTCACATCACCTTCTTTTTTCCTTGTAGCCAAATCTCTCCCTCTGACTCCCTCTCCTAAGGACACTTGTGATTACATTTGGGGCCCATACAGGAAAGCCAGGATCCTCTCTCCATCTCAAGCCTTAATCACTTCTGCCCAGGCCCTCTTGCCAAAGAAGGTTACTTTCACAGGTTCCAGGGATTAGGAGCTGGATATCTTTGGGGGGCATTATTCAGGCTTCCATGGGTACCAAAGTGGACACTTTCTGTAATAGCTAGCTATTGCTGTGTAACAAATTACCCCAACATGTAGCAGCTCAAAACAACAAACTTTTAAAATCTCATGCAGTTTCCATATGTCACTTATTTCAGAGTAGCTTAGCTGTGTTGTTGTGTCTCAAGAGGTTGCAATCAAGCTGTCAGCCAGGGCTGCCATCACCAGAAGGCTTGACCGGGCCAGAGAATCCACTCCAAGATGGCTCCTCACACAGCTGTTGCAGGAGACTTCAGGTCCTCACTACATGGGCTTCTCCATGAGGCCACTTGAGTGTCCTCACAACATGGCCACTGGCTGGCTTCCCCCAGACTGAGCATCCTGAAAGGAAAAGCTGGCAAGAAGCCACAGTGTCTTTTATGACCTTGCCTGCATTCATTTGTTAGGGCTGCCATGATAAAGTACCACAGGCTGAGTGGTTTACACAACGGAAATGTCTGTTTTCACAATCCTGGAGGCTAGACATTGAGATCAAGGTGTTAGCAAGATTGGTTTCATCTGAGGCCTCTTTTCAGAAGGCTTTCTTTCTCTCCTTTTTTTGTTTTTTTGGCAGAGTCTCACTCTCTCACTTAGGCTGGAGTGCAGTGGCGTGATCTTGGCTCACTGCAACCTCCGCCTCTAGGATTCAAGCAATTCTCCTGCCTCAGCTTCCTGAGAAGCTGGGACTGCAGGTATGTGCCACCACGCCTGGCTAAGTTTTGTAATTTTAGTAGAGATGGGGTTTCACCATGTTGGCCAGGCTGGTCTTGAACTCCTGACCTTGGCCTTGGTCTGCCTTGGCCTCCCAAAGTGCTGGGATTACAGGGGTGAGCCACCATGCCTGGCTTCAGAAGGCTTTCTGAGTCTCCTTTAGAGATGGCTGTCTTCTCCCTGTATCTTCATATGGTCTTCCCTCTCTATGCCTGAGTCCTAATTTCCTCTCCTTATGAGGACATCAGTTAGATTGAATTAGGGCCCACCCATAGGACGTTATATTACCATAATTACCACCTTAAAGGTCCTATCTCCAAATACAGCCACATTCTGGAGTACTGGGGGTTAGGGCTTCAATATATGAATTTGTCAGGGGACACTATTTAGCTCATAACAGCCTCAGAGGTGACATCCTTCTGCCATATTCTCTGGGTCAGATAGACCAGTCCTACTACAATAACGGAGGGATTACATCAGGACGTGGATGCCAGGAGGTGGGCTCAAGGTGGTCTTCTTGGAGGCCTCTCCCTTCGTGCCCAGCAGAAATTTTTTTTTTTTTTTTTTTGAGATGGAGTCTCACTTTGTCACCCAGGCTGGAGTGCAGTGGTGTAATCTCGGCCCACCACAACCTCCACTTCCTGGGTTCAAGCGATTCTCCTGCCTCAGCCTCCCAAGTAGCTGGAATTACAGGTGCTCACCAACACGCCCGGTTAATTTTTGTATTTTTAGTAGAGATGGGGTTTTGCCATGTTGGCCAGGCTGGTCTCGAACTCCTAACCTCAGGTGATCCACTTGCCTCGGCCTCCCAAAGTGCTGGGATTATAGGCGTGAGCTACCACACACATCAAGAGAAATTATTACTAGTTCTTGCATATATTTCTAGGGCTACTCTATGTATGCTCAGCCACATATGTACAAGAAGAGCACATGTATACGAGTGAGGTATATAAACACAGCGCCCTGCACCTTGCTTTCTTCACTTAGTAAGCCCGTAAAGAGCGGCCTCATTCTTTTTTGGATTTCACTGTATGAATTGCTGCCACTTAATTAACTGGTCCCCCCTTGATGTTTATGGTTTTGGTTTTTTGTTTGTTTGTTTGTTTTAGCTGGAGTTTCGCTCTTGTTGCCCAGGCTGGAGTGCAATGGAACAATCTTGACTCACCGCAGCCTCTGCCTCCCAGGTTCAAGCGATTCTCCTGCCTCAGCCTCCCAAGTAGCTGGAATTACAGGTGCTCACCACCACGCCCGGCTAATTTTTGTATTTTTAGTAGAGATGGGGTTTCACCATGTTGGCCAGGCTGGTTTCAAACTCCCGACCTCAGGTGGTCCACCTGCCCTCGGCCTCCCAAAGTGCTGGGATTACAGGCATGAGCCACCATGCCCAGCGATGTTTATGTTCTTTCCAATATTTTGCCATTGCACATAATGATGCAACAAATATTCATGTACTTGTATTATTCATCATGTGTGCTAGTATAGTCGTAGGGTAAGTACCTGCTGTGAAATTGCTGGGTCAAAGGCTGTAAGTCTTTAATAGATGCTGTCTGATGGTGAGGTTGGTCTCTTGAAGGTTTTTCCAATTTACACTAGTGTTGGTGCAGACAGCCCGTCCCTGCAGCCTCACTGACAGCGTGTGGTCAATCCTTTCACTCTCGCTGATCTGCTGAAGTGGTATCTTGGCTGGGCACGGTGGCTTACGCCTGTAATCCCAGCACTTTGGGAGGCTGAGGCGGGAGGATCGCTTGAACCCAGGAGTTTGAGACCAGCCTGGGCAATATGGTGGAACCCTGTCTCTACAAAAAATACAAAAATTAGCTGATGTGGTGGCATGAGCCTGTAGTCCCAGCTACTCGGGAGGCTAAGGCGGGATGATCGCTTGAGCCCAGGAGGTCGAAGCTGCAGTGAGCCATGATTGTGCCACTGCACTCAAGCCTGGGTGACAGCGTGAGATCCTGTCTCAAAAAAAAAAAAAAAAAAAGAAAGAAATATCTCAGTGTAGCTTTAAAAAAAAATTATTGAGGTAACATTTGCATAACATATATTTAACCATCTTAAGGTGAACAATTCAGTGGCATTAAGTACATTCACAATGTTGTGCAATCACCTCTATTTAGTTCCAAAATATTTTCATCATCCTCAAATAAAATCCCCCACTCTGCCTTTAATCCCAGCACTTTGGGAGGCAGAGACAGGAGGATCGCTTGAGCCCAGGAGTTTGAGACCAGCCTGGGCAATATAGGGAGACTCTGACTCTATAAAAAATGAAAAAAAGTAGCCAGGCATAGTGGTGCATACCTGTAATCCTAGCTACTTGGAAGGCTGAGGCAGGAAGATTGCTTGAGCCTGGCAGGTTGAGGCCTCAGTGAGCCATGATTGTGCCACCGCACTCCAGCGTGGGTGACAGAGTGAGATCTTGCCTCAAAAACAAAAACAAAAAAACACACAAGCAAACAAAAAAAGTCCACATCCATGAAGCATCATTCCATTTTGCCCTCTGCCAGCCCTTGGCAACCACCCATCTAATTTCTGTCTCTATGGACTTGCTTATTGTGGACATTTCATGGAAATCATGCACTATGCGGCCCTTTGTAAATGGCTTCCTTCACTGAGCACCATGCTTTGGAGCTTCACCTGTTTGTGACGTGTGCTCCTTCCCTTTCGTGGCTGAGTAATATTTCACTGTATGACACACCACATGGTGTTTATCTGGTCACCTGCTGATAAACCTTAAGACCGTTTCCATTTCAGTGTGGTTTCAATTTGCATTTCCCTGATTATGAGTGAGGTTGAGTTTCTTTTCATGTGGTAGATGCTCATCAGGGCCCCTTCCAAACCAGGGGCAGGATGAGCTGGAGACAGGATGAAACTCAGGGATGAACTGGAGCTGCACTGAAGTGCCTCATCTCCATCCTTTGGGCTCCAGGGCCTTTGGGTGTCAGAGGAGAGCGGCCTCCCTCGGGAACAGCCGTGTCTGGGCATCTGAGCCTGGTGGAGCCAGGAGGGCCCTGTGAGTTTAATGCAAAGTGTCACCATTTAGCGAGCACTGACTGTGCGCCTGGCATTCTTGTTGGCACTGCATATATTACTATTACCTCCTTGAACACTTGCAGCAACTCCAGGCTGATTTATTACACCCTTTACAGTTGAGGAAACTGATACCTGAGATTTTGTGTAACATGCTCTTAAACGGGGGTGCACAGCAGGTACAGAATTCATCAGCAGGACTGTTGGATGTAGGCACCAAGGATGTGCCCAACACATCCTGTGAGGCCTCCCTCTCAAAGGGCTGCCCCTGGCAATTCTTCCTGCCCTCCTCTTCCCCAGCACCTTCCCCTCCAGCCCCCTAGGGAGGAGCAGGATTTCTCCTCTTCATGCTTCTTGTATTGGCAATCTATTGTTGCTTAACAAAGTGTTGAAAACTTAATAGCTTAAATCAACATTTGTTATCTCAGTTTCTGAAGATCAGGAATGTGGGAGTGGTTCAGCTGGGGTAGGTTCTGGTTCAAGTTCCCTCTCTGTAGTCAAATTGTCAGGCTGTAGTCAAATTGTCAGTCAAGATTGCAGTCATCTGAAGTTTCGACCGGGGCTGGAGAATCCATTTCCAAGATGGTTCCCTCACATCGCTGTAGACTGGAGGCCTCATTTCCTCTCTGGCTGCTGGTAGAAGGTCTTAGCTCCTTGCCACGTGGCTAATTGAGTGTCCTCAGAACATGGTGACTGACTTCCCCAAAGGGAGTGATCTAAGAGAGCAAAGAGGAAGTTGCAGGGCCTTTTATGACCTAGTCTCAGGAGTGACAGATGATAATTTCTGCCATATTCTATTTGTTAGAAGTCTCTAAGTTCAGCCCATTCTCAAAAGGAGGGAGGACTGTAGAAGCATTTGTGGACATACATTTGCTCCTTTTTCTTGTTCTGGGTCCTGGATCTCTCTTTGGCCAAGTGTCTGGGGTTTGGTTATGTGCAGAGGTGATGACTATGGCCTGGGGGTGGTGGGTTGGGGTCTCAGGCCCTGTGATGGGGTAAGACAGGCGACCATTGCCTCACTTATCTGGAATTGGGAGTGGTTGGTACATCTTCCTTCATCTCAACACATCCTCTTATTTTGTTTTCTATTAAAGGAAGCAGAAGTACTTGACAGACAGAGGGCCACTCCCTCTCCCAACCCCCTCCTCTGAAGATGGCTGGGAAAGAGTCCCAGGAAAGGATGGGGGAGAATTAATAGTGTAAACCTGGGGTTTTGAACCTGGCATGCAAGATCCCCAAAGGATTTTTGGATAGAATTTAGGGAGCACATGCATTTGGATAGATGAAAAAAAAATTCTGTTTTCACAAACCTCTGCCTCATATTTGACATTTCCTCTAATTATAAATATAGTTGACAAAACACAATAGTGTTAGACATACTCTTGACTTTCTCACCAAAAAACAATTACAGATTTTTTCATTCCATCACAGCTGTTGCAGAAATCTTGCAGTATCATTTACGCTGATCACTGTTACAAAATGACTGTGGTGATAAGGCCGTCCACTGGGTTGTATGATTTATGCTTTAGTAAAGAGGTACATCTTTCTACATCACAAACTTGGCTTTTAAATATCTTAATACTGTATTTCCATATGGTTGGCTTTCTTGTGGTTCTATGAAAATGTTCTATGCATTTAAAAACTAAGAAGGGACCAAAGGCATCACTAGGCTACAAAGAGGTCTAGGGTACAAAAAGATTCCTCCTGGGTGGAGGAAGAGTTTGGGGAGATACTGGAACCAATGAAAATCAGGAGATTTGACCATTAAGAGCTGCTGGTGACCTTTGACAAGGCAAAGGTGGCAGAGGAAATGAAGCGATGGATTCAGGAGACCACTGCCCAGTAAAGGAAGGTGAGGCTTCACACTCACAGAGGTTGCCTGCTTCATGGGCGCTGGTTGTAAATGGTTCATTCCTACTATCCCTCACTGTGGGTCCAGGAGTCCACCCACCCACCACCACCCCATCTCCCTCTCACCTTCCACCACCGCCCCCGACTTCCTCACTCCATTCTCCAAACTTGCTACACCCTTTTGCCCACCATTTTCTTTCCCAGCAATGACCTTTTCCCCTTGTCTACCAGGAGACTCGTACTCATCCTTTAAAACCTCACTCTCACAGGGCTGATGATACCCCTGTGGTCACTCACCACTCCCACGACTGCCTTCTCCATGGACACATTGTCATGGTTATTTCACAACCAAACCATTTCCCTCAGGAGACTGAGAGCTCCTTCTGTGCCCCAGTTTACTCATTTTTTGAAATTCCAGCTCCTGGCACATTGTCTGACAGTTACAGAGCAAATGTTTTAAAAATATGGAGTTGTTGGAGCAGTAAATTAATACAATACCTGTCTGTGTCAAAACAGCCTATGAAAGGCAGCTTGCTCTTCCCTTTCCCCAAATCAATGTACCCTCTTTAATTCATACGTTATGCACATAGAATTTGAGAAAAATCAGAGAAGCCTAGTTGGGTAGTTTCTTTGAAACCATCTGATATGATTTGGCTCTGTGTCCCCACCCAAATCTCACCTTGAATTGTAATCCCCATAATCCCCAGGTGTGAAGGGCAGGGCCAGGTGGAGGTCATTGGATCACGAGGGTGTTTCCCCCATGCTGTTCTCCTGATAGTGAGTGAATCTCATGAGATCTAATGGTTTTATGAGTGTCTGGCATTTCCCCTGCTTGCGCTCACTCTGTCCTGCCGCCCTGTGAAGAAGGTGCCTGCTTCTCCTTTGCCTTCTGCCATGATTGTAAATTTCCTGAGACCTCCTCAGCAGTGCAGAACTGTGAGTCAATTAAACCTCTTTCCTTCATAAATTACCCAGTGTCAGGTATTTCTTCATAGCAGCATGAGAATGGACTAATACACCCTCCATAATAAGTGACTCATCTCTCTAATTCTTGGCGTCTCCCATCTGTTAGATCAGGGTAATAACTATCCACACTAAGTTGATGTGAGAATTAAAAGAGACGATGTGGGCAAAGTGCTTGGTGCATAGTAAGTGTTCAGTAAAGGGGAGTTGTTATTCTTAATTTTAGAAGGCAACATGAAATTGCTGGCAGAAGGGGCTATAAATTGAGTTCTGTGGGAGTTCAGAGGAGAGGGGAAGCACATATGATGGAGGGCGGGTGAAGATGTGAAAGCAGCAATGGGTCAAGGAGCATGGCTAGGAGCTGCCTGGTAGAAACAGGAAGGCCATTTCCAGAGAGATACAGGCACGTGGTCAAGTTTGGGCTGGTGTGTCGGGCTCTGGGGCAATAAGCACTAACTTTTCCATCACCCTCAAGCATTTCATTCATACATGAAGAAAACGCTGATTGCAAATTGTCTCTTTGCCTGCATTCCAGAAGGCAGCAAGAAATTTGACTAGGCAAATTCCATTTTGTTAGCTATGTTGCTGTGCGTATTTTTAAAGTGCTCTTAAAAATCATCCAACAGTCTATAATTCAGTCTCTTGCCTTTGTAAGATAGAGCTCGACCCAGTTAGTCTAAACTGGGGTGGCCTTTGGAAGATGAAAGCTGCCAGCCACTTACGGGGACCACCTACTCTTCCTGTTCCCTCTTCGGAGATTACCTGGGAAGCACACAGATGACACCAATCTCTCTCCAGGTGTAGGACTTTGGGGAAAGCACTGGTCTCTCCAGGCAAATTGCTAGTAGGCTCCAATATTTGTCTTTATCCTTTCACAGACTTCTATGAGCCACCTATGACTCCAGGTACCAGGGATACAAAAGCATTCACAAAAGCATTCACAGTGTGAACCTTGCCTCTGGTGCTGATGGCCTGAAACTGGCTCCAGTTGTTGGTGCAAAGGTCCCCTCCTTCCCTTCCCCCTTGCCCACTGCCACCATCCACATTTCCTACCCCTGTAGGAAGCATGGGCAATTTTAGTGCTCATTAGACCATGGAAGGTGGTGGTTAAGAGCATGGAGTCAGTAGCCAGCTCTAGTCCTGGCTTCTCCCCTCATTTTGGCTGTGGGATCTTGAGCAAGTCTCTTAGCCCTTGTATTAGGCCATGCTTGCATTGTTATAAAGAAATACCTGAGACTGGATAATTTATAAAAGAAAAGAGGTTTAATTGGCTCATGGTTCTGCAGGCCACAGAAGCATGGCACCTGCTTGGCTTCTGGGGAGGCCTCGAGGAACTTTTACTCATGGCAGAAGGTGAAGTGGGAGCGGATATTTCACATGACCAGAGCAGGAGCAAGGGAGGGAGGTGCCACACACTGTCACACAACCAGATCTCATGTGAACTTAGAATGAGAGTTCACTTTTCACCAAGGAGATGGCCCGAGCCATTTATCAGAGCTCTGCCCCTTTGATTTAAATACCTCCCACCAGGTCCCACCTCCAACATTGGGGGTTACGTTTTCAAATGAGATTTGGAGAGGACAAATATTCAAATTATATTATTCCACCCCATCACCCACCCCAATCTCATGTCCTTCTCACATTTCTAAATACAATCATGCCCTCTCAATGATCTCCCAAAGTCTTAGCTTGTTTTAGCATTAACTCAAAAGTCCAAAGACTAAGGTCTCATCTGAGACAAGGCAAGTCCCTTCCACCTATGAGGCCACAAAATAAAAAAAAAAAGTTAGTTACTTCTTTTTTTTTTTTTTTGACACAGTCTCACTCTGTCACCCAGGCTGGAGTGCAGTGGCACCATCTCAGCTCACTGTAACCTCCACCTCCCAAATTCAAGTGATTCTCATGCCTCAGCTTCCCAAGTAGCTGGGACTACAGGTGCGCACCACCACACCTGGCTAATTTTTTATATTTTTAGTAGAGACAGCGTTTCACCATGTTGGTCAGGCTGGTCTCGAACTCCTGACCTCAGGTGATCCACTCACCTTGGCCTCCCAAAATGCTGTGATTACAGGCATGAGCTACCATGCCCGGCCACAAGTTAGTTACTTCTAAGATCCAGTGGGGGTATAGGCATTAGAGAAACATTTTGAAAGGGGGAAATCAGCAAAATGAAAGCTTTCAAACCCCTTGCAAGTTTGAAACCAGCAGGCAGTCATTAAATTTTAAAGCTCCAAAATAATCTCTTTTGACTCCATGTCTCACATCCAGGGCACACTGGTGCAGGAGACGGGCTCTTAAGGCCTTAGGCAGCTCTGCCCTTGTGGCTTTGCAGGATACAGTCCCCATGGCTGCTGTCACAGGTTGTAGAGTGACTGTGGCTTTTTCAGGAACAGGGTTCCTGTGGATTTACTGCTGCCAGTGGATTTACCATTCTGTGGTCTGGAGGATAGCGGCCCCCTTTCCACACAGTGTCCTGGTGGGGATTCTGTGTGGGAACTCCTACTCCATATTTTCCCTGGGCACTGCCCTAGTAAAGGTTCTTTGTGAAGGCTCTGCCCCTGCAGCAGGATTTTGCCTGGGCACCCAAGGTTTCTCCTATAGCCTCTGAAATTCAGGCTGAGGCTGCCAAGCCTCCTTCACTCTTGTACTCTATGCACCCACAGGCTTAACACCATGTGGTAGCCATCGAGGTTTACAGCTTGTGCCCTCCAGAGCAGCAGCCCTACCTGTACCTGGGCCCCTTTGAGCCATGGCTGGAGGTGAGACAGCCAAGATGTGGGGAGCAGTGTCCTGAGGCTATGCAGGACCTGGCCCATGAGACCATTGTTTTCCTCGTAGGCCTCCCAGGCCTATGATGTGGGGGCTGCTGTGAAGGTCTTTGAAATGTCTTTAAGGCCTTTTCCACATTATCTTGGCTATCAATACTTGGCTCCTTTTTCTTTTTTTTTTCTTGAGATGGAATCTCACTCTGTCTCCCATGCTGGAGTGTGCAGTGGTGCGATCTCAGCTCACTACAACCTCCACCTCCCAGGTTCAAGTGATTCTCCTGCCTCAGCCTCCTGAGTAGCTGGGATTACAGTTGCCCAGCTAATTTTTTGTATTTTTAGTAGAGACGGGATTTCATCATGTTGGCCAGGCTGGTCTTGAACTTCTGACATTTTGACTTACCTGCCTTGGCCTCCCAATGTGCTGGGATTACAGGCGTGAGCCACCGTGCCCGGCCAGAGTCCTTTTCAGTTATGCAAATCTCTCTAGCAAGCCGTTGCTACACAGTCTGCTTGAATTTCTCTTCTGAAAAAGCTTTTTTTTTTTTCTCTGCCACATGGCCAGGCTGCAAATTTTCCAAACTTTTAGGCTATACTTTCTGTTTAAATATAAATTCCAACTTTAAGTCATTTCTTTGCTCCTGAATCTAAGAATAGGCTGTTAGAAGCAGCCAGGCCACATCTTGAATGCTTTTTTTACTTAGAAATTTCTTCTGCTAGATACCCTAAATCATCACTCTGAAGTTTAACTTTCCACAGATCCCTGGGCATGGACACAGTGCAGCCAAGCTTTTGCTAAGGCATAACATGCGTGATCTTTGCTCCAGTTCCCAATAAGTTCCTCATTTTCATTTGAGACCTCAGCAGCCTGGACTTCACTGTCCACATCACTATCAGCATTTTGTTCACAACCATTTAACCAGTCTCTAAAAAATTTCAAACTTTCTCTCATCTTCCTGTCTTCTTTTGAGCACTCTGAACTCTTCTAACCTCTGCCCATTTCCCAGTTCCAAAGTTGCTTCCACAGTTGCAGGTATTTTTACAGCAATACCACACTTCTCACAGCACTTTTTTTTTTTTGGTATTAGACCATTTTTACATTGCTTTAAAGAAACAGCTGAGCCTGGGTAATTTATAAAGAAAGAGGTTTAATTGGCTCATGGCTCTGCAGGCTGTATAGGAAACATGGCACCAGCATCTGCTCAGCTTCTGGGGAAGCTTCAGGGAGCTTTTACTTACAGCAGAAGGCAAAGGGGGAACAGGCATCTCCCGTGGTAGAGGAGGAACAAGACAGAGAGTGGTAGGGGAGGTGCCACATTCTTTTAAAGCCCAGATCTCATAAGAGCTCGCTCACCAACACAAGGACAGCATCCAATGGGATGGTGCTAAACCTTTTACGAGAAATCCTCCTCCATGATCCAATCACCTCTTCCCAGGCCCCACCTCTAACACTGAGGATTACATTTCAACATGAGATTTGGGTGGGGACAAGAATCCAAACTATATTTAGCCCCCATGCCTCAGTTTCCCCACCTGTAAAATGGATATAATAATAGCACCAGCTTCACAAGGTGATTATGAACTTTTGTTGAACTAATGATCATAAATTTCTTTTTTTTTTTTTTAACTTTTTTTTTTTTTTTTTTTGAGGCGGAGTCTCGCTCTGTCGCCCGGACTGGAGTGCAGTGGCTGGATCTCAGCTCACTGCAAGCTCCGCCTCCCGGGTTTACGCCATTCTGCTGCCTCAGCCTCCTCCGGAGTAGCTGGGACTACAGGCGCCCGCCACCTCGCCCGGCTAGTTTTTGTATTTTTAGTAGAGACGGGGTTTCACCGTGTTAGCCAGGATGGTCTCGATCTCCTGACCTCGTGATCCGCCCGTCTCGGCCTCCCAAAGTGCTGGGATTACAGGCTTGAGCCACCGGATCATAAATTTCTTAGAGTAGAGCCTGACCCAAGGGAGCGCTACCTAAAAGTTTGTTAGATTATCATTTATTATTCATTCATTCATTATTTATTAACATTACCCCAGTATTTCACTCATTACTTTTTCAGTTATTCATTCAATCATTATTGTTCATTTATTCCCTTGGCATTGAGTGCTTGCTGAAATCCAGGCCCTGTCTTCAATAACACAGCCACAAACAAGAAGGCTAGGCTCCTGCCTGGGAGCTTCAGCAAGGGACATTCACACACGTGCAATCTGCACCACCCTGCAGAAAGCATCACTCCCACCTTTTTACATTTGAGGAGCTAGGGCTTTGTGGAGATTGAGTAACTGGCCCAGGCCTCATAGCAAAAGGTGGCAAAGCCAGGGTCTGAGCCTTGAGGCATTCCATTTTGTTAGACGCCTGGGCCTCCTGGATGCAACTGACATGTTCCCCTCCAGGGGCAGCCTGAGGGTGCCAGGTGCTCAGCCCACCTGCAGGCCCCAAGATTTCCAATGCTCGCTCTGGGCTGCCTGGGGCAGACAGGAGCCACACAAAGGAACAGTGGCTGCAGGGGGCCTGGAGTGACCCACGGAGCTGTCCTTAGGCTGCTGATTTCACAAGCAGCTAGGAAAACCAACCACAGAACACGCTTCTGGAGCAGCCTGTTGGTCATTGATGATGGAAACACCCAGCAGTGCAAGATCCGCTGCCCTTTGGTATTCAGCACGGCCATTGCATTGCGGGAGCCAGCGTCCATCAGGTTAACATCAGGGACTGAATGTTTGCATACCCTCCAAATTCCTATGCTGAAACCCGAAGGCCAGTGTGATGTTATTAGGAGGTGGGGCCTTTAGGAGGTGATTAGGTCATTAGGCACAGTCCTCCTGAATGGGATTAGTGCCCTTATAAAGGGGCCCCAGAGGCTGGGCATGGTGATTCATGCTTGTAATCCCACAACTTCGGGAGGCCAAGGTGGGAGGATCACTTCAGCCCGTGAGTTCAAGACCATCCTGGGCAACATGGTGAAAACCAATCTCTACAAAAAAAAAATATTAGCCAGGCATGGTGGTGCACACCTGTAGTCCTGGCTACTCAGGAGGCTGAGGCAGGAGGATTGCTTGAGCTTGGGAGGTTGAGGCTGCAGTGAGCTGTGTTCACACTACTGCACTCCAGCCTCGGCAACCAAGCAAGACCCTCTCTCAAAAAAAAAAAAAAAAAAGGCCCAGAGAGCTCCCTCATTCCTTTTACTGTGTGAGGATAAAGTGAGGATCTATGAACCAGGAAGGCCACCTTTCTCCCTGTACTAAGTTAAATAGTATCCTCAAAAATTCTTGTCCATGGCCAGGCATGGTGGCTCATGCCTGTAATCCCAGCATTTTGGGAGGCTAAGGTGGGTGGATCACCTGAGGTCAGGAGTTCAAGACCAGCCTGGCTAACATGGTGAAACCCCGTCACTACTAAAAATACAAAAAAAAAAAAAAAAAAAAA
>NC_045449.1:70707973-70761580 GCF_002776525.5 Piliocolobus tephrosceles | reverse complement strand
AAAAAAAAAAAAAAAAAAAAATTAGCCAGGCGTGGTGGCAGGCACCTGTAATCCCAGCTACCTGGGAGGCGGAGGCAGGAGAATTGCCTGAACCCAGGAGGCGGAGGTTGCAGTGAGTTGAGATTGTGTCACTGCACTCTAACCTGGGCAACAAGAGCAAAACTCTGTCTCAAAAAAAAAAAAAGATTTTGAGTAAAACTATACCGAATTCATGGATTAATCCAGGAAGAACTGACATCTTTAGGATATTCAATCTTCTCAAGTGTAAATATGGTATTTTCCTCCATTTATTTAGAAAAAACTTTAAATACAATTTGTAATGTTACAGTGTTTTTACTGGATTTATTTCCAGGTACCTTATAATATTGTAACCATTATGAGTGGAATTTCCTTTTCTCTTTAATTTTACTTTCTAATTGGTGAGTGTTTATATAGAGAAACATTCCTGATTTTTGTATAGTATTCTTGTATCCAACAATCTTGCTGATCTCTTACATGGTTTAATAGTTTGTAAATTATTTTTGGCTTTGAACAGTGAGTTTTATTCTCCTTTTTAAGTCCTCTACAGTCACACGGCAGAGATTCTTAGTTGTCCACTATTATCCATTCTCCCCTCCTCTATCGTAATAGTCTGGTGTTTTCTGCCACTAAATATGTTCTTTTTTCCTCTGATACCAAATGTGTGGTGTCTTTTCCAATAACAAATGTGTTGTTTCAACACCAACCAATAATCTTCTCCAGCCCCAACTGGGTGTCTGTCTTGGGCAGGTTGGGCTGCTGTAACAAGACACCATAGACTTTGTGGCTTATAAACAACAGGAATTTATTTCTCATAGTTCTGGAGGCTGGGAAGTCCAAGATCAAGGCTCTGGCAGATTCAGTGTCTGGTGAGGGCCCGCTTCCTAGTTCATCTTCCTGCTGTGTCCTCAGACAGTAGAAAGGATGAGGGGTCATTTAGGCGTCTTTTGTAAGGGCACTGACCCCATTTATGAGGGTTCTGCCCTCGACCTAATCACTGCCCAAAAAGGCCCTCCTAATAGCATTTGGGGCTTAGAATTTCAACATGTGGTTTTGGGGGGACACAAACATTCAGTTCATTGTAATGTCCAACAATTCAATTCAATTCTGACACTACTACTTGGCAATAGAACAGATCCTACAGGTTAATGGTCTAGTCCAACAAGATTGCCCCTACCAGACACAAGCTGCAAATGGCCCCAGACTACCTGTACTTCTGCTTGTTGGATACGAAGTTGGTTCCCATGACTCCTACCTTGGTTGAGTAATTCTCTAGAATGACTCAGGACTCAGAAGAAAGTGCTCTATTTATGATAACAGCTTTACTGTAAAGGTACATTTCAAGAACAGACAAATGGAAGGGATGCATAGGGCGAGGTTTGGGAGGGGGAGGGGGCAGAGCTTCCATGACATTTCTGGGTTTGTCACCCTCCAGCACCTTGATGTATTCATCAACCTCAAAGCTCCACGGGCCCTGCTATTCAAGAATTTTTATCAGGCTGGGTTTGGTGGCTTATGCCTACAATCCCAGCAGTTTTGGGGGCCTAGGTGGGAGGATCCGTTGAGCCTAGGAGTTTGAGACTGGCCTGGGCAAGATGACAAGACCCTATCTCTACCAAAAAAAAAAATTAGCCAGGCATAGTAGTGAACACCTGCAGTCCCAGCTACTTGGAAGACTGAAGCAGAGGAGGACTTGAGCCCAGGAGGTGAAGGCTGTAGTGAGCTATCATGTTGCCACGACACTCCAGCCTGAGTGGTAAAATGAGACTGTCTCTAAATAAAAAACGTAATAATAATTTTTATCAAAGTTCCATTTTGTAGGCATAATTGATTAAATCATTGGTCACTGGTGAACATAGTCTCCAGTCCCCTTTCCCTGCCACAGAGGTAGGGTTTGGGGCTAAAATGTCCATCCCCCTAATCAAGTACTTGATTTCTCTGGTGACCAGCCCACATCCTGAGGTCATCTGGGGCACCATCAGGAATTACCTCATTAGCATAAACTCAGGTGTGGTCAATGGGTATCATTTGAATAACAAAAGATACTCCTATCACTTAGGAAATTCTAAGGGTTTCAGGAGCTGTGTGCCTGGAACTGGGCACAAAGACCAAATATATATATTTTTTATTATGCCACAAATAGAAATTCCCATTTTCAGCTGGACATATGACTGCCTAGTTTAAAGACTACACTTGCCCACTTCCCTGTGGCTCAGATGACCATAGAACTCATGTACTGTCAATAGGGTATGGGGGACTGTTGTGCGCAGCTTTCAGAATGTGTCCTTAAAGAAGTGTCAAGAGACTTTTGAACTAGAGTGACTCCATCTTGGATAGGGGCTGGGAAAATGAGGTTGAGGCCTGCTGGGCTGCATTCCCAGGAGATTAGGCATTATTAGTCACAGGATGAGACGAGACAGGAGGTTACAAGATGCAGTTCTCAGAGACCCAGCTGATAAAACAGGATTCAGTAGAAGAGCTGGCCCAAACCTGCCAAATCCAAGATGGCAACCAAAGTGACCGCTCATTGTCCTCACTGCTCATTATACCCTAATTACAATAGATTAGCATGCTAAAAGATACTCCCACCAGCACCATGACAGTTTACAGATGCCATGGCAACATCCAGAAATTACCCTAAAAGTCTAAAAGGAAAAGAAACCTCCATTCTGAGAATTCCCCACACCTTTCCTGGAAAACTCATGAATAATCTACCCCTTGTTTAGCATATGATCAATAAATACCATAAAAACAGCCAAGCAGCTGGGCGCGGTGGCTCACACCTGTAATCCCAGCACTCTGGGAGGCTGAGGCGGGTGGATCACTTGAAGCCAGGAGTTCCAGACCAGCCTAGCCAACATGGTGAAAACCTGTCTCTACTAAAATTCCAAAAATTAGCCAGACGTGGTGGCCCGGTGCCTGTAATCCCGGTTACTCGGGAGGCTGAGGCAGGAGAATTGTTTGAACTGAGGAGGCGGAGGTTGCAGTGAGCCATTGTGCCACTGCACACCAGCCTGGTCGACAGAGAGAGACTCCGTCTCAAAACAACAACAACAACAACAAAAACCCAAACCAAAAAAACAGCCAACTAGCAGCTAATACAAAAAATTAGCCGGGTGCGGTGGCAGGCGCCTGTAGTCCCAGCTTCTTGGGAGGCTGAGGCAGGAGAATGGCTTGAACCTGGGAGGCGGAGCTTGCAGTGAGCCGAGATCGCGCCACTGCACTCCAGCCTGGGTGACAGTGTGAGACTCCGTCTCAAAAAAAAAAAAAAAGAAAAAACTAACTTTATTTGGATCACTTAAGGTCAGGAGTTCGAGATCAGCCCGGCCAATATGGCAAAACCCCATCTCTACTAAAAATATTCTTTAAAAATATTAGCTAGGTGTGGTAGCATGCACCTATAGTCCCAGCTACTGGGGAGGCTGAGGCACGAGAATCACTTGAACCCGGGAGGTGGAGGATGCAGTGTTAAATGTCTCCTGGGAAGCAAAATTGTTTCCCTCTCGTTTTGTTTAAGTCACTATCAATTCTCAGTGGTATCAATTAAATGAAGACAAATTTTAAAACAAAATTTATTTTTTTGAGACAGAGTCTGGCTCTGTCTCCCAGGCTGCAGTACAGTGGTGTGATCTTGGCTCACTGCAACCTCCACCTCCGAAATTCAAGTGATTCTCCCGCCTCAGCCTCCCAAGTAGCTGGGATTACAGGTGTGTGCCACCATGCCCGGCTAATTTTTGTATTTTTAGTAGAGACAGGGTTTCACCATGTTGGCCAAGCTGGTCTTGAACTCCTGACCTCAAGGGATCTGCCCACATTGGCCTCCCAAAGTGCTGGGATTACAGGTATGAGCCACCACACCTGGCCCTTAAATGAAGCCAAATATTTATCCTAAGTAATTTTTGCTGTTATTATTGTTTATTATGTCAGCTGAAAATTTCTGTAAAATATTAAATTAAAATGATGAAGCAGACATACTTATTTTGTTATTCTCTCTCTCTCTCTCTCTCTTTTTTTTTTTTTAAGAGATGGGGTCTCACTATGTTACCCAGGCTGGTCTCAAACTCCTGGTCTCAAGTGATCTCCCCACCTTGGCTTCCCAAAGTGCTGGGATTACAGGCGTGAGCCACCGCCTGGCCTCAACTCTAATCCTTATTTTATTTTATTTTATTTTTTTGATACGAAGTCTTGCTCTGTCGCCCAGGCTGGAGTGCAATGGCACACCAGGGTACAAGCAATTATCTTGTCTCAGCCTCCTAAGTAGCTGAGATTACAGGCATGTACCACCATGCCCGGCTAATTTTTTGTATTTTTAGTAGATGGGGATTTCACCATGTTGGCCAGTGGTCTCGAACTCCTGACCTCAAGTGATCCACCCACCTCGGTCTCCGAAAGTGCTGGGATTACAGGCATGAGCCACTGCACCCAGCCTAAAGAAAATAATTCTCATGTCTTACCATTAAGTGTGATGCTTTCAAAGAATGTAACAGAATACAAAAAGTTTATTAATTTGTTTCAAATTCTACATTGAAACTAACTTTTAAAATATATAATAGTGGTACATATGTGGGGGGTACATTATGATGCTTTTTTGTTTTGGTGGGTTTTGGTAGATGTTTCCTATTGGTTTAAGAACATTTCTATCTATTCTTGTTTGCTGAGAATTTTTTAAAATCACAAGTGGGTGTTACATTTTATTAAACACACTTTTTGCATCTAATAGGATGAGCATATGAACTTTCTCCTTTAATGTTTCAATGTGATGGATTTCTTTACAGATATTTTGGTGTTCAACTGTCTTTAAATTCCTGAGTTAAAGTCTTCATGTTCATAATGAAGTGTTTATGTACAGATTGCCTGATTTGCTTTGCTAATTTTGATTTGAGATTTGTGTGTCTGTGTTCATATTTTTCTTGCAGGCAGCATTCTTGCCTGCTTCTGGCATTAATTTATGCCACCCTTTTCAAAGGAGTTAGGAAGCACCTCCTGCCCCCATCCCAAGAAGCTTCTATGAATTTGTATGTGATTGGGGTTATGTGCTCCTTAAAGATTGGGTAAGACTCATCGGTAATACTGTCTGACTTGGTACTTTTGTTGCAAATGGGTTTGTGACTACTGATTTAATGCTTGATGCTTACAGACTTTCTACTACTTTTTTAAGATAGTGTTGATAATTTCTACTTTTCTATGCGTTTTTCTATTTCATCTCTTTTAAAATTTTTTTGCCACAAAGTTTTTAATAGTCCTCTTTTTGTTTTTCTTAAGAATTCTGCTGTATATTCCTTCCTTTGTATTCCTGATACTTATATGTGATTTCCCTTTTTTCATAATCTTTATTTCCGAAAGTTCATCTACTTTGTCTTCTTGAAGAATTAACTTTACATTTGTTAATTCTTTCTTTTGTACATTTTGTTTCATACACTTTTGTCCTTATCTTTATTATTTTTTCCTTCCATTCTTTTTGTATTTTGGGCATATTTTTTCTCATTTTTTGTGTTGAATGCTTGCCTTTTTAATTTTCACTATTACTTGCTACTGAATGTTTGTTTGTTTGTTTGTTTGTTTGTTTGTTTGTTTGTTTGTTGAGACAGAGTCTTGTTCTGTCGCCCAGGCTGGAGTGCAGTGGCGTGATCTCAGCTCACTGCAGCCTTTACCTCCTGGGTTCAAGTGATTCTCCTGTCTCAGCCTTCTGAGTAGCTGGGATTACAGGCGCACACCACCATGCCCGGCTAATTTTTGTATTTTTAGTAGAGATGGGGTTTCACCATGTTGGCCAGACTTGTCTCAAACTCCCTACCTCAGGTGATCTGCCCGCCTCGGCCTCCCAAAGTGCTGGGATTTCAGAAGTAAGCCACCGTGCCCGGCCTGTAATGAGTGTTTTAAATTATTCTTTTTCACAATTTCTAAAAAATAGAGACAGGGTCTCGCTGTGTTGCCCAGGCTTGTCTGAAATTCCTGGCCTCAAGTGATTCTCCTGCCTCGGCCTCCCAAAGCAACTGTGTCCAGCCTCGTTATTCTTATCGCCTTTAGCTGTATCCCACACGAGGGCACACCATTCTTTCACTGTCATTTCCTTCTAAATATTTGATACTTTTATTATGATTTATCTTTTGAATTGTTTAGAAGTATGCTTTTTAGCTTCCAAGTATCTGAGATTTCTCATTTTATTATTTAGCATCAGAGAAGGTCGTCTGTATATCAGTTCTCTGGTGTTTATCAAAATTTCTTTTGTAGCCTAATACCTAATTGTTTTCAGTGTCAGGCGTGTGTCTGAAAAGAATATTTCGTTCCAAAGGGTGTAGCGGTTCATGCCTATAGTCTCAACACTGGAGGCCGAGGCTGGAGGACTGCTTGAGCCCAGGAGTTTGAGACCAGCCTGGGCAACATAGCAAAACTTTGTCTCACAAAATAAAATAAAAAATAAAATAAAATAAAATAAAATAGCCACGTGTGGTAGCACATGCCTATGGTTCCAGCTACTCAGGAGGCTGAGTGGTGAGAATTGCTTGAGTCCAGGAGGTCGAGGCTGCAGTAAGCCATGATTGCACCACTGCATTCCAGCCTGGGTGACAGAGCAAGGCTCTGCATTAAAAAATAAAACCAAAAGTTAATTACTATGTATGTCTAGATCAAGCTTGTTAGTTGTGTGGTTTAAATCTTCTATATTCCTACTAATTTAAGCTACAGTTTTGTAACAAAGATATGTTAAAATTTTCCACTGTAATTGCAAGTTGGTTTCTCCTTCAGTTTTGTTTCTGTAGTTGAGACCAAATGGTTAGATGTATAGAAGCTCAGGATTAGTACATTTCTTGAAGAATTATTTATTTTATTATTGAGTAGCCACTTGCTTTTTATCTTAATGACTCATTTGTCTGGTATTAATATTGCTGTACCAGCTTTCTTTTGTATACATATCTTTTCAACTTTTATTTTTAATCTCTCTGTGTTGTTTGGGTTTAGTTGTATCTTTAAACTTTTGATGTCTGGGTGTGGTGGCTCGCCACTGTAATCCCAGCACTTTGGGAGGCTGAGGCCTTTCACCATGGCCAACATGGTGAAACCCCGTTTCTACTAAAAATACAAAAATTAGCCAGGCATGGTGGCATGCTCCTGTAGTCTCAGGTCCTTGGGAAGCTGAGGCAGGAGAATTGCTTGAACCCTGGAGTCAGAGGTTGAAGTGAGCCGAGATCGCGCCACTGCACTCGAGCCTGGGTGACAAAGCAAAGACTCTGTCTCAAAAAAAAAAATAAAAAAAACTTTTGGATAGGTGGACTTTTCTTTTCATTCTGAGTCTCAGTCAATGAATAGGCAAGTTTAATACCTTTACTATTATTGTAATTACTCACATATTTGGACTTACATCTATTAACTTACCTATCCGTCTTTTCTCTAATTTTGTCCTCCCATCTTGCACGTTATTACTGGCTAGCTTTTTTTCTTTTCTTGTTTTTTGAGACAGAGTCTCACGTTGTCCCCCCAGCTGGAGTCCAGTGGTGTGATCTCGGCTCACTGCAGCTTCAACTTCCCAGGCTCAGCGATCTTCCCACCTCAGTCCCGCAAGTAACTGGGACTACAGGCATCCACCACTACACCTGGCTAATTTTTGTATTTTTAACAGAGACAGGATCTCGCCATGTTGCCTAGGCTGGTCTTGAACTCCTGGACTCAAGTGATTCGCTCATTATTGGCTAATGTTTTGTCTTTATTTTTTTTCTTCCAGTTTTGTAGAGTCAATTACCACATTTTATTCGTCCCCTGAATCTTGATCTTGTAATGAGGCTATACTGCCCCCATGTGGTATGGACTGCCCAGGAACTTTATTCTGAACTAGTAGTCTGCAAACTTGCTGTAAAGGGCCAGGTAATAAATATTTTAGACTTTGAGGGTCTATGGTCTTTTTTCTTTTTCTCTTCTTCTTTTTTCTTTTTGTAGAGATGAACCCTCACTATGTTGCTCAGGCTGGTTTCAAACTCCTGCGTTCGAGTGATCCCCCCACCTCAGCCTCCCAAAGCACTTGGATTTCAGGCATGAGCCACCATACTTGGCCAATTTCACTTTGTTTTTAAACTTCTGAGTTCATTGTCATGATCATTATTAATATTAGTATTATTTGTAGCATTGCTTGTTAGGTTAATTATCATTTAAATTCTCCTGGATTTAATTTCCACTCTAAGGGAAGCAAACTTCTTAATAGTTCATTCAGTAAGGATCCATGAATGGTAAACTCTCTGCCTTTGTCTGAAAATGTCTCTATTTTAGCCCTCCCTTTTGGATGACACTTTAGCTGGGTATATAACTCTAGGTTAACAGATACACTCCATCAGTGCTTTGAAGATATTAAAGCCTTGTCTTCTGGCATCCACTGACAATGCTGAGAATTCTATTAGTCAAAGTGTTATTTCTTTTTAGGCAGGTAGTTTTATCTCTTTGGCTTCTTTTTTGTTTGTTTGTTTTGTTTTGTTTTTTCATCTGTTTGTTTTTGAGATGGAGTCTCGCCTTCTCGCCCAGGCTAGAGTGCAGTGATGCGATCTCAGCTCACTGCGACCTCCACCTCCCGGGTTCAAGCGATTCTCCTGCTTCAGCCTCCTGAGTATCTGGGATTACAGACCCATGCCACCACACCCGACTAATATTTGTATTTTTAGTAGAGACAGTGTTTCACTATGTTGACCAGGCTGGTCTTGAACTCCTGACCTCAGGTGATCCACCAGTCTCAGCCTCCCAAAGTGCTGAGATTACAGGCGTGAACCACTGCACCCAGCCCATTTCTTCTAAGATCTCTATGTCTTTGATATTCTCTAGTTTCTCTACAGTGTATCCAGATGTGTATTTACTTTTTATTTACCCTGTTTGGATAATGTGATACTTTGGTGACTTGTTCTTTCAGTTATGGAAAAATCCTGTCATTTTGCATTTTGAATTTGCCTCCCCCCACCTCACGTTGTCTTTATTCTCTTCTAAATCTATAAAATATGTGCTCAACCTACTTATTCTGTCTTCCACATTTCCTTATTGTGCTTTCATATTTTCATACGTTTCATCTCTTTATATCTCTGTGCTACATTTTAGATGATTTCCTTGTATTTATCTTCTATTTCTGTAATTCTCTCTTTGATGTGCTCTTCTCTGCTATTTATCTCAGAAATTTAATTTATAATTTCAATGAAAATATTTTTTACATCTAGAGCTATTTGATTAGTTTCCAGGTCTGCTTACTCTATTTTCAAAATGGTTTTTCTTTATGATTTTGATTCCTTCTTTTTCTTCTCATGTCATTTTAAACACATTTCAAAGGCATGTCTGCCTTGTCACATGTGGAAAGAAAAAAAAATTCAGTTATTGGTGGGCCAATTCCCCTTTTGTTATGTTGGTTTATTTATTTGCATATTTATTTATTGAGTCAGGGTCACCAAGGCTGGAGTGTAGTGGTATAATCATAACTCACTGCAGCCCCAAACTCCTGGGCTCAAGTGATCCTCCTACCTCAGCCTCCTGAATAGCTGGGACTATAGACACGCACCACCATGTCAGGCTAATTTTTTTTTTTTTTTTTGGAGGGGGGACAAGGTCTTGCTATGTTGCCCAAGCTGGTCTTGAACTCCTGGTCTCAGACAGTTCTCCTGCCTCAGCTTCCCAAAGTGCAGGGATTACAGGTGTGAGCCATCAGTCTCAGCCTCCTTTTGTTAGTTCTAATGTCTCTCTTTCAAGGTGGTTTGTTTATTATATGTTTTGTCATACTTTTGGAGGGGGCTTATATTGAAAGCATTTGCCCCTGCTCCTGTGGGAGTTCAGTGTTCTCTACTTTGTGAAACTGTCCCTGAAGGGCACTTTCATCCTTGCTTCTGCCAAGGCTCACGTATGTCAATGGTTCTGGACCAGTTTTTATATTATTTTCTTGACTCAGACCTCCTGAGCTCTCACATAGTATAAAATTACACTCTGCCCTATAATTTTTGGCTCAGGATTGGGGTTTTGATATCTGACAACTGGCTTCTTTTTTGCTATCCAACGCCCTAAGTCCCTGGTCCAAATGGTGAAGTTTTTCTAGTCCCCTTTTCACCACCTTAAGGGCAGCAATGCACAGCTCCAGGCTTTGAACTGGGGCTCCATTCCTGCCACATTACCTCAAGTAAGCTCCAAATGTCACTTCCTATTCCCACCTTAGAACCTCAGTCCCACCCAAAACCTTGAGGATTGCCAGTCTGTGCTATCCTGCTGTGGCCTGGAACTCTATTTCCCATCCTGAGGATTTATCTTTCCTTCTTTTGAGTATTTGTTTTGAGGAGTTTTTTGTTGTTGTTGTTGTTGTTGTTGTTCTTTCCTTTTTGTGTTTGAAGAAGGAGAAAAGCCCAGGTCCACCTGGTCTACCAGGTGACTGGAAGCCCTTCTTCCCCTCTAGTCACCTGGGCTCACCTGGTTCTGTTTGTGTGGTTTTTTTGTTTTGTTTGTTTTGTTTTTGTTTTGAGATGGAGACTCACTCTCAGGCTGGAGTGTAGTGGCACAACCTCAGCTCACTGCAACCTCCGCCTCCCAGGTTCAAGCAATTCTCCTGTCTCAGCCTTCCGAGTGTCTGGGATTACAGGTGCCTGGGATTCCGAGTGTCTGGGATTACAGGTGCCTGCCACCACGTCTAGCTAATTTTTGTATTTTTAGTAAAGACGGGGTTTTATCATGTTGGCCAGGCTGGTCTCGAACTCCTGACCTCAAGTGATTGCCCACGTCAGCCTCCCAAAGTGCTGGGATTACAGGTGTGAGCCACCGTGCCTGGCCTGTTTGTGTTTTTTGAGACAGGGTCTCTCTCTGTTGCCCAGGCTAGAGTGCAGTGGTGCCATCTCAGCTCACTGCAGCTTCAATCTCCCGGGTTCAAGCGATCCTCTTGCCTCAGCCTCCTGAGTAGCTGGGACCACAGGCATGTGCCACCACACCCGGCTTAATTTCATTTTATTTTTTGTAGAGACAAAGTCTTTCTATGTTGCCCAGCCTGGCCTTGAACTCCTGGTCTCAAGCTATCTTCTCACCTCAGCCTCTCATAAGTGCTGGGATTATAGCGTGAGCCACCATGCCTGGTCTTACTTGGTGGAACAAAGACACAAACATCATTCAAAGAGTCCTTATAGAGGGGAGATGAGAGGGAAGGGCAAGGCCAGAAAGACAGAGGGGGGCTGAATAATGATGAAAGGATGGGGCTGTGGGGCCTCAGGGGCAGTTTCTACAGGGATGAATTTAAGGAAACCAGCTTTGGGATCAGAGAAGGGCTTACTTACATTAGCAGCCCAGGTGATGGGAGAGTGTGTGATCTGAGAGGCAGCTTTGAGGAGTAGACACTCTGTGTCTGTGCCTAACTAGTTCTCTCTCTCTTTTTTTTTTTTTTTTTTTTTTTGAGATGGAATCTCTCTCTGTCACCCAGGCTGGAGTGCAGTGGCGCAATCTCGGCTTACTGCAACTTCCACCTCCTGGGTTCAAGGGATTCTCCTGCCTCAGTCTCCTGGGTAGCTGGGATTACAGGCGCATGCCACCACACCTGGCTAATTTTTGTATTTTTAGTAGAGACGGGGTTTCACTGTGTTGGCCAGGCTGGTCTCGAACTCCTGAACTCCAGTGATCTGCCCGCCTTGGCCTCCCAAAGTGTTGGGATTACGGGCATGAGTGACCACGCACGGCCATCTCTTTTCGGCTGTCACATGACCTCATGGGAATCACAACTGTGGCTGCCATAGGTCAGCACCGTGGTCTGCCCCTGGGAGTCACCCGCCCCCCGCAGGGGTCCAGCCTGCAGGCACGTGGGCCCCCAGGGAGAGTGCACCGAGCCCCACAGCTCTAGATGTGGGGACGGAAAGAGGACGCTGGAGGGGGAGCTTCGCAGAGAGCCGCTGGCAGTCGGGAGAAGCCATCAATCTCTGGTAAAATGGAAGCCTACCTGCTTCCGGTCGCCAATCAACCAGAGCAGACAGAAGAGGCGGCCGTCACCAAGCTGCCACCGCTCCGGAATCACTGCTGAGTAATTGCTCGGTACTTCAAGTCCTGGACTGGGGGCTCTCCAAGCAATATTTCATGTGCGAGATATTGAGCCCTCATCGAGAAGAAGAAATATGGTTGTTAAACAGGCAGCTAATGGTGCACCATCTATCTGATGGCAAGTGGGGGAGGCTCATTAAGCTGACCAGCTCAGCCTCAGAAGGGGAATGCAAAATTAGCCAGAGGAGGGAATCAGTTAGGAAATTAAAGGGGAAGGGCCAGGCGCAGTGGCTCACGCCTGTAATCCCAGCACTTTGGGAGGCGGGGGGTGGGGTGGGGGGGGGGTGGCGGATCCCTTGAGGTCAGGAGTTTGAGACCAGCCTGGCCAACAAGGTGAAACCCCGTCTCTACTAAAGGTAGAAACATTAGCCTGGCATGGCAGCGTGTGCCTGTTACCCCAGCTACTGGAGCGGCTGAGGCAGGAGAATTGCTTGAATCTGGGAGACGGAAGTTGCAGTGAGCTCATACGCACCAATGTGCTCCAGCTTGGAGGACAGAGCAAGACTCCATCTAAAAATAAATAAATAAGTAAATATAAACAAATAAAGAAATAAACCAGAAGGGGCAGAGAATGCTGACCGTACAAATGGGTGTGGTTCCAAAACACTGAGGGGAAGGAATTGGAGGTTCGCTTTCTTCCCCGCTCCTCACAGGGAGTATTTTGACTCTGCAGCACGAACTCCTGAGAGGAATCTCCAGTAAGTGCAGCTGAGACCCCTCCACAGATTCAGCAACTTCCATTGTTAAATTCCCGCCTTACACCATCCCTGAACCCAGAAAGCTACTCTGCAAAAACCTGCACAATCAACCCAGCCTCTGGATAATCAGAAAATCAAGACCAACCTCACCTTCATCAGGGAAAAGCTGGGAACCTACCTGCCCTGGGAAATCTATATGTAAATTCAGATTTGCAGCCCTCCCTAGCACGGCGTTTCTGATCTCCAGCCAGACGTCAAGCCAAGATGACACAGAGCCAACAGCAGATTGCAGTTCAGAGCTGAGGGTTTTCTGTTGGGGTCGGGTGAGGAGAGGAGGTGTCGGGGCTGCCTCTGAAAGTCATAGAAAGTCAAACGGTCTCTATGTTGTCCTATAGAGCCCAGACCTACAGCTTATATTCTAGTTCTTAAAACTGTAATTTGCAGTTGAAAAAAAAAATAAAAAGAGGCTGCTAGTGGGGGAAGTCAATCATTTTGAAATACTATAAAGCAAACTTTCTCTTTTTTTAATTTCAGACAGGGTCACGCTCTGTCACCCAGGCTGGAATGCAGCGACGCAATCATGGCTTACTGCAACCTTTGCCTCCCGGATTCAAGCAATTCTCCTGTCTCAGCCTACCAAGTAGTAGCTGGGATTACAGGCATGCACTGCCACGCCAGGCTAATGTTTGTATTATTAGTAGAGATGAGGTTTCACCATGTTGGCCAGACCAGTCTCAAACTCCTGACCTCAGGTGATCTGCCCACCTCGGCCTCCCAAAGTGCTGGGAATACAGGCGTGGGCCACCGCAGTTGGCCTTATGGTACTTTAAGGCAGCCTGTCAAACTGGAATAACCAAAAGGATCAAAATCCAGTATAAAAGAGTTGATTTAAGCGAAAAGTTGAGAATAGCCATTCAGGTACACAGACTCCACAGGAATAGGGTCAGTGCTCTGAAGTTAAAAGTTAAGGTCTTGGCTGGGCACAGTGGCTCACGACGGTAATCCCAGCACTTTGGGAGGCCCTGGCAGATGGATCCTTTGAGCCCAGGAGTTTGAGACCAGCGTGGGCAAGATGATGGGACTCCCATCTCTAAAAAAAAAGTGAAAAAATTAGCGGGGCGTGGTGGTGCACCCCTGTGGTCCCAGCTAGTAGGGAGGCTGAGGTGAGAGCTCACTTAAGGCCAGGCAGTCAAGCCTGCAGTGAGCTGTGATTGTGCTACTGCACTCCAGCCTGGGCAACAGAGCAAGACTGTCTCAAAAAAAAAAAAAAAAAAAAAAAAAAAAAAAGTTAAAGTCTTGCTTGTATAGTCAGAAAACAAAGAAATTTAGTAGGAATATAGCACTTTGTATACAAGTCTAGTTTATGAGTTACAACAATTTATTTATTTATTTATTTATTTATTTATTTACTTACTTACTTACTTACTGAGATGGAGTTTCGCTCTTGTTGCCCAAGCTGGAGTGCAATGGTATGATCTTGGCTCACTGCAACCTCCGCCTCCTGGGTTCAAGTGATTCTCCTGCCTCAGCCTCCTGAGTAGCTGGGACTACAGGCGCCCGCCACCACGCCTGGCTAATTTTTTGTATTTTTAGTGGAGACGGGGTTTCACCGTGTTAGCCAGGACGGTCTCGATCTCCTGACCTCGTGATCCGCCTGCCTCGGCCTCCCAGAGTGCTGGGATTCCAGGCGTGAGCCACCACACCCAGCTTAGTTACAATGTAATCGGTCACAATTTATTTTCTGCACAACTTGTTTCTATTTCCTTTCCCATGTAAGTGTTTATGTAATGTTCTTCGACAATGTGATAGTCAGAAGTCTCTGCATGAGGGAGGAAAGGGGAAGTTAATCTATGATGGAGACCAGCAATGAAGAGGGAGGGGGTCTTCCCTGCCACACGTTAGTCACAACATTTTCAATACAATGAGGGAAGGAAAAATGCTCATCTATAATCACAGAAACAAAGGTTATAGCTGCCTGTTTATGTGACTCAGGTCTTATAGTCACAATCCCTTAGGGCTCAAAATATTTTAAAGTTCCAACAGTTTAGATTTTTTTTTCCTCGCTCTGTCGCCCAGGCTGGAGTACAGTGGTGCAATCTCAACTCACTGCAGCCTCTGTCTCCCGGGTTCAAGCAATTCTCCGGCCTCAGCCTCCCCAGTAGCTGGGATTACAGGTGCCCACCGCCATGCCCAGCTAATTTTTACATTTTTAGTAGAGACAGGGTTTCACCTCGTACTCCTTGACTCCACACGTGGGTGGCAAGAGAGAGTGAGCTGGTGCCATATGTTGCTATTGCAATTTCAGAGAAAATGTATTAATATTGGCTGGGCTCGGTGGCTCACACCTGTAATCTCCGCACTTCAGGAGGCTGAGGTGGGTGGATCACTTGAGGCCGGGAATTTAAGACCAGCTTGGCCAACATGACGAAACCTTGTCTCTACCAAAAATATAAAAATTAGCTGGGTGTGGTGGTGGGCACCTGTAATCCCAGCTACTCGGGAGGCCGAGACAGGAAAATTATATAATATTGTAGTATTATATAATATTAAGTAATATTATAGTATTATATAATATTAAGTAATATTATAGTATTATATAGAATACTATTATGTAATATTAAATAATAATATTATGTAATATTATGTAATTATTATGTAATATTAAATAATAATATTATTTTGAAACAGAATCTCACTCTGTCACCAGGCTGGAGCGCAGTGGCGTGATCTCAGCTCACTGCAACCTCTGCCTCCCAGGTTCAAGCAATTCTCCTGCCTCAACCTCCCAAGTAGCTGGGATTACAGGTGCCTGCCACCACACCCAGCTAATTTTTTTTGTATTTTTAGTAGAGACAGGGTTTCACCATGTTGACCAGGCTGATTTCAAACTCCTGACCTCAAGTGGTCCTCCCACCTCGGCCTCCCAAAGTGCTAGGATTATAGGCATGAGCCACGGTACTTGGCCTAGATTAAGTATTTTTAAATCTGCAGATTATATAACAGTTTGTGCAGAATCTGCCCGTCTGGCCTTCGGCAGGTCACGAAACCATCTCAGTGTCCATCTACCTCCTCATCTGTGAAGCGAGATCATGACGGCGTCTGCACTGAATTCTGGAAACTCTATGGTCAGAGGGCACAGGTCCCACAAGGCAGCCCCCACTTCAGACCCCAGCCACAACTATGAGGGTCCCAGGACCACCCTCACTTTAGACCAGCTGGCTATGAATTTGGGGGCCCACACAACTACTGTCTCATTTGATAATTTTCTAGAATGACCTACAGAACTCAGGAAAGTGCTATACTTAACAATTATAGTTACAGCAAAAGGTTACAAATTAATGGCCAGGCACAGTGGCTCACACCTGTAATCCCAGCACTTTGGGAGGCCGAGGCAGCTGGATCACAAGGTCAGGAGTTCAGGACCAGTCTGGCCAACATGGTGAAACCACATCTCTACCAAAAATACAAAAATTAGCCATGCATGATGGCATGATACCAGTAATCCCAGCTGTTCAGGAGGCTGAGGCAAGAGAAATGCTTGAACCCAGGAAGTGAAGGTTGCAATGAGCCGAGATCGAGCTACTGCACTCCAGCCTGGGTGACAGAGGAAGACTCTGTCTCGGAATAAATATAAATGAATGAATTACAAATTACGACCAGCCACAGGACAAGATGCAAAGGCTGAAGTCTGCCGGGATCCCAACGCAGAACCTCTGGCCGTCTTCTCTCCGGGAGCCCTGGACGGCCTTCCCACCTCCTGGCCCTGACGCCTGACAACATTCAAGAGTGCTTCCTGCCAGGGAAGCTCACCCGAGGCTTTGGGGTCCAGAGATTTTACTGGGGCTCCATCGCACACTAACCATGCGACTCGCCTGTCCTCTTCAGTCCCTCTGGAGGTCGCACTGATAGGCGATGTCCAGAGGTCCCCATCACAAACCACGTTGCTGGATCCTTCAGGGGCCAAAGCCCTGGGGCGACAAAGACACTCCTGTCAGGAGGGACATGGCAGGGCCTCGAGATCACCCCCCGGGTAACCAGGTCAGAGGCCAGGCATTCTTTGGGTCAGTTACCTCTCCTGCACGCAGTCTCTAGCTCCTGGGGCTGGGAGGGTTCTGCGAGCTAATCGCCGCAAAGTGTTTGTCGCTGTGAATGCTTGATACATGTGAATTGCCATCATATCACAGCGCTGTATTTAGAAAGGACGCTGTCTCAGGCTGTTAGAGCAGGGCCTGAGTTTTGGCTGGAGAGACGATGCTATAGGTACCAGGACCCCTGCTCTGCCAGGTGCAGGATTTACAGTGGGATGAAGGAGCACAGCCCCTGGTCTCCTGAGCCCCCTCGCCCTCTCCCAGAACCCTAGAAGGGAGAATTTCCAAGAGCACAGTGTTCCCGGCCAGTGGACCCTCAGAAAATAGAAGTTGACCGAGAGTCTAAGATGGGCTTGAGCAAGGCAGTTTATCAGGGCTTTCAGCTGGAGCAGCAAGGCAGACAGTACAGGAAGAGACCTGCAGCTGGCTCCCCAAAGCAGGCTGGACCGGGGCTTTCTTTTCCTTCTGGCCTCCTCCAGATGACGTCATTGCAGCATGTTCGGGGTGGTCTGTCCATCATGACTGCACTGCCTCCCGTCACGCTTCTTCACACGACGCACGTCTCGTTAGCATCTCAACTCTCCACCCGGAGTATGATGTTTACCATTAAAATGAAGCAAAGATGCAGTTAGGGCGGGCTAGGACCTTGCTGGGGATGTGCATTTGGAGACTCCCCACTGTTAACAGCCAGGACACTTGTGGTTTAAGCGCTCTGTGTGTTTTAGATTTACGTGGCCTATTTTTGTGAAAGGAAGTGTTTGTGGTTACAGGGCTGCAAGGCTGGGTAAGGCTGCAGTCAGCATGGTGTGTTAGGAAAATGGGGACCCTTCCCCCGTCCCTGTCCTGCTTTCCCCGGCTGTCTCATAAAGGGCACTTATGGCAGGGCGCCAAGCGAGGGGAACGGGCAGCTAAGGCTGAAGACCCAAACTCCTACAGCTCACAATCAGGGATTTTGTTTGTTTGTTTGTTTGTTTTGAAACAGAATTTTGCTCTTGTCACCCAGTCTGGAGTGCAGTGGAACGATCTTGGCTCACTGCAACCTCCGCCTCCCGGGTTCAAGTGATTCTCCTGTCTCAGCCTCCGGAGTAGCTGGGGTTAGAGGTACCCGCCACCAGGCCTGGCTAATTTTTTAATTATTATTATTATTTTTTTTTTTTTTTCTTTTTGAGACGGAGTCTCGCTCTGTCGCCCAGGCTGGAGTCCAGTGGCGTAATCTCGGCTGATTGCAAGCTCCGCCTCCCGGGTTCACGCCATTCTCCTGCCTCAGCCTCCCCAGTGGCTGGAACTACAGCCTGCCACCACACCCGGCTAATTTTTTTGCATTTTTAGTAGAGACAGGGTTTCACTGTGTTAGCCAGGATGGTCGCGATCTCCTGACCCTCGTGATCCGCCTGCCTTGGCCTCCCAAAATGCTGGGATTGCAGGTGTGAGCCACCACGCCTGGCCTAATTTTGCATTTTTTAATAGAGACAGGGTTTCACCATGTTGGCCGGGCTGGTGTTGAACCCCTGACCTCAAGTAATCTGCCCACCTTAGCCTCCCAAAGTGCTAGGATTACAGGTGTGAGCACAAGCAAGGGTTTTTAAAGGCAGGGGTGCATTTCAGGTAAGCGAGGGGTGCATCGCAGGTGAAGTCATAAACCCATACATGGAGGTTGTACATAAGTGTGGCCATGGGCATGACTCTTCAGGCCTCTCAGGATGAGACTCTGAACAAAGAATGGCAGTCAGAGTGCCGGCCTCGGTTCCCTGCATCTGAGGTCTATGGGATAGAGGCTGGCAGTGGGGGTTTCTGAAAAACAACTCGAGAACATATGTTAAGATGTCATCTTTAGTTTCTGTAGGAACCAAAACACCTTGTTCCTCTGGCTTGCTTGGGAGGCTACTGTTGTTCTCATCTTGTTTCTTGCTATCTTCCTGCTTATCCGGCTGCTCATGTATTCTCCAAGGCTAGCTAGTGCCTGGAATTTCCCCTGAAGGGACTCAAGATTCTTCCTGTATTTCCATGCTTTGGTTGGGGGGTGGGTGCAGGCAGGCCCCTAGGTGGATCCCTGCTCTGTCTCTGCATCAGGAGAACTCATGGGACCCCCTAGAGAGCCTTGAAATGTGTCTCCTGCAGCAAAGAAATGCAAAGCATGGACACCTGGCCCAGCCTGGAAACGCGTGAGTGAAGGGGGCCAGGCGTCTGCCTCCCCCAGAAACATCTCCGTGGTGGAGAAATGGCTGTGGCCATTTGGATGGTGGAGCAGGAGGCCTACAGGCCCAGGTTTGTGTGTCAGAGCAAGGAGGTGGGAGTGTTCCTTGCAGACTAGAGAGAGAATCGCAAGGGGCTGCCCAAGGACCCTACCAGTGGGGCCTTCTGGAAGGGGATAGGGCAGTGCCCAGAAGGATGCTCAGGGGGGCTTTTGCTGGACGTCACATAGGACTACCCAGGATTTGAGGAGCATCCCCCAGGGTCACTGGGACCTAGAGCCCAGCAGGGAACCTTCCAGGAGCCCATGGAAGCCAAGAGGGGAAGCTGTCCAGGCGAGTGAGGACCACCCTAGCAGGTTGCCGTCTCCTTCGCCTCCACCCCCTCTCTTTCTGCCAGGGCTGGGGCAGATCATCCGCTCCATCCCTTCCCCGTTGCAGCCTCTGGACTGGAGCAGGCTGAGCTGGGGAAGGGAGAAGATTCAACCCCATTCCCTTGAGAGATATGATTAAATGTCATGGGCTTGTAGGGGTGGAAAACTCATTTGTTCCTATAATACTCATAAGTTCTCAGCTGGAACAGCCTCCTGGAACAAAAAGACAGATTAACAAGAGAAAGACAGGGAGACGGGCGTCAGCATGCACACTGCCTTTCTCTTCTGGTTTTTGTTGTTGTTGTTGTTGTTGTTGTTGTTGCTGTCTCGCTCTGTCACCCAGGCTGGAGTGCAGTGGCACGATCTCAGCTCACTGCAACCTCCACCTCCCAGGTTCAAGTGATTCTCCTACCTCAGCCTCCCGAGTAGCTGGGATTACAGGTGTGCGCCACCACACCCAGTTAATTTTTGTATTTTTAGTAGGGACAAGGTTTGGCCACGTTGGCCAGGCTGGTCTCCAACTCCTGACCTCAAGTGATCCGCCCACCTCGGCCTCCCAAAATGCTGGGATTACGCCCAGCTGGCATACATGTTTCCTATGTGCGCAGGGAGTGCCCAGGGAGTGCCTGGATCGTGTTGCTTCTTCCACAGTACATCTTTAGAGAAGTCACAAGACAAAGGGAAAGGACTTTGGGTGTCGAGGGGCAGCCCCTTGGGGAGGCACAGAGCTGGCAGGTGCAGGCTGGCTGGCAAAGCCTGTTCCTATGGATGCCTCTGGAGCTGGCCTCAGGCCCACAAGGGTGCAAAGGTGTCTTCAGTGGCTCAGCTTTGCTCTGTGTAGAAAGGGGAGTGGGACGGTTTCTGTCTCTATAAATCCATGTCCTGCTTTTAGGCAAACAGAGGGAGTACAGAGCTTCCTGCACCTGCTTCTTCTTAACTGCCCACAGCTCAACAAGCCTGATGCAAAAAGGTGCACATTTTGGGGTGGCATGTTTCTGCTCTCCCACAGCCCGAATATTCTGAGGACCAAATTAAGACTGTGTTTGCAACCCAGCGTGGCCATGAGCTATTACCTAAGAGAAGGAGCTGGGGGGACCATGCATTTGCTTATGTTTGCATCTGGGGGTGAGGGGCAGGGGAGACAAAGCAGTGACGTCAGGAGCCAACAAGGCAGTTACCCAGAGAGACAGGACTGGAAAGGTTTACAGCCAAACGCTAGCGGTGGGTATTCGGGGTGTGGGCGGGATTATAACTGACTGTACCTTATTCTGTGTGGTTTTCTCTATTTTCTCATTTTTCTACTGTGGATGTGAATGACTTATGTAATTAGGAGGAAATGCTGGGTATTTTTGGTTTTATTTTATTATTTTTATTTTTTAATTCTTTTTTGAGACCGAGTCTTGCTCTGTCCACCCAGGCTGGAGTACAGTGGCGTGATCTCAGCTCACTGCAACCTCCACCTCCCAGGTTCAGACAATTCTACCTCAGCCTCCTGAGTAGCTGGGATTACAGGCACATGGACCATGTCCGGCTAACTTTTGTGTTTTTGGTAGAGATGGGCTTTCGCCACGTTGACCAGGCTGGTCTCGAACTCCTGGCCTCAAGTGATCCACCCATATTGGCCTCCCAAAGTGCTGGGATTACAGGCACGAACCACCACGCCCGGCCCCTATTTCTGTTTTTTGTATAAAAAGGAAGGCACTCAGAATAGGGAGTTTTCTTTTGCAGCTGAATTCTGGAGTCTTGGTATGAAATAGGCAAAGCCGGTCGACCGTCCGGCCTGCTCAGGGAGGCTTCCCCCAGAACCCCTCAAGGTGGCCTCTGCTGTGGGTACTCTGGGATTTTCTGCTTTTGAGTTGGAATTTTTTTCCCCTGTACATGGCATCCTTCACAGAGATCAGAACAGGGCAAAGGCAATTTGAAGTAAGGAGCCCAAGACAGTGGAAGAAAAGGGGAAAAATAAAACCTCATTGTCTTTGACGTTTCTGGAAGGCTCTGGATTAATTGCAGTGCCAGGAACTGTGTGTGGGAACCACAGAACCTGCTCCTGCCCTGTGGCCAGGGCAACTTCTGGAGTACTCTGTAATTAATAGTGTCCTTTCCAGTAGTGGCTCCTCGGCCTCTCCTCAGGCCCATCTCCTGGAAACAAAGACCTGTTCAGAGGTGCTGGGCCTTCTGGTAATTTCCTTCCTCAATCCGTTTGTCTGGAGGAGAGTTCACTTGAAAAGCACTTCCAATGAATTCCATTTTACAATCACAAAAGCACGGGGGGGGGGGGGCAGTTGCCATAGCAACCAGGGATGGGCCAGTCTATTAATTTGTAGGGGAACAATGATGGATGTCCTGACCCTCACAGGAAGCCTGAGGTCAGCATGACCATTGTTTCTCCGATTCTCCTCCCATCATCTCTGAGCAAGGGAGAAATAAACCTACGTGGTCAGCACTGGACCAGGATAAGAGAATTATCCAGAACCTCCGAGGCCCCTGGTTCCTCAATGTCCCCTGCTCTGGCTTCTTTCCAAATATGTTTATATCCTGTTCCCGACTCTCCAAAAACACGGTGTGCAAGTGTCAGCTGTGTGTTTAAATAAATAAATCTCCATCAACCCCAAAAGACAAATATGGAGATGCCTGGTAAAGAAAACAGATTCCCAGGGCAAGGCCTTGAGGGAGGGTGGGGTGGGAGGCCTCTGAGGGATTTCTCAGTATCCACCTGCCTGCCTTCACAGTCTTGCAAAACTTTTTATTTTTTATTTTTTATTTTTATCTTGAGACAAGGCCTCGCTCTGTTGCTCAGGCTAGAGTGCAGTGGTGCAATCATGGTTCACCTCAGCCTTGATCTTCCAGGCTCAGGTGATCCTCCCACTTCAGCTTCCCAAGTAGCTGGATCTACAAGTGTGCACCACCAAGCCTGGGTAATTAAAAAAAAAAAAATTATTTATAGAGATGGTATCTCGCTATGTTGCCCAGGCTGGTCTCAAATTCCTGGGCTCAAGTGATCCTCCTGCCTCAGCATCCTGAAGTGCTGGGATTACAGGTATGAACCACCTCACCCAGTCTCCAGTCTTACAAAACTTAATGTTGACTTTCATTTTATCTAAGGATGAAGGAAAATCAGGGGGTGTAGGGTTAGAGCTCAGGAAAACCTTGCCTGAGGCTGTGCTAAGAGCTGGAAGGAGAGGCCAGCACAGTGGCTCACACCTGTAATCTCAGCACTTTGGGAGGTCGAGGGGTGCAGATCATGAAGTCAGGAGTTCAAGACCAGCCTGGCCAACATAGTGAAACCCTGTCTCTACTAAAAATACAAAACTTAGCTGGTGTGTGCCTGTAATCCCAGCTACTTGGAAGGCTGAGGCAGGAGAATTGCTTGAACCAGGACCTGGGAGGTGGAGGTTGCAAAGAGCCGAGATTGCGCCACTGCACTCCAGCCTGGGCTACAGAGCGTGACTCTGAAGAGCTGGAAGGAACAGCCCAGGAAGATGCGCAACCGCTTCCCCTAAGATGCTAAAGTAGAGAAGAACCAGGGGAGAGAGTGATTGCTCCTCTCATCTGTAAAACCTTCCATAGGAGCCCCCATGCTTGGTTCAATACAAAGCCTACGGCCTCCCCTCCACCTGCAGAACTGAGACCAACAGACACCAGGGAGCATGGTGTGCCTTGGACAGCAACAGGGCCACCTCCCTGCCCCAGTTCCAACTTGGCCTTTCTTTCTTTTCTGGCACTTTCCCAGGCAGACCAGAGCCATGCACTCAGCCCTCAACGCTGGAGAAATTGGTCTTCAGCCAGAAAAGTATAAATATAAACAGGCACCACAGTGCTTTCTTAATCTTCACAGCAGTCCTGTGGGCTAGGACTGCCACTGCCCAGAGGGAGGCCTTTTCAGATTTACCCAAAGGTACCATATAAAGCCAACAGCCACCCCGGCAGCCTCCACTTTAGATAGGAAGAAACTCAGAGAGGTTAAGTAACATATATAAGGTCACACAGCTGGTCAGCGGTCACTGGGATTCAAGCCCGGCTTTCCATTTCACCGGTGGGGAAACCGAGGCTCAGAGAAGTGAATTATCTGTCCAAGTTATACAGCCAAGAGGTGAGTGAGCAAGCCTTCGACCTCGTCTTTGATTTCTGAGCTTGTGTTTCCCACCGTGTTATGTTGGTGATGCTCCACCCAGCAGAGTCCCTGGTCTCTGGACATTTCCCTTTATAAACACAGCATCTGTTGAGGTCTTTTGCTCAGCAGAACCTTGCTTTAGGCAATGCTATAGAATGCAAAGACCGGGCTTGGATCCCAAGGATCACTGACCAGCTGTGTGATCTTAGATATGTTACTTAACCTCTCTGTGTTTCTTCATTTGTAAAATGGAAGCTGTCAGGGTGGCTGTCATTGGGTACCTTTGGGCAAATCTGAGAAAGGCTCCCCTCTGGGTGATTGCAGTCAGTGTGTGGGCTCCCAGTTGGGTGCATGGAGCCCAGGCTGGATTTCAGCACCACTCAGCATTTGGTCTTTTGCTCTTGTGCAGTGAAAACCTGCACAACTGAACAGGGCGGCCTTGGAAACTGCAGAGGGTCTTGGATGCAGTGAAAAACAAGCTTTGAAATCAATGAGGGCCTGAACCCTTGCTTGGTCATATGTGCGAAATGTCTTGTGCAACAAAGATGCAACGAATGGGGGCGAAAACAAGAAGTGATGCCTCGAGCAGAAGCAGCTTTGATGGCCGGAGCTTGAACTCCGAGGTTCGAGGGCCACGCTGTCTTCACATTTCCAATCCACATAGGACCTGCTCCTGGGTAAGGACAAGAACAGACTTGGGAGAAGGCAGGGAGCTGCCCTGCCCCATGATGGGGCCCTTCCTGGCCACCCCAGAGCCGCGCTGGAGCTGAAGACCAATTTCTCCAGCGTTGAGAGTTAGACCAACCAGCTGTGTACAGCCAGCCCTGCCTGCCTTCTCCCTGCCCACCTGCACTGACGCAGGGCTGTGGTTACAGAATGCAAAAAGTGCTTGTATTCATCTGTTCTCACATTGCTATTAAAAAACGCCTGGAGACTGTGTAATTCATAAAGAAAGGAGGTTTAATTGGCTCATGGTTCTGCAGGCTGTACAGGAAGCACGGTGCTGGCCTCTGCTCGGCTTCTGGAGAGGCCTCAGGAAATAATCATGGCAGAAGGCGAAGGAGGAGTCGACACCTCACACAGGGAAAGCAGGAGCTGAGCGGGGAATGCGCTACATACTTTTATTATTATTATTTATTTATTTTGAGTAGAGTCTCGCTCTGTTGCCCTGGCTGGAGTGCAGTGGCACGATCTCAGCTCACTGCCACCTCTACCTCCTGAGTTCAAGAGATTCTCCTGCCTCAGCCTCCCAAGTAGCTGGGATTACAGGCGTGCACCGCCACGCCTGGCTAATTTTTTGTATTTCTAGTAGAGATGGGGTTTCACCATGTTGGCCAGGCTGGTCTCAAACTCCTGACCTCAGGTGATCTACCTGCCTCGGCCTCCCAAAGTACTGGGATTACAGGTGTGAGCCACTACACCCAACCTGCTACACACTTTTAAAAAAGCAGATCTCAGGATAACTCACTCTCACTGTCCTGAGGACAGCATCCGGGCAATGGTGCTAAACCACTCATGAGAAGCTGCCCTCATGATCCAGTCACCTCCCACCAGGCCCCACCTCCAACACTGGGGATTACAATTGAACATGAGATTTGGGTGGGGACACAGAGGCAAACCATGTCAGCTCTCAACCTCCCACTTCGTGGTATGTAGTCCCACCCACGCCAAATCCTGGGGCTTGGGGCTCAGCCTTCCAGCGTGCCGTATGCATGGCTATGCCCTCCACAGACCCCAAAAAACTGGAATCAAATTCCCTCCAGAGTCAGGAAAGTCCTGGGCGCCAGTCACAGGGTGTGGCTGCAGAATCATGGCCCCAAAGGTGCTCATGTCCTAGACCCTGGAACCTGTGACTGTATTACTTACATGGCAAAAGGGACTTGGCAGATGGGGCTAAGTTGCGACGCTGAGATGTGGGGAGTGTCCTGGACTATCCAGGTGGCCTAATCTCAGCACGTGGCGGCTCAAAGGAGAAGGAGAAATGATGGCGATGTTTGACGTCTTGTCACACATCCGTGTGGCGGGAGGTCACGGGTCCTGAGCACGATGGAAGCTTTGCAGGTGGGACCCTCCAAGACCCCGCCCCACGCGCCTCTCCTTGTGGCTGGTTGATTTGTATCCTTTGTTAAAATAAAACTGAAATCCTAAATTGAGTAGTTTCCTGAGTTCTGTGAGTCCTTCTAGTGGGGTGAAACTTAGAGGGTAACAGAAACCCCTGAATGTACAGCCAGCTGATCAGAAGTGAGGTGACTGGAGACCCTGACCTTGCAGCACAGTCTCCTGTTCTTCATCTGTGACATGTGGCCCAAATCATGGTGACTCCCTGCCCTGGGGGAGGGGTGGCCCGGGGTGGCCAGAGCATGGCCTTCTGCAGCAGGGGGCTGAGGGCAGGAGTCGCACCTGCTTGGGTGGAAGGGTGGTTCCCAGCTGGAAGGGACAGCTGTATTTTAGGGTAACAGGCTCTGGGACAGTGCAGGGGTGGAACTGGCAGGAACAAGCTGTTCCAGGTGGCACATAAGGGTCCCAAGGACAGTGAGGATAGGAAGAGGGGAGTCCCTAGGCTCTGCTAAACCTCACACAGGTAACCAGGGGTCACACCACAAGCTTCTACCAAGTAGCCAGTGATTCCTCTGACCTGAGAGCTTAAGGGATAGCAAAGCCCCGCAGAAATGCAAATAGGGCCGAATGCTCCAAAGTCCCCTGCGGTACTGTCTGGAACCCTGGAGCATTGGGCTGGGCCGTAGCTTATTGGAACTTCCCCGTGATTTTTCTCATGCTTGGATTTCACTGTTCCCAGCCCCAAGCACAGAGAAAAATTGAAAATCAAATTTGCCAAGAAGGGATAGAAGAGAAAGCTGATTTGCATTATAATGATTTCTTTTGCTTTCTTTCTTTCTTTCTTTTTTTTTTTTTTTTTTGCCACAGCTAAAATTTTCCTTTTAAATAGCGAGCACTCCTGGGGCAGTGCAAATGGAATTCAGCTTACAAAATCAGGGTTCACGCTCCGATTTTAGGGACTCTCCACTGCACTGGGTAAAGCCAACCTGGCCTCCGGCGATCATATTTTGGAGGGTGGAGGAGGAAGCCGTTAGCGTGTTACCCCTCAGAGACAGCGGCTCTGAGGCAGCGCCCACAGCAAAACAGACATCGTTCTTCCCAGTTTCCTAAACCCTGGCGATTTCGGCTTTATATTAACAGATCAATATTTTTGCAGGAGATTCTATTTGAGCTCATGCGATTTTATTCTTTTTAATAAAGGAGAGTTGTTCAATGCGTAACAGAAAGTGACTTAATGTTTATGGCTGTTTCAGTGACGCTCCCGGGATGCGCTGTGGTTGCCTCAGTCACGGCAGCGGGAGGGGAATTCTTGTTATTAAGAGGAATCTTGTGCCTGCCGAGGAACCAGGAATAGCTGAAGACCCAGGCTGGGATGAGCTGCAATGAGGCAGGCCACGTGGTGCAGACCTGGCTCTTGTCATCTTTTCTTTTTCTTTTTTTTGAGATGGAGTCTTGCTCTGTTGCCCAGGCTGGAGTGCAATGGTGTGATCCTGGCTCACTGCTACCTCCACCTCCTGGGTTCAAGCAATTCTCCTGCCTCAGCCTCCCAAGTAGCTGGGATTATAGGCACGTGCCCCCACGTCTGACTAATTTTTGTATTTTTAGTAGAGACGGAGGTTTGCCATGTTGGCCAGGCTGGTCTCAAACTCCTGACCTCAAGTGATCCTCCCGCCTCGGCCTCCCAAAGTGCTAGGATTACAGACGTGAGCCACCGCGCCCAGGCTTTTGTCATCTTTTTAGCCTAAATGCATTCTCAAGTTGAAGGAGGGAATCCAGGGCCATCATTTTTGGCTCAGAAAATATAGAGTTTTCCCCTTAGTTTTCTTTTCCCCTTAGTTTTCTTTTCCCCTGCCTTCCCCAAGATGAACTTGACTTCTCTGCACAGCTGCTCCAGCAGGAATTAAATCATTCCTCTACATCTGGGGATCCCAGTTGCTATTGCCCCTCAGGTACTTGGACACTGTCCTCCAGCTACCTGGTCACTGCAGAGGCCCTCTCTCCCCCTTACTACCTCCCCCACCGACTGTGGCAAGGTGGGCTGTCGACCTCTTTCTTTGCCTCAGTAGGAAAGTCTTGGCTGTTTGCAAAAGCTTGCCTGCGGCTTCTTTGACAAGAGATGGGGGCAGATGCTTGAGCCCAGGAGTTCAAGTTCGAGGCTGCAGTGAACCCTGATGGCTGCACTGCCCTCCAGCCTGGGTGATGGAGTGAGACCCTGTCTTAAAGAACAAAACAAAACAACAACAACAAAAAGGCAAGAACTATTCAAGAAAAAGCCTTTTCTGGCAGTTTAGCTGTGAGTGTGTGTCAAAGTCGAGCACATGTCAGAAATCAGCACACGCACAAGTTCAGGATCCTCTGTGGAGAGGGGTGGGGACTGCCAGGCCATCTATCTGAACATGTGGTGCAGACATGGCTGAGCTCAGGGAGGAGCTGTCACTCCTAATTTGGGCTGGGGTCTTTGTGCAGATGTGGGCGGGAGTTTGACTCTGAGGTTTTTGAGACACAGGGCTGAGTGCGAGTGTGATCTGACGTGGGAACCAGCAACTGAGGAGTGGCAGCCAGTCCGGGCAGCATCTCTGGGCAGCACCTGTAGCCTGTGGGCACCCACGTGTGTGGATGCTCACGCACCTGCCCAGCCTGTGTGCATGAGTGCCCCAGATCCACAGACACTTCCCCTACGGGGAACACGCCCATCAGTGTGTGCATTTTGCCAAGTGTGCGGGGGACAACGGGCAGCCTGTTTCGAGGGAGTCCAACCTGGTGAGTGCTCTCAGCAGCCCCTGGCTGTCCACAACAGATTCTTTGCCAAGGACGCAGGCCAAGCCCTTTGCCCCAGCCCTGGCTTCCTCCATCTTCCTTCATAGAGAGTGGCCCCACGTGGACTCCTGCAGGCTGACCTGTCATCTCAGGCAGTTTGTAGTGGCCTGAAGTCCTGATTCCCGCGAGTGACTCTAGCCTGGCCTCAGGGGCTCTGTCATTCTGGCAACAGCAGGGGTGGGGTCTGCCCTCCCAGCTAGGAGGGTGCATTAAGAGGACTCATGGGGTGGGGGTGGCCATGTCCCCTGGAACTGCCATCCCTGGGAAGAGAAGCTGGCAGACCAGACACTCTCCTTAGCCTGCTGGGGAAGGGTATCAGGGGGTCTTCTGTGCAAAGGAATTAGAGGTACTAGAGTCCTCTAAGTTGTGGTCAGTAGATAGAAAAGTGCAGAATAAATGCTGCCTGTGAATTCCCTCCCAGGGTGTGGACGAAGCAGTCTCAACAAACTCTTTGGCCCTCGTCAAACCTCAAGGTAAGGGATGGGTGTGTGTCTGAACCTGGGGCTTCAGACAGAATCCCAAAGCCCAGCTTCTGATGCTCAGAGGCAGAGACCAGCTAGGCAGCCCTTCCTTGCTTCAGAATTCTGTCCTAACAGGGCTCTCGTTTATCTGGGGATGCTCAATGCCAACAACAACAGTAATAATGGCTGTCTGTCAGGGAATCCAGCAAAGGAAATGTCACCGGCTTCTTTGGGGCAGGCTCAGGAGCAGATTGATGTGTGTTGCTTCCTCAGGGAAGCCCCCAGCCCTCTTTGTCCCCTGCCCAGGGTCCTGGAAGGCTTTGGGGCATAAGAGCTGTCAGCCACTGGGCTCCCAGGAAGCTCTCTGGCCGCCAGCCTACAACAGGGTGGGGAAGTGTCGGAGGCAGCCCAGGGTCTAGTAACCTCTGAGCTGGCAGCAGGCAGCGGAGGGGCGGGGCACATCACGATACACTGGAGGTGGAGGAAGGGCTCAGCAGCGGGGCCTAGAAGCATCCCTGGGACTTTCGGCAGGCCCTAAGCTGGATTCTCAGAGTTGTTTCAGCTTCCACATGGCCTTCTTTCCACTTCTAGGGCCTTGGGCCAGGGGAGGGGCAGTAAAGGGCTCTGCCTGCTGGGAGCCGAGCAGAATGGAAGGTCTAGTCCAGTGACCATGGGAGACGCCATGACCAGGAGCGTCCTTGCACCCAGTCCCCGCTTGGGCCCCACACTGGAGAGGGCTCTATCTGACTAGACCTCACCTCGAGGGCGAGGGTCTGGGGGCCACAAAGGCCCTACAGCCTTTCGTATACTCAGATGGAATTATTTTCTAGGAAATTTATTGATTTGTGTGTGTGTGTGTGTGTTTGAGAGAGTCTCACATCGTCATCCAGGCTGGAGTGCAGCGGCTCCATCTCCGCTCACTGCAACCTCCGCCTCCCGGGTTCAAGCAATTCTCCTGCCTCAGCCTCCTGAGTAGCTGGGACCACAGGCACCCACCACCACGTCCAGCTAATTTTTGTATTTTTAGTAGAGACAAGGTCTCACCATATTGGCCAGGCTAGTCTTGAACTCCTGACCTCGGGTGATCAGCCCACTTCGGCCTTCCAAAATGCTGGAATTACAGCGGTGAATCACTGCACCCTGCCAGGTTTTGTTTTGTTTTTTTTTCAATTGTGGCAAAAAACACATAACATAAAATCACCATCGTAACCATTTTTTTTTTTTTTTTTTTTTTTTTGAGACGGAGTCTCGCTCTGTCACCCAGGCTGGAGTGCAGTGGCCAGATCTCAGCTCACTGCAAGCTCCGCCTCCCAGGTTTACGCCATTCTCCTGCCTCAGCCTCCCGAGTAGCTGGGACTACAGGCACCTGCCACCTCACCCGGCTAGTTTTTTGTATTTTTTTTAGTAGAGACGGGGTTTCACTATGTTAGGCAGGATGGTCTCGATCTCCTGACCTCGTGATCCGCCCGTCTCGGCCTCCCAAAGTGCTGGGATTACAGGCTTGAGCCACCGCGCCCGGCCCATCGGAACCATTTTTAAGTGCACCGTTCAGTAGAGTTAAGTACATTCACGTTCTGATGCAACCCTTCTCCAGGAAAACTAAAACTCCGTCCCCATTAAATCACTCCCCATTCCCCCTCCCTCCAGCCCCAGACAACCATCATTTTACTGTTTGTCTCTAGTCTTAACTATTCTAAGAGTCCCATATAAGTGGAGTCATACAGTATTTGTCCTTTTGTGACTGGCTTAATTTATTTAATATAATGTCTCCAAGGTTCACCAGTGTTACAGCATGTATCAAAAATCCCTTCCTTGGTGCCAGGCATGGTGGCTCATCCCAGCACTTTGGGAGGCCAAGGCAGGTGGATGGATCACTTTGAGGCAGGTGGATGGATCAGTTTGAGACCAGCCTGGCTAACATGGTGAAACCCTGTCTCTACTAAAAATACAAAAATTAGCCGGGTTTGGTGGCACATGCCTGTAATCCCAGCTACATAGGAGGCTGAGGCATGAGAATCACTTGAGCTTGGGAGGCAGAGGTTGCAGGGAGCCAAGATTGTGCCACTGCACTCCAGCCTGGGTGACAGAAGGAAACTCTCTCTCAAAGAAAAGAAAAAAAATTCCTTGGCCAGGCTCAATGACTTATGCCTGTAATCCCAGCACTTGGGGAGGCGGAGGCAGGAGGATCGCTTGAAGCCAGGAGTTCAAGACCAGCCTGGACAACATGATGAGACCCCCACCTCTACAAAAAATAAAAAATCAGGCCGGGCGCGGTGGCTCAAGCCTGTAATCCCAGCACTTTGGGAGGCCGAGATGGGCGGATCACGAGGTCAGGAGTTCGAGACCATCCTGGCTAACATGGTGAAACCCCGTCTCTACTAAAAAATACAAAGAAAAGCTAGCCGGGCGAGGTGGCGGGTGCCTGTAGACCCAGCTACTCGGGAGGCTGAGGCAGGAGAATGGCGTAAACCCGGGAGGTGGAGCTTGCAGTGAGCTGAGATCCGGCCATTGCACTCCAGCCCTGGCGACAGAGCGAGACTCCGTCTCAAAAAAAAAAAAAAAAAAAAAAAAAAATTCAGCAGGGTGTGGTAGCTTGCACCTGTAGTCATTGCTAGTCAGGAGGCTGAAGTAGGAGGATCACTTAAGCCTAGGAGGTTGAGGCTACAGTGAGCCATGATGGTGCCACTGCACTCCAGCCTAGGTGACAGAGCAAAACTGTCTCAAAAAAAAAAAAAAAAAAAAAATTCCCAGGCTGGGCGTGCTGGCTCATGTTTGTAATCTCAGCACTTTGGGAGGCTGAGGCAGGCGGATCACCTGAGGTCAGGAGTTCAAGACTAACCTGGCCAACGTGGTGAAACCTCCACTAAAAATACAAAAATTAGCTGGGCATGGTGGCACGTACCTGTGATCCCAGCTGCCTGGGAGACTGAAGCAGGAGAATTGCTTGAACCTGGGAGGCAGAGGGAGGCTGCAGTGAGCTAAGATCACGCAGCTGTACTTCAGCCTGGGCAACAGAGTGAGACTCTGCCTCAAAAAAAAAAAAAAAAAATTCCTTCTTTTGTAAGGCTGAATAAGCAATTCTCCTGCTTCAGCCTCCCGAGTAGCTGGAATTACAGGCGTGCACCACCACACCTGGGTAATTTTTGTATTTTTTCTAGTAGAGACGGGGTTTCGCTGTGTTGGCCAGGCTGGTCTTCAACTCCTGACCTCAAGTGATCTGCCTGCCTTGGCCTCCCAAAGTGCTGAGATTACAGACATGAGCCACTGCACCCATCCAGGAACTTTAATTTGGAAATATTTTCAAACTTATTTTAAAAAGTTGGAAGAACAGTACCACAAAACTCCTGTGTATCATTTACCCAGACTCATCAGTTTTTAAAAAATAAATTTTTATTTTTGAGTAATTTTAGATTTGCTGAAAAGGCAAAGTAATTACCATTCCCAACTCCATTTCACTCAGCTTCCCCTGATTTTAACATCCTACCTAACCAGGGTGCATACCTCTGTCAAAACTAACAAACGGGCACTGGTATCAGACTAGTGACTAAACTACAGACTTTATTAGAATCTCACCAGTTTCTCCTCTAAAATCTTTTTTTCTGTCGCAGGATCTAATCCAGGGTTCCACGTTGCCTCTAGTCAGACACCAGTCAGAATTGATAAGAGATGATACAAACCAGCTGAGACTGAAATATCATTAAATGTCAAGTTCAAGAGGAAATGTCTCCCAGGTTGCGAGGAGGTGTGAGCAGGGCCCTAAGGAGGATTAGAGATTGGAAAGGAAGCTGCTGTCCTTGCCTGTCTGTGGAGAGGTGATGTGAGCACCTTGACCGCCTAAGGGGAAGCCTTGGCCCAGGGCCTCTACGAACCCCACAGCCAAGGGCGGGACGGGTGCCTGCGTCAAGAGTCCAGGTGGGAAGCTACGCCTCAGCAGCCTCTTCCAGGCTGGAGGAGAAGGGAGGAGGGCAGCAGGTGCAGGGCTGGGGCGATGCGCAGGAAGACAAGGGAAGCAAGCTTGGAAGCCTCTGCTCTTCCCCGGGAAGCAGGGTCCTTGGGTCATCTGCTAAGTGGAAGGGGAGAGGAGTGGCGTTTGGGAGCCTTGCTGTGGCCAAGTAGAGCCAAGGATGCCCCAGAGCGTGGGCATGTGCCGCCCCCAAAGATCTGCGCTCTAGGGGCTGTGCAGACCAAGGTGACACGAGGAGGCGGCCACAGGCTGATGCAGGGCTGGGTGGACTGGCAGCTAGGACTGAGGGTACAAGGAGGGGCAGTTAGATGAGCTGCTTTGTTGTCGGAAAAACAGAGTGCTGTCCCTGTTCCACCTCAGACATGCAAAAGCAGCCATTGGCAAAGGCCTCCACCCCCTGGGTGGGGTTATGTGAAGAAGGCGATGCCCCTTCCCCAGTAAGCTGGACAGCTCCTTTCATAGCAATGGGTTTGTCTGACTCCCCAAGGTTTTACGTCTGTCCCCAGGGAGATGCTCATCTACCCGCAAGTATTCTCTGAGCAGAACCTCCCAGGATGCTTGGATGAGAACAGGCGGGGTTTAAACAAAGGAAGCCCCCAAAAGCCAAGCCTGGACGCTCATGGTGGGATTCTGTCTGTGAGAGTCTGGGTGGGTGGGTAGGGGGACGGCCGCCTCCTCTCAGAGTCTGGGCCTTTCCTGTGTCTTGCCTCTGCACAAAACAAGCATGCTTCTGGGTCCCATGTCAGCCTGGAAATGGGTGGATGGGGCTCTGTTTGTGGGTGCCTGTGACCTGCCTTTGAAGATGGTGCTGCATTGCCTAAAATTGCAAACCCCTGCTTCTCTGATCACCAGTATCCGGGGCTGCTCGTTTCTTTTTCCACAGCATCTTTCACACTATTTATCATGCATGCACTATGTCTACTGTCCACTCTCTGCTTCCCCTGCCAGAATGTAAGCTCCTTGAGGGCAGGATCCTTCTCAGATGTGTCCACTTCTGCATCTCCAGAATAGCGCCTGGCAGAGGAGCAGTTGTTCATGGATGCTGATCCAAGGAGGCTGTGTACCTTGGCCTGGTGATCCCAGGGAGTCAGCCTCGGGCCTCTCCCTGCAGATGCGGGATCTCACAGGACAGGGGACAGATGCTGAAATGGCACCAAGCTGCCCTTCTCCATCCTCCGTCCCACCTTTGGCTGCCTCTCTGTCAAGCATGAGCCACGGTTCCCCCAATTTGCTAGCAAATGGTGGATTATTCCCTCCAGTACCTCCTACTGAGCCCAGGAGAGACTGTGAGGTCTAAAGCTGTTTCTATGGCAACAGGATCAGGGATCAGGGATTTGCTGTTACAGTAACTGGTTAGGAGGTAGCTGCCTCCCCACTCCTGGCGAGGGTCTTGTCGGAACTGGGTGTGAGTGGGGCAGTATTGTCATGGGACTGTGTCATGAGATGGAAAACATTCAGACATTGAAGGACCTTTATCCCAAATTCATCACCTTCCTTACTTCTCTAAGCCTCAGTTTCCACATCCCTAAAATGGGATTAAAAGGCTGTTTTAGGAGTCACTGAGAAAGCTGCTATAAGGTACCAAGCATGGCCCGGGCAGAGCAGGGCTCGTGGATGTGAAACTGCCTGGCACCGAGAGGAGCCTTGCCATGGTAGGGGCAGGGGTGGGCGACATATGGGCAGGCGGTGGGCTGAGGCCCTCAGGGCTGGGGGAGCTCAGGACTAGTGGGAAAGCAGCCTCTGGTTGTAGGCAGTTTCTCCATTTCCCTTTCTGAATTCTCTCCCCAGTCTGCCAGCTGGCAAGCCCCGCTCCTGGCTCCAGGACACTTTCTTTTGCCAATCTCATCCCCGCAGCTAAATTTCAAGGAGACACTTTATGGTCTTTCAAACGATCCTCCCCACCCCCAGCCTCCCAAAGTGCTAGGATTACAGGCGTGAGTCACTGCACCTGGCCAGGGATCCATTCTTTTAGGGACTGGCTTTCAACCGGAGAAAATGTATGTGGGGCTGGTCAAGGCACCTCACTGCCTGCCAGAGTATTCCCTAAATGGCATCTTGCCTTTCCCAGGAGACATGGCTTTAATCCATTCGAGGGGCATGTGTCCCCAGATGGCTCCAAAGAGTGACTCTTAGGGATGGGGCTCCAGGCTCCTGGACAGGCCCCAGCAGAGACCTCTACACAGCTGGAAGTCTAGACCGTGGGCCCAGCTGACCAGATTTACAAATGTGAATAAGATGAGCCTAATAGGGCTGTCTTCCCATCCCTCTCAAGTGCTGTGATTATCCACAGAAAAGGTGAGTACTTGGTCGGGCACTTTGGGAGGCTGAGGTGGTTGGATCACCTGAGGTCAGGAGTTCGAGACCAGCCTGGCCAACATGGTGAAACCCTGTCTCTACTAAAAATACAAAAATTAGCCAGGCATGGTGGTGGGTGCCTGTAATCCCAGATAATCAGGAGACTGAGGCAGGAGAATTGCTTGAACCCAGGAGGCAGAGGTTGCAGTGCGCCAAGATGGCACTACTGCACTCCAACTTGGATGATAGAGCAAAAACTCCATCTCAAAAAACAAAAGAAAGAAAGAAAGGAAGGAAGGAAGGAAGGAAGGAAGGAAGGAAGGAAGAAAAAAGAAAGAAAAAAGAAAAGATGAATACTGGAAAGGCCTGGAGAAACCACTAAACCCTGGCTGCACACACCCAGCTACAGGGCCATGTAGGTGATGGAAGTGGGTGGGGAGAACCACAGGGCACGGTACAGCCTGTGGCAAACTGGAGAGCATGTTACCTTCTCTAGGGGGCAGCCACTACCCAGCTCCTGTGGGCTGTTACCATGTGGGCATGTGACCCTTGTGGATGGATGATCTGCTCACAATTTTTCTTCCCTCCCTACCCTGGCCATGGCTTCCCACGAGCATCATCAACTTCCCCATCCTAGAGATGTCGGCCTTGGCTCACTTGCTTCAGCCAATGAGATATGCACGTCTAGGGTGTGTGCAGAGGTATTCGATGCCCACATGGTAAGCCTCCTGCACGTTTTTCATCACAATGAGACACACCTGTCCTAGGCAGCCACTGCCCCTCCGGCCTGCTGCCCCCTTACCCAGAAGTTCTGTCCACTTCTGTCCACCTGAAAGAGGGGGGAAATTAGATGGTTCAGGGTGCCCAGATTTGGAGTCCGGCGACAGCCCCCCTGTCCTAGCTGGGCAATTCTGGCAAGTTCCTTAACCTTTCTGAGCCCCAGTATCCTCATCTGTAAAATGGGGTGGGTGAGAGAACTTACTGTGTCTCAGGGGATCCGATGGAAAAATCGGTGCCAACTGACCATCAGGTACCAACAACGTAACTTCTCTGGGTGCCCTGTCCCATCCTTACTCCTTCTTTGGTACCCCTACTGTGATCCACTCAGTTCTTTGACAAACATTTATTGAGCGTCTGTGTGCTGGGTGTCACAGCCACCCAAATTCCTGTTCAGGACTGAAGGGCTTAGAACTCCAGCTGCTGAAAGTGTCATTGACACTCACCATCAGGTGCCAGCCCCGTTGGAGACTGCTTCAGCTGAGACAGCTGTCTTCCTGGACAATGTCCCCTTCCCAGCATGGCTCCTCGCCAAGGACTGCCCAAAGCAGGGATATGGAGTCCCGACCCGCTTCTCCCGGCTCAGGACGGCCCTGAAGGGCCATGTCTTCAGAACTCCCTGCACGGTCCACCAAGGCTTCTGCTGAGGCTGCATCACAGCTCAGCTTCTCCTTTGGCCCCATGTGCTCTTTTGCACCCCTCCCACAGGCAGGACCCCCAAGAATGCTCCCCAATCAACCTTGTGATGCGAATCTCCCAATGAGTTGATGGGCATTTGAGTTGTTTCCAGCTTTGAGGTGATTATGAACAAAAGCCGCTGTAAACATTCTCATACAGGTCTCCGTGTGAACACAGGTTTTCATTGTTCATGGATAAATAATGAAGGGAGGTGTATTAGTCAGTTCTCGCGCTACTATAAGGAAATACTTGAGACTGGGTAACTTCTAAAGAAAAGATGTTTAATTGGCTCACAGTTTCACAGGCTATACAGGAAGCATGGCGTTGTCTGCTTCCGGGGAGGCCTCAGGGAGCTTTTATTCATGGCGACGGAGGGCAGAGGGGGAGCAGGCGTCTTACATGGCAGGAGCAGGACCAAGAGAGAGAATGGGAGGTGCCACACACTTTTAAACAACCAGATCTCATGGGAACTCACTGACTATCACAAGAATGGCACCCAGGAGGATGGTGCTAACCCACTCATGAGAATCCACCCCCATGATCCAACCACCTCCAACACAGAGGATTACAATTTGACAGATTTGGGTGGGGACACAGATCCAAACCATATCAGGTGGGACTGCTAGGTTGGATGGTAAATGTAGGCTTAACTTCATAAGAAACTCAGCCAGGCACGATGGTTTATGCCTGTAATCCCAGCACTTTGGGAGGTCAAGGCGAGTGGATCACGAGGGCAGGAGATCGAGACCATCCTGGCCAACATGGTGAAGCCTCATCTTTACTAAAAATACAAAAATTAGCCAGGTGTGGTGGTGGGCACCTGTAATCCCAGCTACTCGGGAGGCTAAGGCAGGAGAATTACTTGAACCCGGGAAGTGGAGGTTGCAGTGAGCCAAGATCATGCCACTGCACTCCAGCTTGGCAACAGAGCAAGACTCTGTCTCAAAAAAAAAAAAAAAAAATTGAAGTCCAATTTTTTCTCTTATGGTTTATGCTTTTTATACCTTATCTAAGTAATCTTTGCCTAACCTAAGGCCACTAAAATTTTCTCCTTTTTCTTCTAAAAGTTTCATAGTTTTAGGTTTTCCATGTAGGTCTATGATCCATTCAGTTATTTTTGTATATGGCAGAAGATATGGCCCTAGGCTCATCCTTTGGCATATTAATGCACAATTAGTTGTCCAACCATTTGTTGATATAATGACTTTTTTTTTTTTTTTTTTTAAGAGACAGGGTCTTGCTCTGTTGCCCAGGCTGGAGTACAATGGTGCAATCATAGCTCACTCCATCCTTGACCTCTCAGGCTCAAGCAATCCTCCCATCCCAGCCTCCTAAATAGCTGGAACTACAGGCATGAGCCATTGTGCCCAACTGGCGTCAATTTTTGACAGTATCTCTTTGTAATGCATCTCTTTTCCCAGCAATTCTTTCCACTCCTGACGACCATTTTTATTTTTACATCTGCCCTGCAACTTCAACCAGATCTTCTCTGTGTTATCCACAGCTTGATTCTAAAAGTTGAAAAGAATAAGATGTTTGTATTTTTATGTCCACACAAATATTTTTTGCTGTTGAATCAAGCAGTATACTAAAATATACACTTTGGGTCCAATGTCCAACCTTGGCTCACTCATATTTCTAACATCAAGGACCAATAGATTCTCTTTTCTCACACTGAATCAATAACTTACAATCATGTAATATTTAACATTTTTTGAGCTGGGTCATCATTTTCTCATATAATTGTTTATTTTTCCTAGAGTTTCTAATTGCCTTTTTTTGTATTATGTACTTTAGTCAAATCTCCATCATACTATAAATTCTATGGCATTCCTTTTTCCCTAGGAAACCTTGCTCTTAAAATCTACTCTTCTTAGGCCGGGCGCGGTGGCTCAAGCCTGTAATCCCAGCACTTTGGGAGGCCGAGGCGGGCGGATCATGAGGTCAGGAGATCGAGACCATCCTGGCTAACATGGTGAAACCCCGTCTCTACTAAAAAAATACAAAAAACTAGCCGGGCGAGGTGGCGGGCGCCTGTAGTCCCAGCTACTTGGGAGGCTGAGGCAGGAGAATGGCGTAAACCCAGGAGGCGGAGCTTGCAGTGAGCTGAGATCCGGCCACTGCACTCCAGCCTGGGCGACAGAGCGAGACTCCGTCTCAAAAAAAAAAAGAAAAAAAAAAAATCTACTCTTCTTGCTACAATTTTCATTGGTTGGTCCCTAGGCCTAAGGTTACAGGATCCTTGGTGTGTCAGTTTTCTTCCCAGAAACAACTGTGGCCAGTGGCACCTTTGCCTGAGTTCTTGTCCTGTGTGCAGAAAGAATGAGGTACGCAGACAAGTGAAGGGTGAGCAAAATGAAGAGGAGTTTTATTGAGTGTTACAATGAAAGGGCACAGGATGCAAGCCCACTCCACCCTGTTGCTAAACCTTTGTCCTGCTCTCACAAACTTATTGTAAAGATTTTGTAAGTTCCTGTTTTTCTGTGGCATGGCAGGGTCACAGGACGCGTTTAAGTATTACCTGCTAAACCCGTTGTGAAACCTGTCACAATATGATTAACTGCCTTTGTGTGAGACTGCTTTCCCGCCTCAGGTTTGCGAAAACAAGCCCTGCCCTGTCCTGCGAGCCCCTGATAAACGTCATCAGAGTTTCAAAATTAACGGAAATATCAGAAATGGCGGGAACCAATCATAATAAGCCGAATCGCCTTGTTCAAATATCAGCCAATCATACATCCAGTTTGTACAATGACTCTGTGCCTGTTTACCCCAGACTATATAACACTGTCCTGAGCCCAGTTGGGGAGCTCTCCTGCCCGGCTCGTTTCACGAGTGAGTGAGAGCTCCAGGTTCGAACCTGTAATAAAGATCCTTGCTGCTTGGCTTTGACTCTGGACTCTGGTGGTCTTCTTCGGGGAATAAACGGTCTGGGCATAATAACAACAGCTCAGTAAGACTCACAATGGGTAAGTCCTCTGTGTAGGCAGGTTGTCCCATCAAGTGTTCAGCAATCAGCAGAGAGGAGGCCTTGGAAATGGTGGCTCCCTTCCGCAGGCAGGTCACTTGGATGTCTCTGAAGGTCTCTGAAGTTCTCAACAGAGAGGGTAGCTCCTCTCTGCAGCTGGTCATCCTGTCATCTGCTCAGCTCTGGCTGATCCTGGGGCTTTTATGGGCCTCAGAGAGGAGGAAGTGCATGGGCAGCCATGGGTGGACTCTGAAAAGGCACCAGTTCCCACTTCAGTCAGTGGGACTGGCAGCCTGGCCCCAGCCTTCAGGACCTCCCTGGCCTGAAGGTAATGACTCACCAGGGACCCGCCCACTTCCTCCGGGAATCTGCCTCCTGCTGCCGTTCACGGTGTCTGGGCTTATTGTGACTTTGCTCCAAGATCAGAGCAGGCACCAACAGCAGAAAGAAGCCAGACAGTGGGGTCAGGCACTTCTGAACCTGCGAGGGTAGGGGTGCCTTCCTGGGACCCCAAGAGTACAGGGATGCCTGAGTCTGCTGCCACAGTTTGGGTAGCTGCAGTAGCACCCGGGAGGGCAGGGCTCTTTCCTGCTCCTGGCCCCCCAAGAGCACAAGGAAGCTCAGATCTGCAACCACAACTTGGGTGGCTGCAGCCCCACCAGGAGGGCAGGACTCCTGCCTGCTTCGTAGAGCGTGCAACCCCAGCCATGCCTGCCTGCTGCAGCCCGTGTGACGGCAGCACCAGGCCGTCTGGAGCAGCTGCTACCATCATTAGAGTCACCCATCACCTTGGTTTGCCCAGGACTGCAAGATTCCCCAGGAGACAAGACTGTCAGTACTGAAACTAAAAAGTCCCAGCCAACTGGGATGAGTTGGTCACCCTGTCTAGGGCTGAGATCAAACCTCAGAACTTCCCTTGACTCTCTTCTAGGTTGGATTCAGTTTCCTGGATCTTTCTCTTTCTTCATTTACTCCCTGATTTCTCTGGAGAACATTATCAAGCAACTTTTAAAGAAAGGCTGTGTTCGTATATGTATACCAAATCATCACGTTGTATACCTTAAATACACACAATTTCTATTTATCAATGGTACTTGGATAAAGCTGAGGAAAAAATGTTTAAGTGGGTGTGTTGAAGATAATCTGTATCCTTATGTTTGAAAGGTCTTTATTCTGCCATGAGGTTTTTGATAGATAATGTAGCTAGATATATAATTCCAGGTTGCAAATAATTTTCCCTTCTAACATGCAGCCATCCTGCACCCATTGCCTTCTAGTACCCAGTGTTACTGGTAGGCAATGTGGTCCTAGTCTGCCCTCCTTTCTGTACAGAGCCCGCTCCTCTTTCTCCTAGGTTCCCCAGCTCTGTTTTCTTTAGTTTTTGCATTTTGAGATTGTGTATTTTCCAGTCCTTCTATTGAACTTTTCATTTTAGCAAGCATATTTGTTCATCTCAGGAAATCTTTGATGGTTCTCTAGGTTTTCTTATCCCAAGAAAACTGAGCTCTGTAATAGATGGAATATATTCTGCAGTCTCCCTGAGTATATTCATTAGAGGGCTTAAATGCTATCTTCTGTTCCGTGAATTATTTCTGCTTCCTCTGGGCCAGCATTTTTGTTGCTTTCCTGCTTTTTCTCCTTGGCATGGATGGTCTTCTTCAAATGCCTGGGGATCCTTCATGGCTCATTCACATGCAAGAGGGAAGGACGGGAGTTGTAGGCTGGTGTTTCCTCTGCTATGGAGTAAATTGGTCTCCCCATCCTCTCCTGTGTAGGCTGGGGTGGGGGCCTACATGCGGATGGGCAGGGATTTTCTCTGGAGCATCAGTATCTTCACAGGGACACGCTCATATTTGGCGGCCTTGCGGTTCAGAGGCCTTAGCTTTCCCCAGCTGTTGTCTTCTTTAGCGAGGAGCCTTCCAGGATGTCATTGAGTGAAATGCACAGAGGGTGGGAGAGGGTGAACTGGTACATGTGCAGGTATTTCATAAACAGACCGTCAATGACTCCCCTGTCCTCAGCAAGCACATTTTGCTCTATAGAATCTCTTGCCTCTGAGCCCTGAGTCTCGAGGGCTCTGTCTGGTCACTGCGCCCTCTCTCTGCAGTTCTATCCTGAGCTGCAGCACTCTCTACCTGTGTAGCAAGCAACACCTCCCATCCACTGTCTCCCAGGGATTGGTGACCCCCACCCCTGTCTTGGTGTTGTGGGTTTATTCTTTTTAGTCTATTACATTTGCATTTTGAGGCCAGGGGTGGAGGGGAGCTTGGAAGATGCACATATGCACAGCCTTCAAAACGGAAGCTTTGCCTCAAGATTGAATTGGGGCTTGCCATGAAATAGAGGCTCCCATAACACAAATAAAATTGGACATTTATGGATGCTTGTAACACGTGAGGCTCTGTAGTTCACATGCTTTGTCTTTTTTATTTCTCATTGTTTTTATCCCCATTTTACAATTTAAAACTGAGATGTATAAAAATTAAGTAACTTGCTCCAAATCACATGGCAGGTAAAAAGTGGAGGCAGAATTCTAACCCCCACCCACTCAAAGTGAAATTAGCCAAGTACCTGCCAAGCAGCAGGTGAGATGTACCCGTGGGGCTGCTTCCAAAATCCCCAGCCACATTTGTGTTCCAGGAAAATTGCATACAACAGGCTTCCTCCAGGAGCCTCCCCCAAGAGAGGCAGCCTTGGGAACCATCTGACCCAGCCTGGGACAGGTATGGGGCTGCATCCTGCCCCTTCCTGTCTTCCATGCCATTAATGGGCCCTCCCCTGGGGCCACCTCTTGCTCTGACAGCTGTAGGGAGGAGGGAACTGAGACTTCCTTCAAGCTGAGCCTAAGGCAGAGCTCTTCCTGCATTCCCTCCCCTGGGCTGCAGGTAACACCATCCGAATGAGATAGGAATAAATACAGGGTGGGTCACAGGATAATTAAAAAATTCCAGGCGCTGTTTTGTCAGAAGCGTTGGAACCAGAGCAACTCCATCTTGAATAGGGGCTGGGTAAAAACAGGCTGAGGCCTGCTGGGCTAGTCACGGGATGAGATAAGAGGTCAGCACAAGATACAGGTCATAAAGACCTTGCTGATAAAACAGGTTGCAGTAAAGAAGCTGGTCCAAACCAAAACCAAGATGGCGACGAGAGTGACCTCTGGTCGTCCTCACTGCTGCACTCCCACCAGCGCCATGACAGTTTACAAACGCCATGGCAACCTCAGGAGGTTACCCTGCATGGTCTAAAAAGGGGAGGCATGAATAACCCACCCCTTGCTTAACATATAATCAAGAAATAACCATAAAAATGGGCAACCAGCAGCCCCGCCTACAGAGTAGCCATTCTATTATTCCTTTACTTTCGCAATAAACTTGCTTTCAATTTATTCTACAGACTCGCCCTGAATTCTTTCTTGCACAAGATCCAAGAACCCTCTCTTGGGGCCTGGATTGAGACCACTTTCCTATAACGGTTTCACATGACTAGAGGTTATGGGCTGATAAAACCCTGGAAACCAGGGTGTGTGGATCCACCATGGTGCTGGATTTGACCCGGGTTCCTCCTAGGATCTCATTATACGCTCATTAACATCCTAAATCACACACCTGCCAGCGCCAGGACAGTTCCAAGACCACCTGTATTTGGTGTAAAAATGAGTGGCACCATAATTCTGAGAAATATCCACCTTTTTCCAGGAACTTTCATGAATATCCCATCCATTGGTTGAAGAAACCCATAAAGATGAAACCCCAAACCCACTGCGCGATCCTCTCTTGAGAACGCGGCGCTCCTTTCTTGTGTACTTTTCGTTTTGCAATAAATCTCCATACTTTCACTATTTTCTGACTCATCCTTGAATTCCTTCTCGAAAGGGTGTCAAGAGCTGGGGTTGAGGTCCCACCGGCATTTGGGGATCTCCTCAGGCCCATCGGTATCATGAAGAGTATTTGAAGTGACAGCCACTGTGTACTGAAGGACTACCATGGTCAAATACATCAGCTCCAATTCTCCATAACCCTTAAAGATAGGGACTTGCATCCCCATTCTTCTGATAAGAAAACTGAGGCTCAGCAGTGAAGGAACTTGCCCAAACCACCCAGCTGGTCAGTGATAGAGCCCGATTTTAACTGGGTCTGAAATGTGCTCATGCCAGCGTGAGCTATAGACAGCGACGGGACTTCCACCTCCGCCACACCCTGGCATGGCACTGTGTAAGTTTCAGTGCTGTAGAAGGAATAGCACTCGAATATAAAATTTTCTGTTTTAATTCTCAGCAAGGCAAGTTACTTCCATAGAAGGGTGCGCCCTTACAGATGGAGCAATGGTGAGCGCACACTTGGACAAGGGAGGGGAAGGGGCTCTTATCCCTGACGCACGTGGCCCCTGCTGCTGTGTGGTTCCCCTATTGGCTAGGGTTAGATCGCACCGGCTAAACTAATTCTAACTGGCTAATTTAAAGAGAATGATGGGGTGAGTGCTTTGGCAGGAGTCAGGGCAGAGCAGGTAGCAGGTAATCTGAATGAGTTAGGGTGGAGCAAGTGATTAAATGAGTTAGGGTGGAGTCGGTGATCAGAAGGAGTCAGGGTGGAGCAGGTGATCAGAATGAATCAGGGTGGAGTAGGCAATCAAAAAAGGTTGCTTTACGAGACAGTTGAGTTTAAAAGTAGAAGGCAAAGAATTAAACACACTGACGTATTAATTCTTGGAAAAGAAATGTAGAACTCATATCGAATAACCCTAAGGGGCAACCAGGCCCCAAAGCCTGGGTTCAGGCTCAAGAGGCCCCTAGCCAAGGCGCTCCCAATGCCACTGGGTTGCGACCCTTGGGAGTTTTCAAGGGTGAACCTTGGGCACTGCCCCCTTCGGACCCATTGTCTGGGAAAAACAGCCACCCGATTGTTGGTCAAGATTCTGGATTAATCCTTCACCTGCCTGGCCCCAGCTGGCCACTTGACCCAGTGCTGCGCCCCAGCCAGGGATGCGTCCTTGCAGCCAGCAGCGCTTCCTTCAGCATTAATCACATTTACAGCTGGCTCACAGCGCTGGCAGCCTGGCAGATGCAGCTGCGGGGAATGTGGGTTGCAAGGGGGGGGGAGGAAAAAAAAAAAAAAAAAAACTCGGGGAGTCCAGGGAAGGGGGAGGGGGTGTGGGTGACAGGAAAGGAAATGGATGTAAGGTCTAACTGTTAAGGGTAATTGTCACAAAGATTGGAGATTGTAGAGAAAATATTTGCAAAAGCATCTAGCCCACTGTCTCCCCTTTCCTAGAGGAAGTCAGCGCCAGAGACCAAGGAGGTAGGGAGGGGGTCTTGGTGCAGAGGTGTGACACCAGGGGGAGCTGGAAGGGTTCTCCGTGCGGGAAGCGCTGCACAGAGCCACTGGGTGGAGAGGCCGGAACCCCAGGGGAGCTCCCGCTGCCGGCCAGGCTTTAGCAGGCTGAGCTCATGCAGTTGCCCTGAAGACCCCGGATGGAGATCGCACAGTCCCCCCTCGCCGATGAGTCTCACTCCACTTTATGGTAGCCTTGCTTCAAGAAATTTCTATTTTCATCACCAAGGGTTGGTCTTGGGCTTCAGCCTTGGATCCTGCCCTCTAGGGACCCCTCTCCTCCTTCCCGACTTGGGAGGAGGAGAAGGCAGAGCCGGGGCGGGTGAGCAGCCGAGGGTCTCCAGGCAGAGCTCCTTATGCATAAAACAGGAGGGCTTTTCCTCCGCAGCTAATCAGAGCCTCTGGGCCGAAAGACTGCAAATGAAGGGCCTCGTCAAGTCATTTCCCTTGCAAATGAAGCTGCCGCTCCGGCGCTTTTGCCTCTTTAATACCTCATCAACACCGCAGGTGACCCGGAGCCCGCTGCTCGGCTGGGACCGCGCCGGCAGCTATTTGGCACATTTCAATTAGCGTGACGGGTGCCTGGTAAACAACCGAGGCCGGCTGCGGGCACCTGCAATCCCTGACCCCCGACGCCCTCCCCGAGAACCCTGGAGACGCGGCTCCGCCCCCACCGGTAATTAGGAGATTTTCAAGGCCGAGGTCCCCAAAGCCCAGCCCAGCTGGAGAGATCAGCCCTGCGGTCCTGCCGCGCACTCCACCGCCAGCCTCTCGGGAGTCAAGGGATCCGCCTTCAGGGTGTAAGTGCGGGTGGGGGGCCTCGGGAGGGGAAGGGTGGTGTTTGGGGGGTCCAGGCCAGTTCTTAGGGCAGACGGCTACGGGCCACGTCCGCCGGCAGAGCTCAGCTTCAGATAAACCCAGAGAGGAAGAAAACCTCAAGCCGCTCACCTCTGGGTGCCTCAAAGTCTTTCTATGTGTAACACAGGCCAATGAAATTACCTGCCTTGTAGGGACTTAGGAGTAAATAAGATGAGCTGGTATAGACTTTCCCGCAGTATCTGGAACTTGGGAAGTGCTCAGTAGGGGGCCAGGCGCGGTGACTCACGCCTGTAATCTCAGCACTTTGGGAGGCCAAGGCGGGAGGATCACCTGAGGTCAGGAGTTCGAGACCAGCCTGGCCAACATGGTGAAATCTTGTCTACCAAAAATACAAAACATTAGCCGGGCGTGGTGGCGCACGCCTGTAGTCCCAGTTACTAAGGAGGCTGAGGCAGAAGAATCGCTTGAACCTGGGAGGCGGAGGTGGCAGTGAGCCGAGATGGCGCCATTGCAACCCGCCCGGGGAAACAAGGAAACCCCCGTCAAAAAAAAAAAAAAAAAAAAAAAAAAGAGAAAGTGCTCAACAGATGCTAGTCACGATTTTTGTTAATATTCTATCAGCACTTTCCCTCGGTGCAGACATCAAATCCACCACACAGTGTACAGTGATCCTACTATAGAAACAACCACTTACCGTGAGAGAGAGGATGAATTACTTAACCTCCGTGCTGCTGTTCTTGAGCATAAATAATGTACCTATTTTGCCTGGCGGAGTGGCTCATGCCTGTAGTCCCAGCACTTTGGGAGGCTGAGGCAGGAGGGTCGCTTGAGGTCAGGAGTTCGAGACCAGCCTGGGCAACATAGCAAGATCCCGACTCTACAAAAAGTAAAAAAATTAGGCCCTGTAGTGTGCACCTGTAATCCCAGCTACTGAGGAGGCTGAAGTGAGAGGGCCACTTGAGCTCCTCAACCTCCTGGTTGAGGCTGCAGTGAGCTGTGATCGGACCACTGTACTCTAGCCAGGGCAACGGAGTGAGATCTGTCTCTAAAAATAAAGTACCTATTTTGTGGGGTTACTTGGGGGACTGACAGATAACAGAGCTCAAGTGCTCTTTAAGGACTTTGAACCAGATTGCTGCATCCAAATCCTGGCCCCACCCCACCTAGCTGTGTGACCTTGGGCAAGCTACTTCAAGTGTCTGTGCCTCTGTTCTTCCTCTTAGCATGGGGGCCTGTAGTAGTTCTCACTACTAGGACTATGAGGCGTTGCTAGAGAATACTTTTTATAAAGAAATATCATGGCTCCATCAAATAGAACAAACAAATGCCCATGATTTTATTTGACTCATTAATTCATGAGGGAGCCCGCAAGGTGCCACAACCAAGTTCAAAGGAGAATTCAAAGAGCATACCTAAGTAGACAGGAACGCGGAAATGAATTTACAAATAGATGCCAAACTGGCCATGAGGCAGGAATCAATTGCATTCCATCCAAAGCTTCCTCCTTGGCACTGAGCTTGGGTGTGGGGACCCCTTGCCAGCGCTTCTGAGGCCAGAGCTCCTGGGGTCATGACGGCCTTTGCAGCCATCCCTTTTCAGGACCTGTCACCTTGTAGGGAGACTGCTAGAACTGGGACACAGGTTCCCCCACCCTCCGAATCATCTGCCCTCAAAGCTCCAACCTTCTTCCTTTCTGGGGAAGTGACATTGAGTGAAACTATCTCCCATTCTCCAAGCCTCAGAGCCGTCCCACCCTCAGAATTTTATCTTCCACCCTCCTAGCCCTTAGGGGTGGATGAGAGAGAGAGAGAGAGAAAGTGCTCTGAATTTGGATTCTTTTAAAGTGAGGACAAATGACACATTATCATGCTGGGAAATTATCCTGCCCCAAATGGTCACCAGTGCTTTAAAATGTTGCCTTGCCTCTGTTCAGAAGGCGGCTTCTGAGTTCACCCAGGAGGGAGAGACCCCCAGAACTCTGCCAGTCATCTTCTCAGGGAAACCTCTCCTGTCCTCACCTCCTCCTCGTCCCAGCAGCCTGGCTCGGCATTCCAGAACTCCAGGGCTTAGCTCAGGCCCTACAGGTGTGGTCTGTCTCCCTGCAGTGACCCAGGAACTCCCTGAGGGCAGGGCTGGGTCTTCATCTCTCCACTGTCTGGCATCATCCTGGCAGGGATGGAACTCAACACATACCCCAGCCCCAGTCTCCCAAATGACTGAGCAAGCCTGAGTCCTGCTTCGAGGCTTGGTTCATGCAGCAGGCTCGTACCTTCGCCCTGGGAAAGCTCCCAGATGAGCAGGGTTGGGCAGAGGTGCAGGGTCCTCAGCCTCTGGCTTACCCCACTCTACTCCACTGTACTCCACTCCACTCTCCTCTCCTCGATCCACCCCTCCTCTGCTAGTTAGAGAAGCTCCTTGGAGATTCCTCTTGAATTTTCATTAATTTCTATTGAATAATTAAAACCAGGAAATTAATACTTTCATCCTAAACCTGAATTGCAGTGTGTGGTTTTTCATAATTATAATTCCACTGTAGCATTAAACTTTCAAGTGAGCCATCCCTCTCGAGAGGCAGAGGGGACAAAGAGCTATGTCCTGGGAGCTTAAACACAGTATTTGGCTCAAGATATGCATGCAGTAATTACTTTTTAATGGATGGATGGATGCATGGGTGGGGGGAAATGAAGACCTTTTCAGCACCCAGCAACTGATACCCCAAAACATGGCGCTTTGACATGAGGTGGCCTCAAGGTCTCCCTGACCGCCCCCGCAGTCCTCTGTCTCTCTCAGAGCACAGGATGAAGCTGTTCTCTGAAGTTTCCTTATCTACCCAGAAACCAGACCTGCTAAAGAAGGATGCAATTGCCTTCTTTGAGGTGTTTGTTGTTGTTGTTGTTGTTGTTTTTGAGACAGAGTCTCACTCTGTTGCCCAGGCTGAAGTGCAGTGACGCCATCTCAGCCACTGCAACCTCCGCCTCCCGGGTTCAAGCAATTCTCCTGCCTCAGCCTCCCAAGTAGCTGGGCCTACAGGCACACACCACCACACCTGGCTAATTTTTGTATTTTTAGTAGAGACAGGGTTTCACCATGTTGGTCAGGCTGGTCTCAAACACCTGACCTCAAATGATCTGCCTGCCTTGGCCTCCCAAAGTGCTGGGATTATAAGGGTGAGCCACCACGCCCAGCCACTTCCCTGAGTTTTCATTACTAACTCATATTGCAGGAAGAAAGACTGCAGTCTGTCAACACACCTAGGCAGACTTGTCACACTGCTCTGTGGGCCCAACAGACTCTGATCCAGGCCATTATATGTTCTCCTATAAGCCCACAGAATCCCCCTGAAAATCATTTACCCTCTTAAAACATCCCTCTTGAAATCATCCCCATTTTCCCACCTTCCTTTCCCCTATGACGAAAAGTCTGTAAGTATCTGTGCTGGACACGGTAGCTTACACCTATAATCCCAGCACCTTGGGAGGCTGAGGCAGGCGGATCACCTGAGGTCAGGAGTTGAAGACCAGCCTGGCCAACATGGCAAAACCCCGTCTCTACTAAAAATACAAAAAAATTAGCCGGGCATGGTGGCAGGTGCCTGTAATCCCAGCTACTTGGAAGGCTGAGGCAGGAGAATTGCTTGAACCCAGGAGGCGGAGGTTGCAGTGAGCCGAGATCGCACCATTGCACTCCAGCCTGGCGGACAAGAGTGAAACTCTGTCTCAAAATTAAAAAACAAAAAAGGTATATAAGTATCTGTAAGCCACCAAGTTACTGGGTGATCATTCTACAATTCCCCCATGCTGTGCACATTACAACAAATTGTGAACGCCGTTTCTCCTATTCATCTGCCTTTGGTCAACTGATTTTCAGCGAAGCTTCACCCCTACAATCCCAACAGCTAAGACAGCTGTTTGAAAGCTTCTGAAATTAGGGCTGACACCACTACTTCCTGGGCTTTGTGTCTTTTATCAGGGAAATTGCAGGATACCAAGAGGCAGGAACCTGGTCAAAGAGGCTTTGCTTTTCTTGTATTCTTTTTATTATTATTTTTGTTTTAATTTTTTATTTTTTTTGAGAAGGAGTCTCACTCTGTCGCCTAGGCTGGAGTGCAGTGGTACAATCTTGGCTCACTGCAACCTCTGCCTACCAGGTTCAAGTGATTCTCCTGCCTCAGCCTCCCAAGTAGCTGGGACTACAGGCCTGTGCTACCACGCCTAGCTAATGTTTGTTTGTTTTCAGTAGAGATGGGATTTCACCATGTTGGCCAGGCTGGTTTCAAACTCCTGACCTCAGGTGATCCACCTGCCTTGTCCTCCCAAGTGTTGGGATTACAGGCGTGAGCCACCATGCCTGATCTTTGCTTTTCGTGTATTCCTACCCAGTGCCAGGCCACCTCACATCCAGGTGTTACCTGCCCTGCATCCAGCCTTGCCCGAAAGTGGGATTCCTCAAACACGGCATCTGTTCTGGGCCCTGGAACAGGCTGACTGATGAGAAGCAGCAGAAAGGTTTGGTCTGCAGCCCACAGCCTGGACTCTCGGGGACAGCCGGGAGATTGCTCTTGCAGCTATGGACACCTTCTAATCCCGATTACTACCTCTCTCGATCCTGGCAGGAATTGGGGTTCCACCATGTCACCCTCGTGGAGCTTTCGTTAGCCTTATTTGGGATACCAAGGGATAAGTGTCCCCTGATTTTACAGAAAGATCAAGAGCCAGTGAATAGGGTTTCCCAGCAAGGGACATGGAGCAGGGCACCTGCAGACGGTCCACGTGCTCGTGGCTGAAGACAGCTCGCCTCTGGGAGGGGCCCGCGCACATTTCCCCCAGGAGGAGGGAAGGACCCAATCATTATCCAGAGTCAATGGTGAGTCCCAGTCTCATGTTGTGGGTTGGGGGCAGCAGTGGTTTCTAAGGGGGTCTCCACAGGAAGAGGGGGTCTCGACAGCCAGGGCAGCAGGGAGAGAAGCCGGTGGGAAAGAGGTGGGAAGTGAGTGGGATACAGCTGCTAAGGTGAAGCTGCTTCCCAGGCCCACCCTGGGGGCTCCTGAGAGGTGAGAGATGTGGAGGGAGGGCTCTCCAGGCTCCACCTGCCCTTGTGTAAGTCGGGATGCCCAGACTTTTTTTCGCTTGTTTGTTTTTGAGATGGAGTTTCGCTCTTATTGCCCAGGCTGGAGTGCAATGGCGCAATTTCGGCTCACTGCAACCTCTGCCTCCTGGGTCAAGTGATTCTCCTGCCTCAGCCTCTCAAGTAGCTGAGATTACAGGCTTGTGCCACCACGCCGGCTAATTTTGTATTTTCAGTAGAGACAGGGTTTCTCCATGTTGGTCAGGCTGGTCTCGACCTCCTGACCTTAGGTGATCCACCTGCCTCGGCCTCCCAAAGTGCTGGGATTATAGGCGTGAGCCACCGCGCCTGGCCAGGCTTTTCAGGTCAGTGCTCCCACCTGGCCAATCAGAAGCCCCCAGGAGCCACATACCTCACCCCCAGCCATCTAAGTGCCTCTCCATGGTGGGGCCCTCCCTATAGACGCTGAGCTTTTTGAGGACGAGGATGGCTATGTTTACCACTATATCTCGAGGCTCAAGTCCAGGGCCACCCACAGGGCTGGAGTTCAGCAACTCTTACAGAGAATGGGTCTGATCCTCACTCTACCCTCCCCGCTCTGCTCCACCCACGCTAGCCTCTTTCCTCCATCTTGCACCTGCCTCAGGGCCTTTGCACAGGCTGTTCCTGCTACCTGGATGCTCGTCCTTTTAGCTGACTCCCTCATTTCCTGCCCAAATGTCATGTCCTTGAGATCTCCCTAGAAACCCAGGACTACCTTCCCACCTTCCACACTCCCTCGCCCTCTTGCTATGAGTTTCTCTGTGACATGTATTAAATATTTGTTTATTGTCCATCTTCTGCCAACTGCATTATAAGCTCCCCAAGACCAGGTGCCTTCTTTCGTGCACAGCTGTATCTCCAGAGTGGTGCTTGCAGGCAGCAGGTTCTCAGTAAACTCTTGATGAATGAATGAATGAATCACCATCCCTGGCCAGGGAAGGAGCACAGGGCACTGGGCCTAATAGGGGAAACCTGTTCCCTTTAGACTCAGCTGGCATGCAGGGGCCAAGTGGCCTGAGTTTGGCACCAGGGATTTCGTCCTCTCCCTCTGTAGCAAATGGTCACCTGCTTCCAGGCCACCCTGTTCCCTCCCTGCTGGTGGCCATGGCTGCACCAGCCCTCTCAGACTGAAGACCCACTCTGATCTTTGGGACCACACTCCTCCAGGTCCTCCCCACGGTTTCTGGCTGTACCCTCACCCTCAGGACCAACCTCCCCTCCTCCTCCCATCATCTCAGGCTCCATCTGCAAAGGTGGAATCAGAGAGAGGCCCAGACTGCACTGGGCAACCAAGCCAGTGTTCCATTTCAAATTGACGTTTAAAAGATGCCACTTTTAATTATGCTTGAGTGCAGTGTACCCTGAGGCCTTTTGTGGTAAATGGCTCTCAATAAACCCAGTTTATTCATTAATTATTATGAATTATTTTCTTAAGTAGTGGCAAGGGGAGGCAGGGCCACTCTCAGACTGCAAGTCGCACATTGACTGTTAAATCCTCAATGAGCAGGCTCTGAGGAGCTGCCTGTGCTGGCTTCAACCAGCTCGCCTGGCCCCGGGCTGGGGTACAAGAGACTCTGGACTGAGGCGGGGCTTCCAGAGTGTGGGGCAGGGCTGAGGGAAAGGAGGGCCTGGAGGAGCCATGGGCCACACCAGACAAAAAAACCTTCCACCAGGGTGGCACTTCACCTTTGTGTAGCTCCTTCACTGGATAATGAAGACTTCCGTCTTCAGCACAGTGGGGAAGAGAAGAGAATTCTCATTACCACCAGCCAAGGCACCTGACACGTGTGGTCAGTGGTGAACTGGTCAACTCGCTCTCCAGAAACAAAACAGTCATCCAACATTTCTTTCTTCTTCTTCTTTTTTTTTTTTTGAGACAGGATCTCGCTCTGTTACCCAGGCTGGAGTGCAGGGGTGCGATCTCAGCTCACTGCAGCCTCAACCTCCCAGGCTCAAGTGATCTTCCCACCTCAGCCTGCTAAGTACCTGGGACTACAGGCGCAGCACCACCACACCTGCCTAATTTTTGTAATTTTTTTTTGTAGAGATGGGGTTTCGCCATGTTGCCCAAGCTGGTCTCGAACTCCTGAGCTCAAGTGATCCTCCCACCTCGATCTCCCAAAGTGCTGCGATTAGAGGTATAAGCCGCTGCACCTGGCCAACCAATTCATTATTCATGGTTCTGTAATATTCCACTGTAGGGGCCTACAGGTCCCTTAACTTATCAGCTCCTCACTACTGGGCCATTTCCCACTTTTCATTATTCTAAACAAATCTGATGAACAGGCTTTTGCATAAATATCTACCCATACCCTCATTCACTTACCTCGGTGACATTTCTTTTTTTTTTGAGACTGAGTCTCACTCTGTCGCCCAGGCTGGAGTGCAGTGGCCAGATCTCAGCTTACTGCAAGCTCCGCCTCTCAGGTTTACGCCATTCTCCTGCCTCAGCCTCCCGAGTAGCTGGGACTACAGGTGCTCGCCACCTCGCCCGGCTAGTTTTTTGTGCTTTTTAGTAGAGACAGGGTTTCACCGTGTTAGCCAGGATGGTCTCGATCTCCTGACCTCGTGATCCGCCTGTCTTGGCCTCCCAAAGTGCTGGGATTACAGGCTTGAGCCACCACACCCAGCCCCTCGGTGACATTTCTAAAGGTGAAATTACCTGATCAAAGGACATGTGTTTTTAAGGCTTTGATGCACATAACTAACCTCGGGAAGAATGGTGATTAATTATATCCCAAGGTCAGCACTTTGGGAGGCCGAGATGGGTGGATCACTTAAGGTCAGGAGTTGGAGATCAGCCTGGCCAACACGGTGAAACCCCATCTCTACTAAAAATACAAAAATTAG
>NC_045449.1:70677729-70702973 GCF_002776525.5 Piliocolobus tephrosceles | reverse complement strand
TACAGGCAGCCTGTAGAAAACAGAAGAGGAAGAAAATGGATTCTCCCCTGCAGCCTCCAAGAGGGATGCAGCTCCCAGGGCTGACACATTGATTTTAGCCCAGTGAGGGCCGTTTCAGACTTCTGATGTTCAGGACTGTAAGATATATTGTGTTATTTTATGCCACTAAATTTGTGGCCATTTGTTTCCAACACAGAGGTATTTAACCTGGTGATGGAACAAAATTTCAGAGATGTAAACTCTGTGGGTCACAGCTAGCAATGGGGGCCCAAGACAGGGTTTGACCCCAGGGTTGTCTGACTCCATGGCCCACGTTCTTTATCATATCCCAGAAGATAAGTCACTCTTTGCACAAAAGCACCTCTGGGAAGGTTAACAACTTCGTCCTATGTCAGGCACGGGAACTGCGTACCCTTTCTTTATGAAACACCAGAAAATAAAAGGAACCGGCCGGGCGCTGTGGCTCTGTCACCCTAGCACTTTGGGAGGCCAAGGCCAAGACCAAGATCACTTGAGGTCAGGAGTGCGAGACCAGCCTGGCCAGCGTGGCGAAACCCTATCTCTACTAAAAATACAAAAAAATAGCCAGGAGTGGTGGGCGCCTGTAACCCCAGCTACGCGAGAGGCTGAGGCAGGAGAACTGCTTGAACCCAGGAGGTGGAGGTTGCAGTGATCCAGGATCGCGCCACTGCACTCCAGCCTGAATGACAGAGCACGAGACTCAGTCAAGAGAAGAGAAGAAAAGCAGAGGGGAGGGAAGGGGAGAAGAGAAAGGAAAAGACAGAAGAGAAAGGAAAGGAAAATGCAAAGAAAAGGAAAGGAAACACCACAAGCAATCACATCCAGCTTAAGGCAGCGATGAGCTTGCAGGAAGGAGGGGAAGCCCAAGGGCCAGAGTGAACCAGGAGCTGAAAACCAGATGGTGGCCGCGTGAGTGTGGCCTGTGCCGGCTGAGGCTTCCCGGTCCTGGGGTCCAGGGCTTGGACTCTGACTCCTCCATGGAGACGAGAGGTGTGGCCTTGGGGATGGACATGCAGAATCGAGACCCCTGCGGAAAGCCAGGCCCCTTCAGGACTGCGGCCTCTGTGGAAGGACAAAGTGAAAACACCCCTCCCCAGCACGGTGAGATGGGGAGGGGCGTCTGTCACTGGGAGAAGGAAGATCGGAGATATTGGCAGAGCGGTCTCCAGAACTGATGAAAACCAGGCACCAACAGATTCAGGAAGCCCGCTTGAGTCCCCAGCAGGTCCCAGCCCTGGACACAGGGGCTCAGGACTCAGCCACTAGACAGGAGACTGTACCCTCCAGGCCTAGTGCCTTACCAAGCACTGCTCCTGGCAGAATGTTTGCTGAACGGATGGTGATGGGGAGAGGGAAAAGAGAGGGGGAAGCGAGGGTGTCTAAATCTGGCTTGAGACAAGGCCGGGGGATTCATAGTCTCTACCCACCCTTCACCTTCAGAGGTCCAAGGATCGGGTGGGCACCAGCATGGGGCTGGGGGAGTCATGGGGGCCAGGGGTATCTTCTGTGGGCCCAAGGAGCCCTCCCAGGGCTGAGACCCCAGCCTGAAACTCTCCCAGCACTCCAAAAACCAAATCCCACCCAGCTCTGGGCTGCTCCATGGGGCCCTAGGCTGGAGAAGAACCCCCCGCCCCCGACCGCCGCAAAGGTTCTCTAAGGAAGAGGCGGCTGGTGGTCAGGGCTAGGCAGCTGTGAGAGCTAAGAGTTGAATGGGGAGAACGTGCTCTGTTGGCTTCACGCCCCAACATCAGGGGAACCAGCTGCACCGTTTCCCCAGAATCATGGTCTCTTGAGCCCAATATTCAAATATATGCAGACATCGGAGCCTGGACTATTTTTAGCTGAGACTCAGAGGGAGATGATCTCAGGCTGACTCGACTGAGAGGGGCCAGTCCCAGAGGAGCGCAGAATCAACCTGAAAAGTCAGGCTTGAGGACCACCCCAGTCTCCTGCTGTAAGCGCCTGAATTCTGCACCCCAGGTGCCCTGAAGGTCTGTGTTGTGGGTGTTTATTTGGGGCGGGGGGACTGGTCTGGATCCCTGGGGGGCTGCGTTCTTTTTCCTTCGAGGCTTTTCTTCAGCAAAGCGGGCTGCACGCTGGAGCCAGCAGCCTGACCGGGGGGCCGTTTAACTCCTGAGTCAGGATGCGTGGCTCGGCCTCTGTTACTATCTTCAAAGGCAGAAATCTGACCCTTCCTATGAGCTTCCCGTGGCTGTTATAGTAACTTACCACAAGCTGTGGCTTAAAACCACAGGAGCATATTTCCTCACAGTTCTGGAGGCCCGAAGTCCAGCATCAGGGTGCCAGCAGGGCCGTGTTCCCTCTGAAGGCGCTAGAGAAGGGTCCTTCTTTGCCCTCCCAGCTTCCAGTGGTCACCAGCAGTCCTTAGTATTTGCTGGGGCAGCTGCATGGCTCTGATCTCTGCCTCTGTCTTCACAGGGATTTCTCCCTGTGTGTCCCTGGGTCCTCTTCTGATAAGGACACCAGTTGTTGGACTTAGGACCCACGCTAATCCAGTCTGGCCTCCTCTCAAATTGATGAACATCTGGAAACACCCTATTTCCAAGTAAGCTCCTATTCACAGGCACCAGGGGTGTCTTCAATGCATCTTTTGCGGGGAAACATAATTCAGCCCACAGCATCTTCTGTGTTGTTCTGCCCAAGGACAGCCACCCCTCCAGCAGCTGCGGTGAGAAGGCCCCCCAGGTTTGGGGTTTCTAATCTTGGGTGGCAGCAGGCTGGGAACCAGGGACCACTTGAGCCTTACTGTGCTGTCCTGCCGGGAGGGGCGGCAGCTCCTTGCCCCTGGAGACAGTGCGGCTCCCGAGAGCAGCTGAGTGTCTTGCAGTCATCAACAGCCACCTCATCTCAGAGGCAGCACCTGGAATCTTACCTGCCTTACCTCCTTTAGTCCTCAAAACATCTGTGTCTCAGGATGATGTCCCTTATTCTACAGAGGAGGAAGCTGAAGTGCAAACTAAGAGGAAGTTCTGCAGCAGCAGGTTGGGTGCCGGGTGCCAGCCCGGCGAGGAGCTCGGTGCTGTTGCGAGGACCATGACAGGGCTTTCACCCCATCTTCCCTTCTGAGCTGGGCTCGTCGGGATGGGGTGGCGGGGTCTGCACGTGCACAGCCAAGGAGGAGCAGGGCGGCCTCTCCCTAGCACAGTCCTGAAAAGAGGACCCCGCCCCCATTAAGGGAATGCATGGATTCCCTTTTAGAGAGTGCCAGGCCAATACATGGAGGAGCCAGTGTGGCCAGGCAGAAAGGAGTGGATAAACCTAAACCCTGCGGACCTCTTTTTTGAGACCCCAAACTGCTCTTGACCCCCAGAGGTCAGATCTTCCCCAGGGGAGGGCGTGGGAAGGTGGGGTTAGGGAACATACGGAGTCTTTGGGAGCCTTCTAAGTCAGCCAAGGGAGTTGGGGCAGCTGCAGGGCCAGAGCACAGGGAAGGCAGGTCCACCAGGTCTAGCTGCTCGGCCTCCAGCCCCGCCAGGCCCAGTTAAGAGGGTGCCTTGGCTGCCAAGAGAAGAACCCAGGGTAGGCACTGCCTCCTGGACCTCCACAGGCAGCTGGCCTCCTACAGGCCTGCTGGGACCTGGGACCCTGTCTCTGCTGCCTTCCAGCTTTCCTGGCTCTGGGGGACGGAACTCGTTACTAGCCTCCCACTCATGTTATTTCTCCTGCCCTTGAACTTCAGGACCGTCTTGGAGCCAGCCGAGGCCTGTTTGCATCCTTTGCCCCCAGGTCCAGCTGGAACCCCCGCCTTTTCCTCCACTGGGCTCAGCCTAGTGGACCCTGGGCTGCAAGAGAAGTTGCGTCAACCCACGTGCTGGGGCTGGAGGCCAAGGCTTCAAATGAGGCCTCCCCGAGTTGGTACTCAACCTCCTCTCCCTCCCTGGAGGGCAAAGCCACGAGGGCTGCAGAGGAGCTGGCCAGGTATGATGGGTGAGTGCAGTGGTTCACAGCAGAACCACATTAGACACACAGAGGAGTGCTTTACGAAACTCGGATGCCAGCTGGATGCGGTGGCTCACGCCTGTAATCCCAGCACTTGGGGAGGCCGAGGTGGGAGGATCGCTTGAGCCTAGGAGTTTGACACAAGTCTACGCAACATAGTGAGACCCGCCCCCCACACCCATCTCTATAAAAAAAAATTAGGTTTGGTGACACACGCCTGTGGCCCCAGCTACTCAGGAGGCTAAAGTGGGAAGATTGCTTGAGCCCAGAAGTTTGAGAGCTCCAGCCTGAGTGACAGAGTGAGACCCTGACTCTAAGTAATTTTTTTTTTTTTTTTGAGATGGAGTCTCAACCTCCACCTCCTAGGCTCAAGTGATTCTCCTGCCTCAGCCTCCCGAGTAGCTGGGATTACAGGTATGCACCACCATGCCCAGCTAATTTTTGTATTTTTAGTAGAGACGGGGTTTCACCATGTTGGCCAGGCTGGTCTTGAACTCCTGACCTCAAGTGATCTGCCCGCCTCGGCCTCCTAAAGTGCTGGGATTGCGGGCGTGAGCCACCATGCCTGGCCCTGCCTAGATATTTTGGTTTTTGGCTTAATTGGCTCCTCAGGTGAGTCCACAGGCTGAGGAACTTCATCACACCTGTTTCCTCACCTGTGAGTGGGGAGGGGTGGTCACCTGGCAGGGTGGTGCTGAGGCCAGCCCGTGCCTGCCCTTCCCTCCACTGTTCAGAGTTGGGCCAGGGCTGAAGGAGGCGTGGCCAACTTCAGAGGAAGGCATGGGAGCCACAGCTCTGCCTGGCACTGACATCTGGGCTGCAAATTCTTTCTAATTCTCAACTTCTCTCCCTCTACTGCCTGCCAGCCCCTCCAGCTTCATTTAAAAGTTCAGACAGGATTCAAAAGTAGGCTGATATACAAAGACCTATTAAATCTCAGCAATAAGAAAACAACTCAATTAAAAAATGGGCAAAAGACCTGAACAGACACCTCGCCAAAGACGATACACAGATGGCAAAGAAATATATATGTCACTTCATATGTCATCAGGGAAATGCAAATTAAGACAGCAATGTGATACCACTGCACATCTATCAGAATGGCCCAAATCCAAAACACTGACAACCCCAAATGCTGGTGAGGCTGTGGAACAACAGGAATTCTCATTCAGGGCTGGGAATACAAAATGCTGTAGCCATTCTGGAAGTTTCTTACAAAGCTTGGCAGTTTCTGACAAAGCTAAATGTGCTTTTACCATATGATGCAGCAATCGTGTTCCTCGGCATTTACCTGAATTAGTTGGAAATTGTGTCCAGGAGCTTCTGGACAGCTGCACATGTGGAGGTTCCTGGAAGGTGGCCATCCAGGGAGGGCATGGAAGTTCCACGTCCTCCGCCCCCCTCATACCTCACCCTACACAGCTCTTCATCTATATCCTCTGCAAAATCCTTTACAATAAACTGGTAAACCTAGGTATGGTCATGTGACTAAGCTCTGGCCAATGCAACACAATCAGAAGTGGCATGAGCTGACTCCCCCTCTCCTTTTTCTCTTTCATTGGATGGAATGAGGCCTTAGAAGGGAGCCATCTTGGACCAGATGAGGGCAACCGTCCAGAAATGCTGGAAGACCAAGATGCATCTTTGGCAGATGATATTTTCCAAAGATAGAGGCAACACTATATCCCATTCCACGAGAGCTGCTTCTACTGTGACTTTGACACCCCTCCCATTGAGAGGTGGCATCTGTGTTTCCTCCTCATGAACTGCAGCAGGAGGGGCTTTGTGACTCCCTCGACCAATAGAGTATGCCAGCATCGACAGCGTGTGGCTTCCAAGGCTAGTTAAAAGAAAAAAAATGCTCACTTCCACCTTGTTCTCCTGGCATGTTCACTCTGGGAACCCAGCCACCATGCTGCAAGGAAGCACAAGAGTCCTTGGAAAGGCTCACATGGATGGGAACCACGGGCCCCAGCCCAAATGCCCTGCTGAGCTCCCTAGCTGACAGCACCAACTTGTCAGCCACATGAGTGAGCTGTCCTGGAAGTGATTCTCCAGCCTCCAGGCGAGCCACCTCAGCTGATGCCATGTGAAGCAGAGACAAATTACCTCCACCAAGCCCTGCCCAAATTGCAGCTCTGTGAGCAAAACAAATGACTATGATTGTTATAAGCAAAAAAGAAAATAGAAAAGAAAATGGATTCCAGTCAAAAACTTGGACGTGAACGTTTATAGCAGCTTTATTCAGAACTGCCAAAACTTGGAGGCAACCAAGATGTCCTTCAGTAGGTGAATCTGTAAACAAACTGTGATCCATCCAGACAATGGCGTATTATTCAGGGCTAAATGGAAATGAGGCATCAAGCCATGCAAAGATGCGGAGGAATCTTAGATGCATGTTACTAGGGGAAAGGAGCCAATCTGAGAAGGCTACAGACTGTAAGGGCTCCAACTACCTGATGATCTGGAAAAGGTAAAACTGTGGAAATGGTCGTAGGATCGGTGGTTTTCCAGGGTTAGAAGGAGGGAGGGATGTATGGGGGGAGCACAGAGGATTTTTAGGGCAATGGAATCACTCTGTATGGTGCCGTAATAGCGGAGACATCTCATTCAAGATTTGTCAAAACACGTAGAACACACAGCACCAGGAGTGAGCTGCAATGTGAGCTGTGTTTGGTTGATGATGTCAGTGTAGGCTCACAGATTGGAACGCATGGACCACTCTGGTAGGGGATGTGGATGGTGGGGGTGGCCTGTGTATGTGGGGGAGGTGGCATATGGGAAATCTCTGTACTTTCCACCCAACTTTGCTGTGAACATAAAACTGCTCAAAAAAATAAAGTCCTTTTTTTGGAGACAGGGTCTCACTCTGTCACTCAGGCTAGAGTGCAGTGGTGCGGCACATCACAGTTCACTGTAGCCTTGACCTCTTGGGCTCAAGTGATCAAGCAATCCTCCCACTTCAGCCTCCCAAGTAGCTGGGACCATAGGCACTTGCCATCACACTAGCTAATTTTTAAATAATTTTTGTAGGCTGGGTGCAGTGGGTCATGCCTGTAATTCCAGCACTTTGGGAGGCAGAGGCGGGTGGATCACCTAAGGTCAGTAGTTTGAAACCAGTCTGGTTAACATGGTGAAACCCTGTCTCTACTAAAAATACAAAAAATTAGCCGGGCATGGTGGCAGGTGCCTGTAATCCTAGCAATCTCAGCTACTTGGGAGGCTGAGGCAGGAGAATTGCTCAAACCCGGGAGGCGGAGGTTGCAGTGAGCCGAGATCACATCACTGTACTCCAGCCTGGGTGACAGAGTGAGACTCCATCTCAAAAAAATAAAAATAATAACAATTTTTGTAGAGATGGGTTCTTGCCATGTTGCTTAAACTCCTGGGCTTAAGTGATCCTTCTACCTCAGATTCTCCCACTTTGGCCTCCCAAAATGCTGAGAAAAACAGGTGTGAGCCACCGCACCTGGCCATTTTTTTTTTTTTTTCCTAACTAGGCTCAGTTCCTAAAAGAAGGCCTTGGCCAGGTTTCTGAGCCCTACCCGCCTCCTGCTGGACAAGACCATGGAAAATGCCTGGCTCAGCTATTTTTTTCTCAGCCTCTTTTAAGCAGCATAGCAGAGAGGGACAGAAGCAGAGACAGAGAGGGACTGAGATCTGGGCTTTTCCTCCAGCTGTGCGATATGGACCAGGCCTCTGGTCTCTTTGGGCCTCCATCTGTAAAATGAGGGGACAGGAGGAATTCTGATGGCCTGTGGCTTTGATCTCTGTGGCTTTGATCTCTGTGAGCAGATTTGGTTGTATGAGGACTCTCACCTGGCATTACATGGAACAAGGAAATGGCCACAGTCACTGTTAATTAAAAACTGGCATCAAGTTATTGGTACTCTCATGTTTGAAATACCTTCTAGTACCTGCTTGGTCTAGACCAGCTGTTCTCAAAGTGTGGGCCCTGGCCCCCTGTAGCAGCAGCAGCACCCAGAGTTTTTTTTGTTTGTTTTTGTTTTTGTTTAGACAGATGAGGTCTGTGTGACCCAGGCTGGTCTCCAACTCAAGCGTCGGCCTCCCAAGTGCTGGGATTACAGGTATGAGCCACCATGCCTGGCATTTTTTTTTTTTTTTTTGAGACAAGGTCTTGCTCTATTGCCCAGGCTACAGTGCAGTGGCACAATCATGGCTCACTGCAGCCTCAAACTCCTAGGCTCAAGCTATCCTCCCACCTCAGCCTCCTGAGTAGCTGGGAGCACAGGTGCATGCCACCAACCTTGGCTTTCTTCTTTTTTTTTGGTAGAAACAAGGTCTCATTATGTTGCCCAGGCTGGTCTCAAACTCCTGGGCTCAAGCAATCCTCCCACCCACCTGGAGCTTATTGAAGATTCAAATCCCAGGGTCCAACTCCAGACCTGCTGAATCAGAAACTCTGCGGGAGGGGCCCAGCAACCTGTGTTTCAGTAAGCTCAGGAATCAGGTGACTCTGACGCACGCCAAAATTTGAGAACCCCTGGCCTGGAACAGGGTGTGTGAAGCTTGGCGCTGCTGACGCTCCATGCCAGATCTTCCTGTGCCGTGGGGCTGTCCTGTGCACTGGAGGATGCTGCCAGCATCCTTGGACTCTACCCCACTGGAGGCTAATAGCATGCTACCCCTGCCTCAAGTCACAACAATCCAAAACAGTGCCAGTGGTCCTCCAGGGAACAAAACTGCCCCAGTGGAGAACTTGTGGCTGGAAGGAAGGCCCTGATTGTGCAGTGACTCAAATATAGGATCACATAAAACCTGGAGTGAAGGCTGGGCACGGTGGCTCATGCCTGTAATCCCAGAACTTTGGGAGGCCAAGGCAGGTGGATCACCTGAGGTCAGGAGTTTGAGACCAGCCTGGCCAACATGGTGAAACCCTGTCTCTACTAAAAATACAAAAATTAGCCGGGTGTGGTGGTGGGCACCTGTAATCCCAGCTACTCAGGAGGCTGAGGCAGGAGAATTGCTTGAACCCAGGAGGCGGAGGTTGCAGTGAGGCGTGATTATGCCACTGCACTCCAGCCTGGGTGACAGAGCTAGACTCCGTCTCAAAAAATAAAAAAAACCTGGAGCAAAGACCATGCATGCAGGGTCACCATGCCAGGCTGTCACTCTATCCAGCCATTTGCTCCTCACCATGACTTGAAAATGATCCCCATTTTATAGCAAATCCCACCTCTCTGCTTACAAGCTGTGTGACCTTGGGCAAGTGACTTGAACTCTCTGTGTCTCTTGCTGTAAAGTGGAAATATTAATACAATAGCACTTACCTGCTAGGGTAGCTGAGTGCATGAAATGACAACTCAAGCATGGGACAAACTCTCAGCCCAGTGCCTGAGGCAGTAAACACTGGCTCATTTTCTCATTATGTGGCTCAGGCTCTTACCAAAATGGATTTGTGTTCTCTGACCTTGTGCTGCCACTGTCACAGCCAGCTGGAGGTAGGCAGAGGCCAGCCTGAGGTGAACATGACTGAGTTCGCCACTGCTTGTCAGGGTGCCTGCAGTCACAGCTCTGGGGCAGCTAAGAGACCCCGGGTCTCTGCCATCAGCAGGGACTTCCTTTGGACGGCTTGAAGCAGACAGCACCCAGCTCCGCAGGCCTAGCGCCCCATGGGCCCCAACTGACACGGAGCAGAGCCCGGGCACCCCGGCCATCTGCCCTCCACCCTGGGCAAGCGCTGGATGCCGCAGGAAGATGAGAATCAGCACAGTTCCTCTTCTGCATCTCACATCCCAATAAAATATTTATTATTTCAAGAAATAAATCTTTAAAAAAAGAGAGAAAAAGAGTGTCTCTATTGCTTTCCCCCACAGGTTAGTCCTTGGGAACCAATGAGTTTTTTTTTGCCATCGTGGTTTCTGCGGCTGCAGGGGCCAGCCATGTCTGGAGGGGACTCCCGTGGGAAGTGTCCGGCCTGGCCCCTCCACCAACTCTCAGCATCCCGGGGCTGCCTCCTGGGAAGGGCGGAGGAGCAGGCCTAGGTTGGTGGGTGGGAGCAGGATTATAAAACTGGGTGGGTGGCAGTGTTCTGAAGGCCTGACCCGCTGAGGCAGGCGGGGCTCTGGGCATGGGGGGAGGGAGAAGGGGCATCCTGGGGCAGGCATGCCACTCGGAGAAGGACGGCTAGATCTGGAGGCGGTTTGAGGCCGGAGGAAGCTGGAGGTAGGGACGAGGACTCGGCACTGGTGGGCTGGGAGGTTATCTGGGGTAAGCACACAGGGCAACTGGAAACTGGGCAGGGAGTACCATGGGGCTGAGGCTCCATCCCAAGCCCACGTCTGCAAAAGATGCTGGGGAGTTGGGGAGTCAGCACCTGTAGAAGTGCCTGGTGCATGAAGGCCACCCCCGGGCAGGGGTCCCAGAGCCCATTCTCTGAGGCTGGGGTGGAAACCTGCCCCTTGGAGGGGGTAGGGATTGAGGCTTTAGAACAAATCCACCGTCTGGAGTCAGTCACAGGTCATGCCAGGATGGGTTTTGGGAGAAGCCCAGAGTGAAAAGGGGTGGAACAAGCAGGAGAGAGAAACAATTCAACTAGGGTTTGGGTGGTTCCTGCACCCCCAACTGTGGTCCTCAAGTGTAGAGGGAGGGTGGGGGAATCGGGAAATCGGGAGGGAAGGGGCTAAGGGGAGGCACAAACAGGACTCCTCGGCTTAGCCTTCTCCCAGCCCCCTGCCCCTCTGTCCACATCCCAAACACCAATGGGCCCTGTGTGCCTGGCTCCCCTCATAGGAGGAGGGCGAGCCCCCAGTTTCCCTGCCTGGAGCAGGTACCACCCAGGCCTGCTCTCCAGGGCCATGGGGAGGGCCCCTCCTTGGACCCTTCAGGGACCATTGGGCAGTCTGGTCCCTGCTCCTCTCCCTTGCAAGTCTAGAGGCCCCATCCTGGGCCCAAGAATGACTGGGCCCCTTTCGCCACCTGGCCCAGATCTGGCCTTGCACAAAGCCAGGGGCCTCTGACCACCTGCTCCTGGGCCATGAGGACTCTGAGTAGTCCGACATCTTCTTGGCCATGATGCTGCCGTGAGTCCCCAGGAGAGAACCAGGAGCCTGCCTGGGGGGTCCCAGGGGCTCAGCATGCTGCCTCCTCCTATTCCTGTGCACAGCTCTCCTCTGCCAGCTTCCTGGCTAAGGAAAGAAGCTCCGGCCTGGAGGGGTTGCGAGAAGGACAAGCAGCTGGAGCTCAGAACCTGCTGGTGCTTTCTCCTGTGGCAGGAGAGAGCCAGCATGGGTGCCAGGCAGGGCGGCAGAGGTGGACTCACAGACAGCCCTGGCACAAGGCCACCTGGCCTTTGCGGAAGTCGCGGCAGGGGCAGAGCCGGCGGTACTTGGTGTTGGAGCCAGCACAGCTGAAGAGCAGAGGCTCCTTCTGCAGGTAGCACTCCTGGCCAGGCTGGGCGAAGGCCGGGTACAGGTGGTTCATCTCCGATTCGGTGCTGTCACAGGGCACCTGCAGCCTGGCAGGCACCACACAGCACCGTCACTCAGCATTGGTCACTTGGGCAGAAGGGCTGGGGCAGGGTAGGGGCTGCCCCCAGCCTAGTCCTGCCTGCCCCACTTCTCTGGCCCATCCCCATCCCAGACTGGGTAAGGAGATGTGTTACGACTCCTTTATCCCACGTGCTACCCAGGGACCCCTGGAGAAGAGAGGAGCCTGGCCTGGAGGGGCTGGGGACCCAGGCAGCCCCAGTAGGAGGAGCACCCGGGACAGCTTTCATGGTCTGGGTCAGGACAATGCCCAAATAGGCTGTGTAGGCGGCTGAGTGGGTGGAAGACAGCAGGCACTGGAAGGAGCTTTCCGTGGTAGTTTAGGGCTTGGCCAAGAGTAGGACAGCAGTGACCTGGATAATGGCCTGGAGGATCCCTTCTGGATCCTTCCTGACTCACTGGAAAGCGTTAAATCCTCCCCACTGGCAGAGCTGAGGGCCAGTTCTGGGTGTGAGCTCTCAGTGAGCCCGGCTGGGCCAGTGAGGATAGGGGCTGGGTGGGGGGCACACTCACTTGAGGAAGGCGTCCTGGCTGTTGAGGAAGGGGAAGAAGGAGGGCTCACAGATCAACCCGTGGTCCAGGCAGGTGTCGGTGCAGGCCCTCCCAGGTGCGGCCAGCCAGGCCCGCAGGGAGTGTGCGGGGGGCCAGGCCACAGGGGCCAAGCTGGCGTTCCGAGCCCACTCGAGGTGGGTGGCATTGGGGGCCAGGACAAAGGGGCTCTGCGGGGTGTGGGCCCCTGGTAGGATAGGGCCCGGAGCTACGCAGAAGTCCTGCAAGGAGGAGAGCAGTGTTAGGGTGGGGAAATGTGACCCAGGTGTGCCTGGGAGACACCTGAAGGTGTGGCCCTGCCGTGCCAGTACGAGCCACCACTATTGGGCGCTTACTGAATACCGACCGGGTAGCTTTACCTGCATTATTTCATTTACTTCCCATGGACACTCGTGTCTCCAGATCACTTACAGGAATTATGGAGGTTGAGAGGTCACGGCACCTGCCCAGGGCCTTGGGGTTGGATGGCAGAACAGGACATGGATTCAGGGCCCTCTGCATCCTGTCTGCCCTGGAGCAGCCTCGATGCTCAGGTCAGGCTGGTGTTTCTACCCTGGGGCCCACGAGCCCTGCCCTCCATAGGGACAGGGCCCCAGGCTGGCCGTGAGGCTCTCCCTGCAGGGTTCAGCTCCAGAGGTCAGAGGGCCCCGCGAATGCTTTCCTGTGAGTTTCCTGTCTGGGTTCAGTCCTGGGTTCTGGCCACGGCCCTGCCCCTCACCCTGTCACCTGAACACGCTCTCCCTCCTGGGGGCCTCGGTAGTCCCATCTGTAAAGGGACAGGGGAGAACCAGACTCTCCCGGCCCCTAATATTGGTGGGGCCAACAAGATGGAAAGGGAGGCCAAGCACTATCCGTGGAAATTTCTCACAGCCATACAGCCACCTGCTCCAGGGCCCCCGAGCCCAAGACCCACCCCAGGCATCACCCTGGAGACCTGGAACCTGCAGAGCCGCGCTCCATCTGGGCCACCTGCAGCCCTCACGGTGGCTTAGACCCACCAGGATGCAGTGGGGGGCCAGGACTCCCCAGGAATAGGGCACGTCCTCCTCCTCACCCACTACTTCCAGGCACTCTGAGCACCCATGGGAGGAGAAAGGAGTGTACTCCTGGGACAGCTGCCTGCCCGGGTGCTCCCATCGGGGGCTGGGGTGGCTGAGCTTTTGAAACCGTGGGGCTGTCCTTGGTTTCTCAGGGCAGAGATCCCAATCTCCTGTTCCAGTCTCACTGCCATCCTTAGCGGGTGGGTGGGCAATCCGGGGATCTTCACCTCCCAGTTACCAAATCCCAATCAGTTACCAGACTTTCGAACCACTGTTTCCTAAGAATAAAAGTCTTTGTGTTTCTGTTAGTGCCGTGGGGTTCAGCTCTAAAGTTGGGCCCAGGGCAGGGATGCCCCGAGCAGTGCTGCTTTCTACACCCACAGTCAGGCCTGCCTGTCTCCAGCCCTGAGGGAACTCTGGGAAAACAGACTGGACAGGCTGGAGGAGGGAGCAGGGAGCTGGATGACTTCATGGGTGCAGGTCCTTGGGCAGACAATGAAGCTGGCTCAGCCCCCTCCTCTGGTCTGACGAGATCTGGGGCAGAGACCAGAGGGCTCACTGACCTGGTGCTGGATATAGGCGTGGATCCGCTCCAGCATCCCCTCGCAGGTGTACTCGTAGGGTAGGTAGGGGTCTACCTGTGGGAGGGACGGGAAGATACATAGCGCGGGAGGAGGCCCAGCCGTTCGGGGCCCTGCCATGCTCAGCCTTCGGAGTGGAGGTCTGGTGGGCTCTCAAATCCTGTGCCGTGCCCAGGGAGCCGACCACCCCATCCACCTGGCCCTTCCGCCCAGCTCAGAGTCCCTGTTCCCCACACACCCTCCAGGACCCAGGTTCAGGACCCACGAGGCCCAGCCTCATCCCTCCCACCCCTCCCAGGTTCTGGTCCCAACTGCACTGAGGATAAAGCTCACACTCTGTCCCCTCCTGGGCTCTGACACCTCCTCTTCCCACAGCCCACCCACCCACCCTCTTAGGCATCACCTGCTCCAGGGAGCTTTCCCTGAACCCCACCCCCACTCCTGTTACAGGAACACTTTCTGTGGTGGCTCCCAGCACCCCAGACTTCCCCCAGCACAGAATGAGCCCCTGTGTTATTGTCTCCTGTTTATTCCTCATGTCTCTCGTGAACTTATGGAGCCCTTGAGGGTGGGGACTACGGCTTGTTCACTTTGAATCCCCGGTGCCTGGCACAGTACCTGGCAGACAGTGGGTGCTCAGGAAATAGCCATGGAATGAAAAGGCATCCCCAGCTCTGCCTGTATCCTGCCCAAGACATGGGACGTTCATGCAGAGGAACACAGGGGCATCTCCCGGTCGGCGGGAATGAGGTGACATTTGCAAAGTACCCTGCCCCCACAGGCACAAACCCCCAAACAGAGACCACAGGCTGCCTGTCTAAATATCTAATAGTCATCCAGGCGTGGATTACATCCAGCACTTTAGGAGGCCGAGGCAGGCGGATTGCCTGAGGTCAGGAGTTCGAGACCAGCCTGGCCAACATGGTGAAACCCGGCTCCACTAAAACTACAAAAAAATTAGCTGGGCATGGTGGCAGGTGCCTGTAATCCCAGCTACTTAGGAGGCTGAGGCAGGAGAATCGCTTGAACCTGGGAGGTGGAGGTTGCAGTGAGCCGAGACTGTACCAGTGAAACCCCAGCCTGGGTGACAGCGAGACTCTGTCTCAAAAATAAATAAATAAATAAATAAATATCTAATAGTCGCACAGCAACCTGTCGTGTGGGCAGATGCCTGTAGTAGCTGGGGTTCAAGAAGCCAGGGAAATGGAGGGAAGAGGTGACAGAGGAGTAAGGGGGTACTCTTGCCTCCCCCGACTTCTTAATCAACCAGCCCCTTCCTGTTCCATTAACCTTCTCAAGCCCAGCGCAGAGCCACCACGGAGGAAATCACTGACCTGGAAGGGCAGGGGCAGCGGTCAGGACCCGGGAAGGAGCCGTCCCAGACTCAGAGAAAGGTCTGTTTTAGCCTCAACCTCCCCACCCCAACATATCTGGTGGCACCTGACCTGGCCCAGCCCATCTCCTAATGAGGCCACTTTCCTGTCTTCAGCCTGTGGGTAAAATCTAACTGTTTGATTCAAGCCTGCAACCACCTCCTTTCTTCCTCATTGGCGTTGGGTGGTGCTAGGAAGTTCAACTGTGCCAAGCTCGGTCTTGCTTCCTGTGTTTCTTAGGAGACCCGTCCTGGGGCCTCTGGCCAAGGGGACATTCCTGACACTCAAGGGTCCCAGGGAAGCAGCAGTCACCGATGTCCTTGAAGCCGGACATTGCCCCAGCACTGACATCCCCCGGCACTGTGCACGGGTATTCTTAACACTGGGGCAACTTCGAAGTCCTGGAGAATCTGCAGGTCCCATCCTCGGCCCAGCCTTGAAGCCCCATGCTCTGCACAGCCCTGTCCCGACCTGCTCTCGTTCCCAAGCTGATGGCCCAAGAAGACCCTGGCAGCCAGTTGCTGCCCCAGCTGGTTCCCTAACTACTCACAACAAAGTCCTGGGAGCCTCTGAGCCCCACATACTTCTGGGGGTCTTGCAGGGACAAGGCTTCACTCCCAGGTTATAAATAAAACTCCCCAGAGAAGAGCTTTCCCCTCCAAATGCCGCTCCCCCTCTCCGTGACAGCAGATCTCTGAGTTGCTCTCGCTCCTGTGTCTGAAGCTCTTGTCATAAGGTAATTCAAAGGTCCCTGTGTGAAGCGAACGCTCACAGCCAGGAATGACGTTCCGCCTGCCACAAATCTCCTGCCGGAGAAGCCAGCCTGCCTGGCCTAGTAATCACCCCCATTAGGTCTAATTACAGGTGTGCACCCTAATCAGTCTTGACAGAGTGACAGGTGCTGGTCCTGCCTGGGAACTGCTGGCCTGCGGGAATGACAGCAGGGAGGGGTGCGGCAGAGGCCGGTGTTGGCATCACCTTGAATGGCCTTGCTCTGGACACAGAGATGCCCACAGGCAAAGCCAGGGAGGTGCAGAGACACAGAAGGGGTGCCGGGCCCTGGTTTTCCATGGCTGTCAGGCCGGGGGCCGGCTGGGCTGTGTGTTAGATCTCCCTCTTCTCACCTCCTCTTCTCACCTCTTTTTCCCCATCCTGGCCGCTCCTCCCTCCCTTTCCCTGTAAAAGGCCACAGGACTTGCTGAACAAGCCACTCCCGCTGATGGCGGCCCTCATTTGCTCTCAGCCTCCACCAGCTGGCCCTAAACCTGTTTTCTAAACTAGAATTATTAGGCCGGGCATGGTGGCTCACGCCTGTAATCCTTGCACTTTTGGAGGCCGGGGTAGACGGATCGCTTGTGCCCAGGAGTTCGAGACTGGCCTGGGCAAAAAAGTGAGAACCCCCCGACCCTGTCTCTATTCAAATAATATAAAAAGAATATTTTAAAAAAATAATAAAATGGGATTATTAGAATTACCCAGAGTTCTTGTTTAAAATGCAGATTCCCACACAAAGCTGGGTCCTATTAAATGGGAAGGTACAGGATGGACTCGAGAATCTGCATTTAAGCCCCTCCCCTGGGTGACTCTTGGGCACATGAACGTTTTTGAGCTGCTGTGAGCTAAGACGGGGTGAACTGTTATGCAGAGGGGTGGGGCCCACAGAAGGGAGGGGCCTGAAGGCAGAGGGGCCTCGGCTGGTTTGGGGCCCAGCACAAGTCTCAGCTGGTCGGATTTGCAATACCTTGCTTCCTTAATCCCTTTGTAATTGTTATTTTCTAATTAATTAACAAAATTAAACAGATGTTCATATAAAAAAAAAATCAAACAGGAAAGCAATGAAAGGGAAGTTTCCTCTCACCCCAGACACTCAGTCCTTCCCCCAGTTATCAATTTCTTATGTGTCCAACCAGAAATACCTGCGACTATCCCAGCACCTTCATGCACACAGCCCTCCCCTGACCCTGCTTTCTGGGCCTCCGGGGGGGCAAGTTATCCACAGGGTGGAGTGTCTTCCTCATTCAGCTCAACAATGTATCTTGGAGGTTGGGCCAACTCTGCTCCCCACATTGGAAAAGTCTATGTAGTCCCCCTCCCCAGCCTTGCTCAAGCTCCTCTGTAGGAGAAGCCTTGGAGGATTGGTTTGCAAGGGGAGGGGAGAGGGAGGAGAGCAGAGGCAGGTGGGTGGAGAAGAGGGGAGAAGGAGCAGGAGGAGACTGTGGGGTGGGAGGAGCCCCCTTCCCTACCTGTGCACCTTGCTGCCAGCTTCCCCATGCAGTGGGCTGGGGTTGGTCAGTTTCCAGCAGTGAAATTAATCAGTTAACCCCCTTCAATCTTCTTTCCTATGCACTGAGGTCCCTACCTAAGGCCTCCTTCCTGGCACTGGTACTTCTAGCCCCATTTAAGCCTATGAACTGGTACCAGTCAAATACCTGGCCCTCTTCCTAGGGCGTGGCCAAGGGGCCAAATTCCTATTGGTCTTTTTAAAAAATTTTTGAGATAGAGTCTTGCTCTGTCACCCAAGCTGGAGTGCAGTGGCATGATCTTGGCTCACTGTAACCTGTACCTCCCAGGTTCAAGCGATTCTCCTGCCTTAGCCTCCTGAGTGGTTGGGATCACAGTCGTGTGCCACCATGCCTGTCTAAATTTTTTGTTTTGTAGTAGAGATGGGGTTTCACTATGTTGGCCAGGCTGGTCTTGAACTCCTGGCCTCAAGTGATCCGCCCACTTCAGCCTCCCAAAGTGCAGAGATTACAGGTGTGAGCCCCTGCACCTGGCCTCTATTTGTTTGTGCTCTACAAGGCCTTGCCAGAACTTAAGCCACCAGCCCAGGACAAGGGACAACACTGGGTTGAGAGCTAGCAAGGGAGCTTTTTATCCCTCCCCACTCTGTCTAGGCCGGTGCTTTGCTAGGACCCAGCATTACAAGGTCACACAACCTCTCCCTGCAGCAGGACCATCAGCGCCCCACCCTCAGTCACCTGTGACTCCACCTCAGGCTGTCTCTGGCCTGCTCTGCCCATCCATGTGCAGGTCAAAAGTGTCAGGAACTGGCATCCCAGGCGCCACCCTCAGCCACAGATGGATGGGAAGAGGAGGATACTACCCTAGCCTCCTTGTCCTCGGGCAGGACAGCTCTGGGATGTGACCTACCCCATCTCACAGAGGCCCCCGTGGTGATGAGCTCCAGGTACCACCTGCTGACCCCATCCTGCCTCACCTGGCACCTCCGTCCCTGCCTCCTGGGGTTGCCTCCCAAATAAGCTACTACTGAAATCCCTGTTTTCATGTTACTTCCTGGAGGAATCCAATCTCAGACAGCCCCTGACTTTGAGAAACCTGCCATGTTGGCCAGGCTGCTCTCAAACTCCTGGCTTCAATTGATCCGCCCGCCTCAGCCTCCCAAAGTGCTGGATTACAGGCATGAGCCACTGTGCCCGGCCTGGAGCAATTATTTTTGCTCAGCCTGTTATTTGAGCTATAGCAAGAAGGGGATCCAGGAGGACCATAGTGAGAGGAGGCTCTCTCGTTTACCAGGTCTTAGCCTCCCCAGAATGAAGGAACCAGCCAAGCACAAGGCATGCTCAAAAGCCACAAACATGCCCACTGTGGAGATGAGCATCAGGCACAACCCCCTCCTCACTCTCACCCAGCCCACACATGTGAACCTACACACACCAGCACCCACGTTCGCTGGAGACCCAGGGTGTTCTACCCCCTTGCTACTCAAAGCGTTGCCCCGTATTTAACAGATGGTCTGTGTGCACATTATATTTTGAAATGTGCTGGGTAAAGGCTGCAAACCCACACCTGCAGCAGTTTAAAGAATCTCCACACATTCATCGTGAAAACACTCACTTAGCACCTGGCCCTCAAAAGTGCTCCATAAATAATTCAAGATCCAGGGCTGCCACGTAAGGTTGTGCAGGTTGCTCACTGCACAAAGGCATTTCCCCACACATCACACCTGAGTAGATGAATGGGGGCCCCATTCCACTCTCCAATCCACATGCCCGGGCTCAGAGCTGTGTCTGACCAGGGGAGGGATGGATATCTTTGCCAACCCAGGCCTGCAAGTCTGAATTCACCCAGAGGGGCACCGTTTTCTAATCAGAGTAAAGACCAGCAGTGTGGACTAGTAGTGGTCTGAACGGCATGTGGCTGCTCTCACCTGAGTTCTCATGATGGCCTTGATGGCTGCTTCAAACTCCTCCGAGTTGTTGTAGTCGACTGTCCACACGTGGGGCTTGCCGATGAAGTTCTCCGCGTAAGGATGCTGGGAGAACACCTGGCAAGGGTACAGAGATCGCAGCTGCCCCCTGTGCCTGCCAGCGGGGCAGGGACAAAGGAAGGTACCCCATCCACGTGTCCTATCTCCTTTTGCCCCACATCTCAGTCTGCCTCTTCCAGGACCTGCAGGGGTCTCTGTCCCGGCCCCTCCTGATTGGGGACCAGGATGCTTTTCACTCACCTCTCTGGAGGTGGGTTTGCCTCGGAAGAACTCGTGGTTGAGGGAGCTGTGGGGTGGGCTGAAGCGGGACTGCAGGAAGATGCAGCCATTGGCGATGGCCTCCAGGGGGGCGGGGCCCTCGTAGGGGAAGCCAAACCCGATGAAGAGCTGCAGAATCAAGAGGCACACGGTGGTCAGGAAGCGCTGCGCCGCACAGCCCGGTCAGCCCCAGGATGCCGGGGACAAGGTTAGGCTTCAGGATATTCACAGGAGGCAGCTGGGCCACAAAAGCCAGCCCAGAACATCTTGTGCCATGGGCAAGCACTTCCCCTCTCTGGGCCTCAGTTTCCCTATCTGTAAAATAAGGGGTCTAATTAGCTATTATCAATAGTCTCTTCTTGCTCTATGAGGCTATGATTTATGATTCTGGAGGGAGGAAGAGAAGAGCAAGTGTTTCAAGCCGAGAAAGGTGCAGGCCCGCACCTACAAGAGACCTCCAGGAACCTCACTCACTCACCCCAAAAACATTTATTCAGCACCTAACTTGTGCGAAGCTATTCACAATAGCAAAGACATGGAACCAACATGGGTACCCATCAATGGTGGCTTGCATAAAGAAAATATGGTACATAAACACCATAAAATACTATGCAGACGTTTAAAAAAAGAAAAAAAATCATGTCCTTTTCAGCAATATGGATACAGCAGGAAGCCAATATCCTAAGTGAATTAAAGCAGGAACAGGAACCAAATACCGCATATTCTCACTTGTAAGTGGGAGCTAAACGTTGGGTGCTCATGGGCATAAAGATGGCAGCAACAGACACTGGGGACTCCTGGAGTGGGGAGGAGGAAGGGGGTAAAGACTGAAGAATTAACCGCTGGGTACTACGCTCACTACCTGGGTGACAAGATCCTTCATATCCCAAACCTCAGCATTATGCAATATACCTAGCTAACGAGCCTGCATATGAACCCCTGAAACCTAAACTAAAAGTTGAATTTTTTTTTGAGATGGAGTCTTGCTCTGTCACTACGCTGGAGTATGGTGGCATGATCTCAGCTCACTGTAACCTCTGCCTCCTGGGTTCAAGCAATTCCCCTGCCTCACCCTCCTGAGTAGCTGGGACTATAGGCAAATGCCACCACGCCCAGCTAACTTTTTTTTTTTTCTGGATTTTAGTAGAGACAGGGTTTCACCATGTTGGCCAGGACAGTCTCGATCTCCTAACCTCATGATCCGCCCACCTCGGCCTCCCAAAGTGCTGGGATTACAGGCATGAACCACCGTGCCTGGCCAAAATTATTATTTTTTAAGTAACCTGTGCTAGGAGTGCACAGGGCTGGCCTGGAAGGCACTTAATAAATGATTCTGAATCCAAGGCTGTTCTGTGAGGTTGTTCAGGTTATTCACTGCACACGAGCATCTCCACTGCCCCCAAGAAACACACACACACACACACACACACACACACACACACACACACATCCAAGATGCCTTGGGAAAGAAGCTATGGTGAGATCAAGAGAGGGCCTGGGGTCAGGTGCAGTGGCTCACGTCTGTAATCCCAACACTTTAAGAAGCTAAGGTGGTAGGATCGCTTGAGCCCAGGAGTTTGACACCAGCCTGGGTAATGTAGGAAGACACCATCTCCACAAAAAATTTAAAAATTAGCCAGGTGTGGTGGTGTAAGCCAATAGTCCCAGCTACTCAGGAGGCGGAGGTGAGGGGACTGTATGAGCCTAGGAGTATAAGGTTGCAGTGAGGCCTGATTGCACCACTGCACTCCAGCGTGGGCAACAGAGCAAGACCCTGTCTCAGAAAAAAGAGGGTGGGGGTGCCTAGAAGCTGGCTGAAGACTCTCCAGCCTCAGCTGATACTCCAGGGTCCAGTCAGGGTTTTGCCCACTATGTCAACTGCTGCTCCAGGAGTACAGCTCAGGAACCCCGGAAGCAGTCACTCAGGACTTGTGGCTCAATGGCACTCTAGCCAGGACCCCTCTCTCCACCCACCCAGCCACCCCAGCTCAGTGTCTCCAAAAGCCAGGCCTGACCCAGGAGTCCATTTGGCTGGACTGGTACTGCAAGGGGGCGGATGGGCAGCGCAACTCTACTTCCCCATCACTGAGCCACGGCTCTGCTGCTCTGCTGGCCCTGCTCAGGTCCCTTTCTCTATAGGGCCCCTCCTGCCTGGTAGGCACCCATATCTCTACCCCTGGGCTCTGGCCAGATGTGGGGCTCAGGACAGTAGAGCATGCTGGGTTATGTCCACATGTGGAAGGGGCCTGAGTGATGGTGGCAGGCCTGGCAGGCATGGGTAGTGACCTCAGTGTCTGCAGCCGGCACGTGTGAGAATGGTATGGGGGATGGGAGCTCACTTTGGCCTTGCGCAGCAGCTGCTGAAACTCGGGTTGTGGTAAGAGGCCGTGGTTCTTCACAAAGGCTGGCACCTCAGGGGGCCGCTGGCTCTCGTAGTACACAGTGCCATGGATTTCCATGTATTTGTTCAGGATGCCCAGGAATTTCTCCTTCCCCTGGAAAAAGAGAAGGAGGAGATGGGAACCTCATGCAAACCACAGAAGGCAAAGTCGGTGGAGGAAATCCCCTTGGTCTGGAAGTCAGAAGATGTGGACCCAGTCTCAGGTTGGCCATTAACTGGCTGTGGGACACTGGGAAAGGCCCCTCCCTTGTCTGGCCCTCAAAATCTATGAGTTGCAGAGACTGGACTAGAGCAGAGGCTTCAGGATTACTTTTAGCCATGAAACTGTTTTCTTTCCAAAGGAACCCTATGGGGACCAATATTTAAATGGATTCACATGGTGCCACTTGGCCTCCACTGAACCCCTAATGACCTCTAAGCTCCTCTGAGGAGCTGTAGAGCTCTCTGTAGTCCATTCATCCATCTCTCTCTCTCACCCATCCCATCCATCCTATCCATCCATCTACCCAACCACCATCCATCCATCCATCCATCCATCCATCCATCCATCCATCCATCCATTTGTCCATCCACCCATCACTCTATGCGTCCACCCACCCATCCATCCATTCACCCATCCATCCCTCTCACCCATCTACTCATCCACCCATCCATTCACCCATCCATCCCTCTCACACATCCCTCCACTCACCCATCCACCCATCCACTCATCCATCTACCCATCCATCCATCTTATCTGTCCATCCCTTCTTTCATCGAAGGAGGGGGACCTCTGATGGAAGCTCCATATTTGGAATTTGAACTCAGGGGAATTACACCCTAGAAAAAAGGATGAAACACAGCTAGACCAGTCCTTGCAGGGGCTGAATCCATTCTGTCTCAATCACTATATTGATTAAGGTGATCCGAGATTGCTAGGGCCTCCAGCTACAAGCCAAGAGTAAAAGTAAATTCTCTCTGGAATAAAATAGAGTCATCCCTGATCTTAAATTATCTCTATAGTTCTTCATATTCATTTTCCAGAACTCAAAAAAAAAAAAAAAAAAAAATGACCATTGAAATCCCAATCAAACCTCCAGTACTTTTTTTGTAGAAATTGACAAGCTGATTCTAAAACTCATTTGGAAATGCAAAGGACCTAGAACAGACAAAACAACTTTGAGAGAGAACACAGTTAGCAGGCTTATATTACCGATGTCAAGACTTATAAAGCTACAGTAATCCAGATAGTGTGGTATTGGTATCAAGATAGACAAATAGATCAATGGAACAGAATAGGGACTCCAGAAACAGACCCACACGCAGTATGGTCAATTGATTTTCAACAAAGGTACAAAACATTTCAGTGGAGGAAGGATGGTTTTATCAATAAAAGGTCATGAAACATGGTATCTATATGCAAAAAAGTGAAAGAACTTTATACTTACATGTAAAAGTTCATGCAAAATGGATCACAGACTTCAATGCAAAACCGAAAACTACAAAACTTATACAAAAAAATACGAAAAAATCTTTGTAACCTTGTGTTCGACAAAGATTTCTTAAATACAACACCAAAAGCACAATCCATAAAAGAAAACACTGGACTTCATTAAAATCAAGAACTTTTGCTCTTTGAAAGACATTGTTTTTTGTTTGTTTTTCAGACGGAGTCTCCCTCTGTCGCCCAGGCTGGAGCGCAGTGGTACAATCTCGGCTCACTGTATCCTGCACTTCCTGGGTTCAAGCAGTTCTCCTGCCTCAGTCTCCTGAGTAGCTGGGATTACAGGCATGCGCCACCACGCCGGGCTAATTTTTTGTATTTTTAGTAGAGATGGGGTTTCACCTTGTTAGTCAGGCTGGTCTCAATCTCCTGACCTCGTGATCCACCCGCCTAAGCCTCCCAAAGTGCTGGGATTGCAGGTGTGAGTCACCACACCCGGCCAAAAGACACTGTTAAGAGAAAGACAAGGCCAGGCACAGTGGCTCATGCCTGTAATGCCAGGACTTTCAGAGGCTGAGGCAGGAGGATCACTTGAGCCCAGGAGTTTGTGACCAGAATGGGCAACATAGCGAGACCCTGTCTCTCTGTCTCTATCTACACACACACACACACACACACACACACACACACACATGTTTAAAAATAGAGAGAGAGAGACAAGCCACAGACGGGAAGAAAATATTTATAAAGCACATATTTGATATAAGACTTGGATCCAGAATATACAAAGAACTCTAACAACTCCATAGTAAGAAAATAAACAACCTAATACAAACAACCTAATATTTTCAATGAGTAAAACTTTTTAAAGAGACACATCACCAAAAAAAAAAAAAACAAAAAACAAAAAAGATATATGGAAGACTAATAAACACACAAAAATATCTCCATCATTAGTCATTAGGAAAATGCCAATTTAAACCACAAGAAGACACCATTCCATGCCTGTTAAAATGGCTGAAATTTACAACACTGACCATCTCAAGCATTGATGAATTTGTTAAATAATTGAAAGCCTCCTACATTGCTGGTAGGACTATAACATGGCATGACCACCTTTTTAAAAAAAGTTAAACACACTTCTACAGTATTAACCAGCCATTATATTCTTAGGCATTTACCCAGGAGAAATGAAAGCATATGTTTCTACAAAAAATTGTACACGAACCAAAAAGGCTAGTCAAGACTCCCTGAGTTGGTTTTGCAATTTATTCATGGGTTGCCACCTACGGATTGAAAAGTTCCACCGAAGCTCACCCAGATGACTCTCTGAGGGCCTGGAATGTTTCCTTCAGGGATGAGGGTGGGTTTGCCCTGGGCCTGAACCAGCTGCCTTTCCCTCCTTCTTGCTTCATTCCCTCAGTCCCTCACCCTCACTTCCTGGGACTACACTCTACTAGAATAGCACCTAAGCCTTAGCCTCAGGCTCCACTTTCTGGGGAATGCAGAATAAGACAGACCCGTTTAGCACAAAAATCACCCAACACCTTGCCCTGGGTCCCCAGCTCCTGCTCCCCATAAGGATGATAAATGACCTTCCATCTCCCCTCCCTCCTTCCTCCTCTGCTTCTCGGCCACCTGGTGCCCTGAACTCTGGAAGGCATCTCTCCCAGGATGCTGCTTTCATTTTTCTCTTCATCCAGCCACCTCTGACTTCCTTTGGTTACAAATACCAGAGCAAGGATGTCTTTTTTTGGAAGCAGCTTCTTTGAGGTCTCTAGCTGAACAGGATTGCCTCAGGCTATCACAGAAGTTCCAGCGCTAGAGATAAAACCTTTCTCTTTCCAGACTTCATAACCTCTCATTCTCTCGGGCCAGTTTCTTTTCTTTTCTTTTCTTTTT